>NC_044016.1:9707500-10007500 GCF_900496995.4 Aquila chrysaetos chrysaetos
TGCTTTTTTTTCTGATCAGAGAAAACTGAAGTAATATAGTCCTCGTCAATAATTGCAGTGCTTAAAAATCTTATAAAGGGATTTCTATTCTTCCCTCCGGAGATAACTTTTCAAAGGTTAAATTAGTTTTACTTGTGTGTGCTTCAAATATCTCAGCTCCCAATAAGGATCAAGTTTTGTTTTAAATAAACTGCTAGTTTGTGTGTTGCATTGGATTAGCACCTTGCTGAATAACTTCTCTTTCAGTATGAGATGGACACTACAAAGCATTCGGTTTAAGTCTAGCTGGAGTCCCCCGCAAAAGCCTCAAGGTCCTGGCTCACTTGGCTAATTTAGTTCGGAGATGGGTGCTGCCTTTTTTTTTGTTGCTGTTGGTGGTTTTTGTGGTGAGCTTCACCTGAATTTATCAGCTTTCTTGTGCCATTTTTCTACTCAGCTAACTTCAAGAAGTAGTGGTGGAAAGATTTGCATCAAAGCCTATGGGAATTAGGGACTCTGATATCTTTTGACTTCAGTGTGCACCTGATCTCAAGAAAGTCTCAGCCTAAAATATTCTGCCTGTCTAGGTTCTTCTCACACTGCCAAAATGCTGAAGGAGATACGATAACAGGAAGGCCCTAACGTGTGTGAGGAGGCTGTTTTATGTAGATTATGAGGAAACAGTTTTGTAGAAATATGGATTATAGAACAGTAGTATTTCTGTAACTGTATGTAGGTTTTTGCCTTAACCCACCTGTTTTGTCCTAGGTCAAAAAACAAACAAAAAAATATTTGGCACGCTGTATAAAGAAGTCGCTTGTGCTTACCCGGCATTTCAGTTGTATTTACTAGGTAGTCTGTGAGCACACAGAGAAATGCCTTGTGAAGAACAGATGGAGGTGTCACCTATAGAAATTGTTCAGTTAGTCTGAATAAATATATTCAATATTTTCTGCTGGGGTCACCATGAGCCTAAGGTGTAAGGTGAAGTGACAGTGTCTAGTTTTATTAAAAATTTCCAGATTTATCTCCCAGGATAATAGATGACTTTCTACTGGCTAGACTAATCAAGGTTCTTCTTTCCGTAGTGTTGTCCCCATCAGTGCTGCAAATGTCATCCAAGTAGATATCAAAGTCAAAGGGAGAGAAACAGAGTTTTAATTTGGTACAATACCATGTTGCCCTTCCTGATAGCTCTGGGCCTTTCCCAGAGGAAGTGCTCATGCTTCATTATGGATGTAAGCTTTATTAGTATAGACGTCATCAGGTTCAAGTGTTAGGAAAAGCCTCTGCTTGCTAACACAAAGGCCATGGCCTCGGATAATGCAACTGTTCTTATTACTGAAGTTTGTAAGTCAGTGTGGATGATACTCTACTCTTCTCCTTCTATTTTTTTTTAACATCCCGATCCTGCTTGGAGATCTTGTGTGATGCAATTCTCCCTCTCTGAAGGCTAAAAAGGAGAACTTGAGTACTCTGTTTTCAGTACGTTCCTTTTGCTTTGGATCCAACCACTTACCAGAGAAAAAGCCTAGCTGAAGCCATTTCAAAAATCTGCATATAACCTATAGTCAATTAATCCACAGAGACTTGCTTTAAGATTTCTTCTTCCGGCTTCAGATACCAGAAGTGCAGCAGCACAGCGTATGCACTTGTGAGATTTTTTAATCTTTTTGTCTTTCCCCTTCTGGCAGGTTTGCTATTAAATGAAATTGTTGCATAGCTCTAAATATGAGTTTCAGCTTCTCTTTACATTAGAGGTCTGACCTTTAACTTCTTTCTATGCAGGTTACCTTCTGCATGAGAGATGCAGCTGAGGGGTGATTTTTCTAGGAAGTTTCTTTTCCTGTCACCTTTATTTTATCCAGTGACACTTCCTTCTCCAGTAGCTGTTAGGTAAAACCTTTCTTTCTCCTGTTCCCTGTCAGCAGGTGAGAGGAAACTTGAATGAATTGATAGTGATACAGCATTGCATTAATTGCAGCTCCTGCTTCTTCTTCAGCCAGTTGGCCACCTGGGCTTTCCAGTTCCAAGCAACACTCCAGTGGCTCTGATACGCCATTGAGGATAACATTTAAATATAGACATCTTAGATATTTACTCTTCTAGTTACACCACTGTGGCAGATGCTGCAGCGGTCCGGCATAATCTCTCTTGATCTATGCAAAAAAACCATGCTGTCCCAATGGTTTCTTCATTTAGCCTAACTCACAGTTTACATAATAATTCACTTCAAGGTCTGATTCACCTCGAGTCATTTTCTCCTTCTCATTCCCTTCTCTCCTTCATTTTTAGGCATGGGCTTTCTGAAATCTGTTCCTGAATATACCCAAAGATTGCAAGCATTTGAAAGCTAAGTGTGGATTCTGATCAAAATTTTACAAATGGTTTCCATTTTATTAAGGAGTCAGATTGAAGACCATTAATAAAATGGAAACTCTGCAGCTTAATCTAACCTTGATATATTTCCAGCCTAATGCATCTGCTTATAGCCCTGTCACCGCTGGATCTGAGCACCGAGAGCATTGTTGAATACATTTTCATACCTTCGCATTTCCCCCCCCCGCATCCCGAGTTAGGCCAATTCTCCACTGTTCCAGGCATCTTTCTTTCCCTGACTTTGGCTAGAATTAGAAGATCCATGTCAGCCTTTATTTGACACCCTGTTTGCTGCTAAATGTACAACTTGTCCCTTCTGCATCACTCCTCTTCCACTAAACATTGAACTTGTAACAGATTTTGGAGGTAAATAAGACTGGGTGCTACATAGCTTATTTATCTGCAAGAAGAGTTACGTTGATGAGCAACCCCATAGCACGACCATATCCAAATAATAAGTAGTGATAGTGACCAAGCAGAAGTCTGCAGGCCTGACTCATAAGATTTCACAGAATTCAAGTTACGCACCATGTTTGGCTCTGCTGAAACTTGTGCTTTACTACGAACTTTATGTGGACCCTTGTATGCACCGGTGACTTTTCTTCCTCCCACCCCAAAAATTCAGTTTCCCCTGTTGATGTACAGAGGTAACCTCATCTGCTTAGGTTGCAGGTCTGTTGCAAACCTGTCTGAATCGATTTATCACCGAATTGTGGATTATCCCTGAGTTGTAACTACCACATGACTATAAAATACTATTAATTAATGTAATTATTTAATAGGTGTGATTAGAAAGAAAGTGGAGTCACAGGTGTTACAGAGCAGGTGTTTCTTTAGACATTCAAAATGTGTTTCTCCCAAGTCTTACTGTGAGACTGAACCTGACCCTAAGAAATGGATTTGATAATTGGATTTGCAACGTGGATCAAACATTTGGGGGTAATAGCAAATTTGCTTGCACTTGCAATTTTTGAGGTGCGTGCTTGAAAAAGCCCAGTTTCCTCTTTTATTCTGGTACCGTTACAAAGCCTGGTGCAAAGTCCTTTCGGTGGCACTGAAAGAGGTCTCGTCTCTCACCACATCAGAGCATGAATCTCAGATTCCCTCTTCTGAAAGTGGTCTCTAGTTATTACATGAGTAAAAATACAGACAATCTCTGCCAGACATACACGGAGACTAGGTGTCTGTGCTGACACATCAATACAAAGAACTGTTATCACAGGAAAATTTCTCCTTCTAAACCTGGGCTTAAACTAATATGAAGAGACATACAAAGGCCCCGGTGGGTGACCTTTGTTCACATGAGAATGTGTCTGCTCAGGGATTTCTTAGTTCATGTTAATTGATTGCCTGATGGGATTGATTAACTAATTGATTTACTGTGGTTTGTGATTTAACACAAGGATTGGCCTAGGGTATACTTCAAAAGTTTTTGACATGGAAGAGAAATTTGGGAAAAGCTGGCACTAGCAGTGGTAGTCTTTTTCAGTGCGACTCCAGTGTCTTACACCAGGTGAACCCCATTGCCAAGGGTGTTAGTACTTAGCATGAGTAACGCTTTATAGGCTGGGTTAGGGCAAAGTAAGCAGAGGAGAGGAGTGAATTTACAGCGTCTTTGTTAACCCATATTTATTTCATATAAGCCCACTTGAAGCGCATGCTAATAATGTCAGTGTGTGAGGTATCCATCTTCTCTCTTACCCTTTTGCAGGAAAAGGGAGAGGGACTACTGACAGGGTCTGTGCTCAAAATCACTGTCCCTTCCCTCTTTCTGCAGGAGTGGGCTCCTAATCATTATTCTCTGTGTGCCTCTACTCCCCCCACCCTCACCACAGTGCATATATACTCCAGCAGCTCTTACTATGGAGGTGCAGAGAAAGACGTGAAAACCCCCACAGGAGACCAGCCTTGCAGCAAAGCGTACCCCCGATGCTGTCATTCACACGTCTGCTTCCTGGCAAAAAAATGCCATTTAGTGTGAGACACCAGAACCAAAATTCAGATCTATATGACAATTTTGAAAGCGTGGTCTACGTGCCTGGTGGATGCAGTTGAAATGGCTTTCCTGTTGCTTATATAAACTTGTTTCAGAGAAATCATGTTGTAGACCTACAGTGAGGGCGCAATAGACTTTCTGTTCATGCTCTGTGGGTATTTCTGGGTACTTAAGAGACTCAAAAAAAAAAAAAAAATTCCTATTAACCTGTTTTGAAAATAGTCTTCCCATATCAAAGCATGTTTAAAAAGCAGATTGCATTTGATAGCAGTAACTAAAATGCAGTAAGAAGCAGCCTTTTGATCTGTTGCAAATAAACTCTTTTGCAGATAAATACGTTACAAGTGTATTTTTGTTCATTTGCTATCAAATTTAATAACAACCAGTGGAACTGAGTTCAACCAAAATGGTTTCATATCAGACTTTGAATACATACTTTTAAATATTAAAAGATAATGATTTGTATGGCATTGTTATATAATGCATTTCTTGTCTTCTCTTGTGTGCATGTGACAAATTCCAGTCGATAAGCCCAGGACTCTGGAGTCAGTTGTCTGGCTAGTTATTAAGATTAAGATAAGTACTGAGAAGGGAAAGATACAGCACATTGTGCTGCCCTGCTGGGACGGGGCCACCTCGGATTCCAAGTGTAAACAATGCATTAGTTCTCCCTGGCTTATTTCAAACCCGAGGTGTACACTGTAAATATTTGGGAAATATGATGGAAAGACTGTGGAAAGACTTTTTTATTTTTTATCCATTAAATGTTATTACTAAAAAGTGAACCTTAGCCCCCCCTTGGGTCCCAAATCATTACTCATCTGTAAAAATCCAAGACCAATTTCTGTTAATTACTTATGAAAAATTACTTTTTTTTTCTCCCTACCCAAGCCATAAAAAAGCAGACAGACATTTGGACGGCGTTATCACTAGGCACTTCATGCTGAATGTGCCACAACAATAACAACAGAGTTAATGCTCGCCCAGTGAAGCTCAATTAGGGTTTGGGGGGGAAAGGGGAGGGAGATAGGACTAGGAGGCCTGAACTACTGAATACTGAAGTTGATGCAAAGTCTCCTTATGACTTCAGTAAACTTTGGGTCGGGTCCAAAATGAAAGTTAGTGAGCACGTTAGAGCTGTTATTGCTGGTGTCTCTGTAGTGGAGTTCTAAGGGCATCACGCTGCTTTTGCCAAAGGGCGAGAAGGGAAAAGTTTTCTGTTATTCCAAAATATTACTGAGATATTAAAAAAAGACAAATATTTCCTCAAGTTCAGTTGTTGATTCTCACCAACTACAATAAATATGAGCTTTGCTACAATTGGTAGTCAACGCTCTCAAGACAGCAAAGTTTGACTTGTCTGTAGGATCACTGGAGGAGTGACAGAAAGCAATGATTTAGAAAGTGTGTTGAAGCTGCATGCTATGCAATGTAGACCACTGGGTAGCAATTAATTTTTGTTAAAGAATTTAAAACTAGATGTATGGAAATGGTTGTATAAAACATATACACTGCTAAACAGCTAACTAGTCCTTGGGGTTTGCATTTTCATTATCTGTATGTAAATCATTTCAGCGCGCATGATCTAATGAGTCAAAAACTGCTCTGAAATTTGAATTGAGATTTGCAAGATGCTTTTTGAAAATCCTCATGCCCTGCTTCATCGTATGGCCCTTACAATGAAGCTATGTCTATCCTCTGATTAATCACCTCTTATGTGGAGATAGTTTGTAGGTTTTATTGTGTTTCAGAAGGGTTATTTCTAAACTCTAGGAATATCCCACGTTAGTGGGGATGGGAAATTAAGGAACATTCAAAACCATTCAAGAGAAACAAGGAGCACAGCTGAATGGTCCCCAGTGACCCCTCCTAAATCTAATGTTTCTTATGTGGTAGGAAATAAATAATAAAATAAAATAGTTAACTATAAAAGGTTATCTGACAAAACCATGCAAACTGCTTTTTCCTGAGCGCCAGAAAGTTCTATTACCGAATTAGAAGCTGTCTCTTTCCTTCATATGCCAGTTAAATCATTGTACTTCCTTAGCTCCCCTAAGGTATACGCTACGATTTCCTCTTAACCAGCAATGAAGATAAATAGCTCCCATATTTTTTCTGTTTACAGTTATCTTAAGCAAAACCAAAATTAAAGCAGAATTGCTGCAGCATCACAGTTTCTTAAGGAATCCTGAATATAGGACAAAAAGTTGGAATACCTCAGAAAGGATATATAATACATGAAAGACAAAATATGCGTATATACTTGCATGCATATTTATAACTTCAGTTGCTAACAGACCTCAAAAAATTGAGTAATTAAAAACGATATCTAAACTTGATGTGCTGTAACCAGATAAATGAAATGTACAGAGTGGACTGGAATATTTGGAGTACCACGCTCCGTTTCCCACCCCTTTTTTCACAGCGTGAGAATTATATCATGGTTGTGTACATTCCAGTTAGCTGCAAGTGAGAAATCACTGTCGAGGTCGCTGAAATGTCAGTGCCACATACGCCGAGGACAAAAATGGTTGGAATTCCCTGTTATAATTCTAATTATCAAAACTCTTATGATACAAGAGGTAAGTGTGTGTGTCCTGTATGCTGTGTACTGCAATCTAACAGAGACACTGCCTGGCTGAAAAGTCCTACAAACAAACCTATGCCCTAATCGATTTTAGATTTTTAAACATTTCATATGCCAGGTGAGTAAGTTTAGTGTCTGGCACACACGTATGGCTTTATGCTGTATATTCACTGAATACTCTTGAAACCAGCTACATGTTTTTAAAGCTCTTTAGCTGAACCCTGTACGGTCTGAAATACCCAGGTAGTTAGCATTCCTGCCAATTTGATATGATTGAGACCTTTACTTGAACTGACCTCAGAAGGAATAGAAGACTAATTGAGGCAGCCCTAGTTCTAGCTCTCTAGAGGTGTAAAACACTGCAAATGGTATCTGGTGCATGCATAAAAAGGTTTACATAGTGGAAGAGGGATATGGGAAGGAAAAGAAAGACTTTTCTTTCTCCATCTCTCAGCAGCCTATTTCCCCTTCCCCCTGAAGCTTCAAGAAAAAAATAATTTCATTCCCATCTTGATGTCATTGCATGGTAAAATAAGTAAAATTAAAAAAAAAAAAAAAAAAAAAAAGGGAAATGCACCCAAACAATGCAGAAGGTAAAATTAGGACAGTACTTGGGTGCCTCAGGGCTGTAATTAAAGCTATCTGGATAAAAAGAGATATTCTGCCTCAGATTTATGTTGTGGGGGTGGGGGGAGGCTGAAAGTGAAACACAGCAAAAGAAATCCGTAATTCCAATGTATTCAACTCGCCCATCAGAAGAAATGGCATTAATTCAGGTACCCAATTACTGTAATGTGGTTCAGAGCACCTCAATAGGTGTTTCAATCTCAAGCCAGGACTAACATTTGTAATCCTTTAAATGCACTTAAGAAATTGATGTTACAGCCCCACAATCTGTTAGGGGCCTTGCTTCCTGGCTGATTGCAGAGTATCCCACCATTAATTGGATCATCAGAATGTGATCCGCGTTCTGGTCCCCGGATTATGTAAGACTGACTTTGCTCTGACGCGCTGAACCAGAGGCTTCTTTTGCTGGATATTTTGACCCTTAATGTAGATAAGTGGTATTTTTCATCAATCTTAGCTTGCATTAAAAAAGGGAAATGTCAATTCAATGTGGGGCATTTAACTTAATTCAACATCTTTTAATTTAATACCTTGGAAAAGTTAGTCTGTCTCCGACCTGCTGGCGACTTCTGCTGATGGAATGGTTTGCAGAGCGAGGCTGGAGGCACGTCGTTCCCGCTCTGTAACACGGTCAGGTCCCAAAAGTCTCTTCGTGCTTCGTCCCTGTACGAAAGGGAAAGATAGAAAAAAACCCAAACGGCCCCCTGACCATGCTTTGCCGTACTGGTAATGAGTTTCCTCAGCTCCTTCGGACTGTTCCCTAATGACTGCTCTATGTGCCTGAGGGAAAAGAGACAAAAAAAATTAATTCAGTGTTTACTGCCCTGTTTTCTTCTTGGACTTCAGTTTTCTTGATTTTTTGTTTGTTTGTTTGTTTTGTTTTGTTTTATGAATCGGGGTGCTTTGATTAATTTGCTCAATATTCTTAACATCTTTTGGTGCTACAATAACAGCCAGTTTGGAAATCTTCTGCATGGACTAGACCTAAAATCCTGCTGAAAATAGGGGACATTCTTTCTGACAGAAGGAGGCTTTATCTTAAATTTTTTTTATTTATTTATTTATTTTTTTTCTTTATTTATTTATTGCCAGAATAGGAACAGGACATGTCATAACACCTTTTTTTTTTTTTTTTTTTTTCCTCTTCTCTTTTTTTTTCTTGTACTGAAACATAAAAGCCCTCCTAGTGCTTCTCTTCTGGTACTGAATGGATTTGTCCCAGTGGTACAGACAGAAGTTCAAAGGTGATTGCAAGATTCAACCCCCCCCCCCCAGTGAAAATAGTAAGCTTCCCAGTTTTCTGGGCATTGCAACGAGCATCAGATTCATTTAAGTCTTACCATGGCTTTGGGAAAACTATTATGTGATATGGTGTCTGTTGGCCTCATGCTTGTTAGGAGTGAAGATGGTGAGGTGAAGAGAATAACATTGGGTTTCATGACCAAGGCTTGATGTTTCTCCTGGAACTGATGCATAATAATCCTGGGTATGGCAATGATCTCAGTAAAGTTAGTACCCACTATCTACATATATATGTGTATATATAGAGGGAGATATATATACACACACACATCAAACATCACTGGCAGAATCTGACGGTTTTGGTGTTTCAGAGAAAGAGCAAGCTCTTTTCACCTGTGTCACGCAGAGGCATAAGCTCATAGAAATCATTTTGCAGCTCAGGCTGGCTGACTTTGGTCTCTTTTCTTTTGTTTTCTGCCAAGATCTTGGTCTTTTTTTTCCAACTTTCCCCTCTCCCCCCTCTTTTGCAAGTCATTCAAAAATAATTTTATATTGTGGGCAGGAAAAACTGCCGAGGCACAGCAATGGTGAGGGGGTGGTTGGACTTTGTGTTTCACTGCCATCTTCTAGGCTGTGGAGATTTTTTTTGAGAGGTCTTTAGAACTTTACAGGTTGAGGAAAACCAAGTTTTTGAGGCAGCATCTTTGTTTCATGAGAAATGTTTGATCCCAAGGAGAATTGGACTGAAGAGGGTGGTTCTTGCATTACTCCCACTCTCCTGCTGGCCAGGACCAATTCAAAGTCTGCCAGGTAGGGAAAAAAGGTCAAAACTTTGAGGCAGGGAGTTTAAGTAAGAGATTTGGGACAGTCTCATTAGACATCTCATCCATACGGTTTTTGCAGTCACTTAGGATGACACCGTGTGAGCTTTCTCAGCATGTCAGAGAGCATAGCTGTCCTTGTCTTTGGTCCACACTAATCAGGTTTTGTAGATTAGCAGAATATCTAGGTTAGCCTTCTTGCTGGATTTATAGAGGCAATAAACACAGATGCATAAAAAGGTTTTTGGTGGGAGATATTTTTGTCATCTTGCACATGGATAGCAAGAGAACTGGTCTGGCGTTCAGAGTGAGCTGACTTATTGACAATTAATTGCACGCTGAGCAGGAGGAGGCAGAGTTTCTGGTGTTGGGTTGGGGGTTTGGGTCCGTGTGAAGTTGCTATTACTCATACAAGGTATGTGGCTCATACATAAGTACCTGACCTTGCTTCCCCCCCTTTTTTTCTTTCTCCTTTCTTCCTGATATGAATTGAATAGGCAGGTAGATATATACAGTTCTGGTCAGCCTAATTGGCGCTAGAGGTGATATGGTGCTACACTAGGACAAAATAACCTTTAGGTTTATGCTCCTGGCTGGAGCACAAGAAACATGTGCATTCAATTCCCAGCAGTTCTTCTGGCTGGTCTCTTTGAGTTGCAGTATGTATTGGTCATGGTGGTCTTCTCCCTTGGTGCTTGTACAGCTCCTGGTGCAGGAGGAGCTCACCTGGAACAACAGGTACCACTGAACTGTAAATAAGAGCCCTGGCTAGAGATTCGTATAAGCAGGTCACCAGCTTTCAAAAATATAATACTTTTCTACCAAGCATGTTTCATGTTATGCTATTTGAATCTCTATGCTCTCCTTGAAACAGCCCCCATGGATGAAGAATATGAGTTCAGGCTGTAATGTTACTTACTTGCTATACTAACGTGCAAAGAGAAGTCCAAAGATGTGTACTTATATATTATCCATGAGGGAATTACACCTACTTAAGCTTAAATATTTTAACAAGCAGTGTTAAAAGAAGCTTGTTTGGCCATGTTCAGACCTGGTATAAACAGAATCACCTTTCCTGAAGTGAGTGAAGCTGTATCTGCTTCTGCCAAACTGAAGTTTAGCTCGGAGACTTCTAGATAAGTACTAGCCTCACAACTCAGCTCATTCAACAATGACACAAAGCTCTTTTCATAAAAGAGAAATATAAAGCAATATAGGTAAGTCTATAATTACTTTGGCCACAGAACAAACATATCGTTTCTTCCTGCTTGGAAGGGCCTAACCTTCTGTAGGGAGAGTAGGATCTGTGATATCTCTGGTGTTGATAGCGTTCTTACAGCAACTGCGTTTTCCAGCAAGCTTTGTACTAGCATAAGATGCTTCTGTTATTCCCCTGTATGGAAGGGAAAGGAAATCTTTTGTAGCTTGTGGCGATGCCTTCCTGGGCAATTGATTTTAAACACAGAGAGTGTATCTCAGGGTGTTTTGCTGTATGGAGTTGCATTGGAAGTGCGTCACTTCCAATCTGTTTAATTGGAGTCTTGGGTGACACTTCCCTGCTGCCTTATCCCTGGATAGAAAGCTGATCTACGTTTTAGCTTTAAGTACACCACAAGGTTGGAAAGTAAAGTTGAGTTTGCAGTGAAGCAGATATATTGGCTTCCCATGCTTTGAAGACAAATGGAGTCTCATCCATCGCTGCTATACCAGTATGCTGGTGCTGTTTCAGGCTGCTTTGGGTTAGGATTTCAGTTTGCCCTTCCTTCCTAATGGGGTCCCTTGGTGGAGAATGCCATCCAAGTACAGGATGGATGAGATGCCCTAAGGACCTGTATCAGGCTTGCCTTTTAAGCAGTGCCTTGCTGAACTGTGAACTGGGCTTTTCTTGGAGTGCTGTGTGAGGATATGAATTCAACTTTGAGACAAAAAAAAGGGGAACAAATACCACATACAGCAGCGTGTGTCAGACTGAAAGCACGCAGTATTCGGTGGCAGTATTAATATGGATCTAAAATGATTTTCTTGTGATGTCCTAAGCATTTCCCAGGGGCTCCTTTCTTTGTTCTAACTCCCTGTGGAAGGGGCAGAGAAAAATGGCTGGTGTGTTCGCTTTGGCCACTGTCAGCGACAGGCTCCCAGCAGAATTAATTCTGTCCTCTCTAATGACTGTCAGTTACCTCATTGCCAGGGAAATGGCCCCCTCCACCTGCAGGATCATAGCAACTCAGTTTTGTTACGCAGGACAACACGCTTCTCTCCTGAAGGCTGACCGCAAAGGCTGAAGTGTTTCCGCTTGCCTGTATGGCCAAGCGGCGCAGGTTTCTCTGTTCGGTAACAGTTACCTGTCCCAGGGTAGGCTATGTATCCACGGCTTGCGTGTCCACTGCTTGGCATGTTACTGTTTTGGTTTTTCTCTGAAAAGTAAACCCTGTGTTTCCTTCACGTTGGGGGGAAAAAAGATTTTAAGAAGTGGGCAGGATGAAACAAACCCGCGTGTTGTATCCATCGTGATCATAACTGCACCTGGGCTTCTCGGTTCCCTGGGAAGATGTGTTTGCAAGACTGTTTTCAGGTGGATGTGTATAAATACTGAATGTTTTTTGCATTGGGATGCATGGTTTTGGGGGGTTGTGGACTCCTGCTTGTATTCATGACTCCACCTTTCACAGAGGCCCAACTGCACAAAATGTGAATACTTTTCAAGGCAATATTGATTAATTCAGCAAATTCAGACCATCCTACAGTGTGGTGTAAAATAAATGCCCTGTTTCTATTTCCCAAACTTGCACTCATTACAAACTTTACCCATGTAATTAGTTGGATGCTGTTGCTAAAAATGTAGGACAAAAGTGTCCTATAAGGGAGCGCTAGTCAGCGTATTTTGATGTGTTGTGAGTGATAGCTCACACGTACTTGGGTGTGAAGCTGAGCAAGTGTGTTTTAATGGTTGATTTGGGTTTCAGTGTTGAGCCCAGCTGTTCCTTGAAACACTCGGTACAGTACAGTAATTTAGAGTGTAATGGTCTCGTATAAGGAGACAGATGTGAACCACAGGTGAACTACTTCTGAGTGATGACAAGGGTGTGAGCACTCTCCCTGCCCTTGTCTTTCCCTTCCCAGTTTCTTTCTCCCATATATATTTTTTTTTTTTTTCCCTTTCTTCCCACCACCTCTTTGCAACACAGGTAGGCACATTCCAGTGTGACTCTGATGAGCCTGCTATGTACTGGTTAATCTGTTTCTCGTGTTTGATTTCAATGTCTTTTTTCACCTTGCCTACCCTAAGAAACCCATAC
Organism: Aquila chrysaetos chrysaetos; assembly: GCF_900496995.4. Taxonomy (NCBI): domain Eukaryota; kingdom Metazoa; phylum Chordata; class Aves; order Accipitriformes; family Accipitridae; genus Aquila; species Aquila chrysaetos. The sequence continues at coordinate 9,720,428 of NC_044016.1, forward strand.
TGCCTCAAGTAGCTTTGAATGTACCAGTAAGTGTATGTTATGGAGTGAGAAGTGAAACGGAGAATGTGTCTTCACCCAAGATCTTGAAGTAGTAGGAAATGACCTCTTACACTTCTTTTGCTTTTTAGATCTTTAAGCCCTAAGCCACCCTAAATCTACTGTCCCTATAAAAAGCTGCATTTTAAAAGGTTTTAGGAGGCTTGCTGACCTTGCAACCTACTTTGTAAGGAGTCTGCACCCACAGCTATTAAACAAAATTAATTTCAGCACTTTTAAATTGTTAATCTTGCAAAAGACAACTTGCTTGCTCTCCAGTGATCCCACAGGTCATCATTCTGTGAGCTGCAAGCCATCACCAGGGTTCATGGCTCTGAACATCATCAGTCTGCTTGTGGTCTCCCAAACGCCTTGCAAAATTAATTCCTCTGCCCTCCACTTTTCCTCCCCAGCAGCTCTTTGAGATCTGGGCGCTTAGTGAGCTCTGTGTGTAGAGCAGCTATTCACCAGTAGCCATGCTACAGATTATTCTCATTTTAAGGTTACTCTATCCTAAATCAGTGCTTCCAACCCTCAACTCACGGTAATGAACTTTGGGCAGCAGGACATGAATTCAGGTAGGAAATGACAGTTTTAGTCTTTGGAGTGTTAGGGTTTCTATTGAAAGGACAACGTCTCTTGTAAGTTAAGTTTTTCAGTACCCGTGGGGCAGATGCTTTACCAGGTACTAATTTATTTTGAATCATCTTAAGTGTATTTTTTCTGCCTGGCCATGAAACTTGGAAATGTTGCCTTTTTTCCTCCAGGTAGCGATATGTGTGAGTGCACTGGGGGTGGGGGAGAAAGTCTGTGCTGTATCTGGTATTATCATGCCTGGTTGTCCCTGCTCCTTCCACCTCTTTTGTCTCTGCCACTCAAGCCAATTTCAGCCATCCGCTGACTCTCATTTGGGATAATAGCCTCTCTTTTTACTGTTGTCTTGTCATGTTTGATTCGGCAGCACAAGGGTTTTAAATTAGCCAAAACGTTTGCATGCTGGGCTTACTCCGCTGCCACTACCAGTTGTAGAGCTACTAAACCACTTGATGCTGAAATTGATGATTGCTCGGAAGGAATAAGAAATTGTTGGTGGCTACCGGGAAGATTCATTCACGCCGAGCCCCTTTTAAGAAATCTAGGGGGGAGGGAGAGAGAGATTTCCTTCATTTTCCTGCTGCCTGGCTGGTGGTTGCATTGTGCTTGTGCCAGGTTCCTGCTGAGTGATTACAGCCTTGCTAGGCTGCGTAGTTCCTGTGATTTCAACATAAAAACAGAAGAAGAAAAATAGGGGGGGGGGGCGCGGATAAAGCTCCAAAGACTTGCAGTTCAATTCAGTAACGTAGAATTGTGATGTTTTAACTCACTGTGCACTTTTTCTTTTGTTTTGTTTTTTTTTGGTTTTTTTTTTTTTTTTTCCAATCTAATTTAACCCCTCCTGGCTAGAAGTTTACTTATTAGAAGTTTTACCCAGTAGAATACTCTCTGTATCGGCCTGAGTTGGTGATGCTAAACCACAGCTGGGCTGTAAGCAGTTTTTAATACTCTCTGGGTTAAAAATGACCTATCATTAATGGAATCTTGGATCACCAAGAAACTACAAAACTTCTAATAATACACCACCCCCCCCCCCCCCAAATGCCTTTTACTTGTTTATATTAGTGTTTAAAGATATGGAGGGCCAGAATTTATAAGGGAAAAGATGACAGTGCTTGAGAAACTGTGCAAAGAGAAAACAAATGAAGCTGTAGAATTAAATGTGAATGACTAGGGCTGCACGAGGGATGTAATTATATTTCAGAACTATATACAATCATATATGCAAAGTGAGAGAGAGAGCTTTTATTTCCATTGAGTGGATTTAGTTTCTTCTTGAAGAGAGGGTATGTTTTAGTGCCTTTTTTTTTTTTTTTTTTTTTTTAATATTCTAGCACTAGCTTCTCGGTTACAGTGATGATAGGTAGTCAAATGGTCGGAAAAGGTCAGTTAGAGACCCATGTACAATGGCTCAGAGTTTCCAAGTCCAAAGACAAACACTATCTAACAGAAAACAGTAGCAACTGTGATTTAAAACCAAACCAACCAACCAACCCTCTATTAGCCATATATGCAAGTTCCCAGACAGTTAGAAGCATGGCTTCAGATATATAATTCATTATACAGTGTCACAAACAAGACCCTAAATATAACACATGTGGGAATATGATTGCACAGCATCCAAGCCAAGAAAGATGTTCTCATTTGATCTAATATTGCTAACATTGTTATCAGTAATGTTCTAGAACTTTTTTCCTGATTACTAAGCCACATGTTCTCTTGCCTAAGATACCCTTTTTTATGCTAAAAAAAAAAAAATCTTGTAAATTTGAAGGTGTTGGCATTCAACTTTATTTCTCTCTTGTACGTAATAAATTGTGAAGAAATCATGTGAATGACTAAAGCTCTAAAAATACAAATCTAACTAAGAGCCCGAATCTCTGGGGCCTGGCAGTGGCATGCTGTTGTGCAAGTCTAGCTCTAAGAGCTTCTGTCTGTGCCAATTAACAGTAGATTGGAAAGCCAGGAGACCATGATGGGTTTAGTCCTGTTATCTGTCTCTAACTGCTGCACTGTTCAGAATTGCTGATTTCTCTGCAAAATCATGACAGATGTATTACAGGAAAATGTATTGGTCTAGTAGCTAGTGAGAGAGTTAATGCAAGGGATAATAAGTAGCTAAGGCTATGTCCTCCAGCAGACTTTGATGTGGTTTGATAATATATGGGATGGGTCAATCTGCCCTATTAGCAAATGTAGCCAGTTTATGCTCTACATACAAACTAGAGATTTGATAAAGCACTAAATTAGTTTTCACAAGGTATTAGATGTTAGATACTTAATGGGATCATCATGCTTTTGCTACACTTGGTTAAGATGTGTTCTGTAACAGAAGCATGCGGCAGCATGACATTTCACCAGGAAAGGAAGCGTGTCTTGTGACTGAATCACGAGTCTGGGAATTATAACGTCCAGGCATCGCTTGGCTTCCGAATTACTGTCTGTCTGATTTACCAGAGAGGTTTGTCTTTTCACATCTGCAGAATGGGACTGTGTCCTTCCCTTTCCTCTTTGCCCCCTTGTGAAGCTTAAGCAACCAATGCTTGTAAAGTGTTGTTTTGGTTTTTTTTATTCTTGGATGCAAAGGGTGCAGGTAATCATAATTCTGTAAAGCTTTGGTTGCACGAGACTAATACTATCCCACTCAGTAGAGGCTGGGAAATTCCCTACACTTAATAGCAGAGAATTTACAGGTTCAAGCAAATTTTAGTAAGAAACCTTACTAGAGTATGAAAGGAGAAGCTCAGGGTTTTGGTGTAGTGCTCCACAACCGTGCTCTGCATTCACTCTGTGCCAGTGTTCAACTCGTATTTAAAAGGTGAAGTAAAACCAATAGTTCAGTGAAGCTAGTAACACTTTTGTACAGCCAAAAATCCATTGGTAAGATACGTCACATGAGGGCAACATCCTTGCCTTCACACATTTGCACCCATTCTACCAGTTGGGAATGCAGGTGAAGAAGGCGACCTTCCCGGGGCCACATGGCAAGCCCGTCTCTGAAACAGGTCCTCCCTCTGAGCATTCCCCTTATGCGAGCTGATGTTTCGTCCGCTAAAGCAGGCTGCTGCTTTGGTTAGCTGGTAACACTTTTATAAGCTTGTGTCTTCACCATCAAAGAAAGGGCTGTAAAATGACCTTTTTTTTTTTTTTTTTTTTTTTTTAAAAAGTTCTGTGTCTTTTGTCTTGTTAAATAAAAATCTAAAACTGCTGACAGCAGTGTATGCCCACAGCTACCTTCAGAAAACTATGCTTTAAAACCCATTAAGCGTTTTGTATTTATCACATGAATCTAAGTTTTGCTGATGTTATTTTTCGCTGTGTTTACAGATACTGTTCTTAATTACATTTGAAATGCATCATTTTACTTTCTCTAACGTCTTAACTAGTTATGCAAGTAGCCGGTCCAGAATGACCACTGCCAGGCTTTGCGCTTCTCCTAGCGCTAGGGAGACATTCCTACCTTTTCGTAAAATGCAGCAAGAGTGTCATATATAAAACAATCCCATTTGAAAGGATAGAAGCCACATCCCAATATAGATCACAGTGGAAAATGACTCAAAATTACATGACAGCTTCTCCCCGTTTACCCCCCCTCCCTCCTTCCCTTTCTCAGCTTGTTTCCCAGTCAGGCTGTGGTAAGAAATGCGTCGTGTATTGTGACATTTCAGTTTACTGTTACTAATAATGCCTTTGCATCTTTCATTAGCGTGTTATTTATAGGATCGCAAAAGGGCATTGGTACCGCTCAGCCTCTGAGGTGGCACTGCCGGTGTCCCAAGGACTGAAATGTTTTTTAAAAGCGCTGGGTCGCGCCTTGCCTGCAGGCTCGCCTAGCTCCGGCAGAAGCCCTGTGCCACGCTCTGGGCTGAAACCCCGCGTTTTAAAACCCGCGGAGGCCAGCGTGGACTTCAGCTGCTTGTATAAATGAGAAGACTTTGCCTCGTAACTCCTCCTAAGCCTGCACCTGATGAGCCGCTTGGAGCTGGAGGGCTGCGTTTCCCCTAATAAATTCCTTTTTGTGAACCCACTTGTTAGTCAAGCGTTGTGCACACTAACTACAGCGAGGGCCCTGTGTCTTGGGCATAAATTACTCTCGCGTGGCACTGTCTCCGAGCAGCCCCCCAGTTATGGATTACTTTGTTCTCGACTTGACAGGAACATAATTAGAACTGTTGATGAAATCTACCAAATTGTTCCTCCGTGGCCTCAATGGTCAGGAAATTTGGCTGAGTCGTATTTGTCACCGACGTAAAGGCTCTAAACACTTCATATTAACTATGTTATTAATGTGCCCTCTAATCTGTCCGTGAATTGGTAACACTTGGAGTGAGCTTGTGCTCTAATAGCACCTTGTGATGAATACATTGTAATGCTGTTAAAAAGTTTCTGGAGGGTGGGGGGAAAAAAAACCCAACTTAATAAAAAGTGAACATTTCTAGGTTGTTTCATTTCTCTGTATGTACATTTTTATGTTATAGAGTTTTGTTTTGTTTAATTGGAGATTGATTTAGGCTTTACATTGACAGACCGTTTTCTGTTCTATAGGATTTGCTGACATTTGGGCTGTTTCATTGCCAGAGGAGGCTTTGTGTGTCCCAAAGGAAGTGAGTGATCTGGCCATAACAAATCCTGCCAAAATATTTTAACACCGTTACGATTTTCTAATGCAATGCATAGTGAATGTGACTAAAAAAGGATGGTGAGTCCACGAAGGGGGTTCGCTCCCTCTCCTCTGCGATTTGTCTGGTGGAACGAGCACCCAGGAGCTGCCGGGGGTGGTGGGAGACTGCAGCCAGCAGTGGGGGGGTTGTTTGCCTCCGGAAGCGTATCGCTTCAGACACACAATGGCTCACGCTTAATCTTTAAGCTAAGCTTTCAAATTTTGGCCCTGCTCTTGAACTTTCCAAGAGTCCAGGGTGACCAGAGGTGGCGTTTTAGTTATGTTAAATAAATGCATTTGGGCTGCTGTAAATGTTCGGTAAGTTAAAACAAGGAAACACATGTTAGACACTTACAGATGAGAGAGAGATTAGTGGCTGAAGGTTCTAGAAGTTGACAAGCTGCTGTTTTGGGTAAAACAAACTCTTACCTTCAAAACAAAGGGCTATCTCGCACTTCAGTATGGTTTTGAAGAACACTAAGGTGGCTCTTAACTCTATAAGCAGCCATGCTTAGATAAAGCATTAGAATACAAAAATATAAGTTTTTCACATGTAGTGTTCAGGGGATGAAGACAATTCTGACAACCTAATGTTTAGCGTAGAGCTGGAAGTATGGGAAAACAATGATTTAGACCCCTGAGCTATTCTCTAAAGCAGCAGGTAAATTAGCTGCTGTTTTTCTAATACCTTGGTGATTTGCTTAGATTAACACCACCCACTCACCCCCAGCCCCCCAAAAACCCAAACTATGGCTAAAGTTAGTATTTAGTAAACAATTTAAAACCTAAAACCAGCAAGCAGTTCAAAATGTGCTGACTGCGGAATATCAGCCATCATCTCTTGTGCCCAACATACACCATGTTGGATTACTCTGGCAATCAGCTTCTCTACCAGGGTAAACTCATGTTTCTTTGGTCATTTTACATTGACGTACTTAAGAATAAACAAAGTGGCTGACCATGTGTACCAACAAGTTTTGCTGAAGGGAGGAAAGCTAATAAGAAGTAGAAAAGTTGAGCATGACCACAGCTTTGGAAGTTGTTCCACATGAGCAAATCCTTCCACTTCTGCTGAGCGGTCCCAAGCTTCTGACTGGGTTGAGCTATTTGCTCCTGACCTGTGTTGTCAGGCGCTCGGATGGACAGGCCTTTCACTGTTGGTGGTGTTTCCCACTTGGATGTTTCTCTATTTGCTTGTCTTTGAATACTGAACAGAATTGCAACTTCTTATGCTCATCTCCTAAGCCCTTGTTCTGTTTTTGTTGGGCTCACTCAAACTGCCTCTTCCCTGTGGCAGCTGTATGTGTTATTTCACGGGTCCCGTGGGCAACGATGCTGTTGCCAACAGGAGGGAAGTGTTAGCCTGGGAGTTAGGACTTACTTTGAGACTTCATTTTATGATCTTGCTATTCGTAAATGAAATGGGAAGCTAACTCTGCACCTTTCTCATGCAAATCAATCTATTTCTAGTAATGAGCAATTTAAGTATTATTTTTTTTTAATATGTAGTTGCCATCTCTGGAAATCAGGATCAGAATTCAGGATGCTCAAATTAGGCGTTAGTGTGTACAGATACTCTGTTGATGACTCTATTATTAGAATAAAGTAGACCAGTACTTTCCCTGGGTCTGTTTCTTTTCACTGCTTTTGTCTCTTTTTCTCTCTCAGTTCATCTTGTATAAGCTTTTCTTCTGTTCTTTAATTTCACCCTTTAATTCATTTCTGCCAAAGCCATGGGATCTTGAGGGGCTTTCTAAATAATTAGATCTTGTTACTTATTTGCAGTGTCTTCAAAACTGAATTACATTTTCTTTTGTCATAGTCTTCCTTTATCACTATTCTAAAATGGGACATTATTTGGGGGTATTCTTACCCAAAACCATGCTTTTGCTGTCCTGGCTGTACTTCATCTTTCTAAAATGCATTTGCTAGTAAATAATTTTCTTTAAGTGAATGAGTATTGTATTTTCCTTGAATGTTACTAGTTTTCTGGGCTTGTTTTTTTTATTTAAGTTTCGAGTGGGAAGTCATGATATGCATGCTGTACATACAAATCTAACTTGTGTCATTCAGTAAACCAAAATGCATCATGAGCAGAGCTTAATCCTGATTTTACTTTTGTTTAAGACTGGGAAGTAAAATTACTTCTGTAGAAACCAGGGCACTTACTCAAGGGGGAGGTGAGGAATGCGGATTTAATATCAGAATCGGGCCCTGGAATATTAATTTGATAAAACTGTATGATCTTAGTGTCAGCAGTGGAGAGCATATGCTAGTAGACACTCATGTTTGAAATCAGGCTTCATAGTTAATTATTCTAAGAAATAGACTTATCACTTCATAAACTCTAGGAAAGACTGTTTTCTTTTCCAAACGTTTAAATTATTCAGCCGTTTTATACATTAAAACCCAATTATAACTTACAGGGCATTTCAAAGAATTTTCAAAGCTATTTCTTTTAGGAACTGTACGTAGACTGAGGCCTTAGCATGGAGTAGTTCATATTCTCAACTGCATTTATGAGGTTTTTTTTCTAACAAAATAGGGTTTCAAGAATGTTCATTACCAGACTAGCAAGTACAAATCCTAAACAGCCAGTACCACTTTCAGAACATGCGATGTCCCCTAAAACTAGCAAACTGAAATCCCAATGTGGCTAATGAGCTTCAGAATATAGCTTAAAAATACTTTATTTCCTTTCTCTAAGATGGTAATGACCAGGTTAAAGTAAAGGTTTATTCTATCACCTTTCTTCTGCCACGTTACGCAGACTGCAAGTGGAACACATTCAGAGAGAAATAAAAATCAAAATGCGCTGCAGGATTTTAAGGAATAAGATGTACCTGCTACTGAATAGAAAAGCTTGTTTTAAGCACCACCTTCTTGGTTCTCAGGGCCACCTTAATACTTGAGCTGGACTGGCATACATCAGTGGCATTCTTCTGAAAACTGCCATTCCTCAAAATACATAAATCCATACTGTTTCTCAGAGCATACAGCAAACGTGATTTGACAGAGTCCAGCTACGAAGTTGTATGTTACTTGACCCACATGAAATCATGACATTTCCAAAAAAAATACTGTCCAAAGCTACAGAATAATCTTTCAGATTATTCATTTGGATGCTGATTTATTAGCAGAAAGGTATATGTGAATCAGATCACGCCAATCTAGGTCAGAAAATGACCGGTGTGATTGTACATAATGCACTAGCTAGGGAGTGTATTATAAGTATGAAGACCTAAAAGATGCACATGACGCTCGTGCCGTTACAAGACTACTTACCAAAGGCACCCTTTTCCTGAGCATAGCAAGCTATTCCCACAGCATTATTCACCTGTTAGGAATTAATAGGACGGTGTTTGCTAAACGTTATCTTCCTAAATCAAGGCTTAGCTACTCATGGACAGCAAGGAATTAAAAAGGAGGTTCATAGAATGGAAAAATCCTACTTTAAAGGCCAAATAAGAGAGCGAATAAGATTTCAAAATCAGAAACTGCTTTCCAAATACTACTGTGGGCCCAGGATCTCCTTATAGGAGAAAATAAAGCAGTTTGCTTTAAGAAAAAGAAATAGAAGAGGGCTAGGCGATTGCTCACTCTGTATCTTGCAGTAGAGCTGAAGTTGAGATGAAGGCCTGGTGCTTCTCTTCATGAAGGGACTGTATGAATGAAAGGTTGCAAAGATATTAGGATTTACTAAGTGACGTCATACTTGTCAATAGCTTCTCTTGCTAGATATTTAAAGTTCAAGTGCTTGTTTGCTTTAGTTAAGTGCTCTGAAGTGCTTTAAAAAGCATTGGCCCATTTATATAAACAAACAGAGAAACTCACTGATAGTCTTCCCAGTCAGAGTGTGTTACCCAATATTTGGATATCCTTCCTTCGGTCTGAAAAAGCTTTGCACTAGCAACTTCTAATACATGTGAGTCTTTGTTAATGGAATATTGTACTATATTATATTATTTGATCATAGACGTTGCCTATGTTAAAACACAGTATCTCCATCACGCACAACCATGAGGAAATAAAAGGGAGTCAGTAGCTCAAACTTACTTATCCAGAACTTAGGTGTTACTTGAGAGGAGGAGTAAGCTGGAGGCCTGATTTCCTTTTGGAATATTTGCAGCAGAAAATTGATACTTACACCTCTCCTATATTTTTCTTCTATCCGCTCCGCTGTGCTAACTCAGGAATCTCTTTTCGTGCTGGGAGTCAGGCAACCACATTTAAACACGTTCTCAAACCATGGCAAAATCCTGTTCACGCGTGTATGACCACTCACAGAAAGAAAGGAAACTGCCAACGCTAATAGGTAGTGAAGGTGAACGTTGGGATGGTATTTACATGCTTCTCCACAGTGTTCCCAACCGGTCAGTGTTGTAGTGCTTCCCTACCAGTCATGCTCATGGTAACAGCTGTACCATCACAACATTGCTCTTCTGGAGTGTCCTTTAATCTAATGATACTGTTGTGATACCGAAAGCCTAAGAATGTCATAAAATTATATATTGAAAGTTATCCTCTTTCATATGTATAAAGAAATTGGCATTGTTTGGAGGAATCACTGGACATACCTTATCCAGTAAGGTCAAGGCAGTTAGCTCCAGAAGAAGAAGTAAACTGAATACCATCAGCAACTACCCGCCAAAATGCACCATAATGTGACCAATAGGGATGTAGCTGGGTGCTGTCTTAGAATTAAAATGGCATCCTTCATCTAAAAAAAAAAAAAAAAAAAAGAGGTTTGTCCTAATAATTTTGATTTGCATGTGTTTTCTTTTTACCTACCTCATGTACTGTCTGTGAGAGTCAGAGGGTATCATAAGCAGGTGGATTTAGAGCTGTTGCTAATTTAAACTGCATTTAATAAAACACAAGTTTGAGAGATCTTACAAATCAGTGAATGTGGCATAGTTTGAAGATTGCTTTTGTCAAGTTTGATTAGCTCAAAGAGAAACCTTTTCTAAATATTGGTTGTGAGATTAATCAGGCAATGTAAGACCTTGAATTATTCCTCATCACAGGAAAACAATGTAATATATTATCTCATTTGATGACCAGGAAAATGTAACTTTTGAGGATTTAAAATTTGTGTTTTAAAGATTGGACCCAAGGAAAAACTTTCAGACTGTTCTTTTCTTAAACTGACTTGTAATTTTCCGTATTGTACTTCACTTTCTGTAACATATTCCCATATTACAACCTGATAGTACCAACATCATTATGTTGAAGGATGTTCTCATTATTGACTCCATTCTCAATTAATTATAAGTTTGTCATGTTTTAATGAGTAGGATTAAACTTTCATATTCCAAATATATGTCTCACGTTGCTTGCTTAGAAACTTTCTAAAGAAGGTGGTTGAACCATTTCTCTGAATTAGTGCGAGGAAACAAAATATTCCTTGTGCACATTAAAAAGCATTTACCGTATTTACAAACACTTGTAGAAAAGCTTTAGTAGCTGTGTGCCTTGGAACAAAGTTTTGAAATTTGGGCAAAAGCTTTCCTGTTCTTTTCTAGCCTTCTCTGTCACAAAGAGTTGCTGTCTTTGCTGAAACAAAGACTCATATAGACATGTGTTATGTCCTGTAAAATACAGGCTAGCCGAAGGGAGAGTAGCACTAATGTATTTTAGGCATACCCTAATCTTCACTGGGTGCTCTTTATTCTTCTCTGAAAAATCCTTGCCTCCTTCTTTAGCCTTTTTTTTTTCCTCCCGCTCTCTCCCCCCAAAATGAAATGGTACTTTGTACTTTTACTTAATCGCCCTGTCTTTTAAAACGGTGGTATGTTTGCAATAAAGCTGCTGCCACCTGTGCCTTTCAGATTCAGATCTGGTCCAGTGCAGCTCTGCAGGGCATCTATCAGGCTTTCTCTCCAAAGTTCAGTGTGCATTAATAGACCCTGTTTATTCATCGTATTTTCTAGCAGAAGTTTGATGTTCATTTGTCTTTTATTTCCTTATACAGCTTAACACACCTTTCTCACTAGTACAGATCAAATCCTTTCTAAGAATCCCAGCAAAATATACAAACAGGATGGATGTACTCTAGCCCTGTTGTTGCTGGACTGTTCCTGCTGGTTTCAGTATGGTTATGTCGTCGTCCCCCCCCCCCCCCCCAATCTATCAATAATTATTAGGTATCTGTAAGCAATAACCACCGATAAGTTTGGACTCTGTGTCAGTAGATGGGCACCACAATATGGACAGGTACTGGTGTCACAGCTGCATAAATCACAGCAGGTTCCTACCAAAGAAAAGCAGGTTCCATACCAAAAAGAAAAATCTTTCATTAAATATGTTTTACATCGTTTGTTTAGTCTGTATTGAATTAAAACAGTAACGTTGCAATTTGAATAGCAATGTTAACTGATATCATAGTTTGGCTAATAACACATGAGCATGATTTGAAGGGGGCTGCATCAGCGTGTTCCTCGCCAGGTAGAAACCCAAAGTCCTGGTAAATGCTCGGCAGCAATCTACACCCCGGGCCATTTCTCATGAGACCTGTTACTACAAATAGGATGTAGCCACATTTAGGTATTCAGGTTTCGACAGGATGTGGCTGCTCTTTCTCACTTACCAGATGGCTTTCCATGTAGCATCACCTGTCCTAGTGCTCCTTCGCCTCACTAACAGAGTTGTGACAAGAGCTGTCGTGATGGTTGTGAAAGCTGCTTTCTGCATGTGGCCATCGTAACTATCGCATGTAGGCACCTTTATTTAGCAAGTCCACGTGCATGTTACTGTTGCAAATGTCTTATGTTTGGATACTTTCTTTTTATATCCTCATTTTATATCACGCGTCTGTGGTGTTGATATTCTGCAGCCTAATCAGAGAGTTAAACCTGTGTAAAACCTGCTTGATCTCGAGATCAGGCTTTGTATGTCTGTATGATAGGGTATGAATTTCTTCATGCTCCCGTTTGGAAGAACATCTATAACTCAGTTGTAGCTTTGCACTACTTGAAAGTAATTCAGTAATCTCATGCATGGCAATGGAAGTTTTATACTACACCTCCCCATCACCCATCCTCACGCACGTTTTCTACATGTATCATTATTATCATCAGCATCTGTCTTTTGAGTGATGATTTACTTGTCTCTAGGTCTCTGTCCCTTTATACAATACTAGATCTAAAATTACATCTGTCTGGAGAGCAAGGCATGATCTCAAAGATTTAATACTGGTTTCAAAATTTTATTGCCAATAACTAAATGAGAAATTGCTTTAAATTAACAGTAATTATTTAGAATGAAGTAGGAAAGAGTTAAAAAAATTTTTAAAGAAAAAAATCCGTTTCCCAGGATAACTGGGAAAAGCCGTTGCAGGAGGTTTCAGTGGTATGAATAAATGTATTTCTTTTAACACTTTTGTTGTTTAAAATGCTATTGTTTCATCTGAGGTGTGAGAGGATGTGCTAACCTTGTCAATGTGGGTGCAGTAGAGCAGAAATGATAACTGTATATACTTTTTTTTTAACAAAAATACGGAGTAAGAGAGAGTGTGTGTGAGAGAGAGAGAGGGGGAGAGAGAGAGAGAGACAACTTATTTAAATCCTGAATACAGTCAGACCTCATATGCATTGTTAAAAAAAAGCCCTAAAGAATTGCATATGGATTAGGGGGATGAATATTCTATTATTTCAGTCTGTTCTGCTGATCTTCTTATTGTGACTTTGCGCTTCAGAAATCTGCCAGGAATTTGGCTTTGCTGTACTAGGCAGTAATTTTAAATGTGTATCAAGCACTTGATAGTGTATGATTTGCGTGCTGTTGCATTCCCATTCCCTAAATTTTCCACCAATTTATTACTTTTTTCATACTGTTTTAATATTTCAGGATGATGAATATATACAGCATCATTAAAGGTAAATAAAAAATGCATGAAATTAAAAAATGGAATATTAGATGTTTCTTTGCTGTAATCCCTAGGTCCAATAGGAATGAAATGTCTCTGTTCTGTCAAGTAATCCCTAAACATGATTAGGGACCTTGTAGTTTCCACATAGCCCACATAATATTTGTATCATATAAGCCTATTTATGTAAGGTTTGAGTAAAGGTTGTTATTAGAAGACCTATAAACCTATTTTACAATTCAAAAAGATATGCTGCCTCTTAATCTCTCTACTTTTATTATTTTGCTGGAGATGGCAATACGTCCTTAATTCATTTTTCAGAATTCTGTTACATCTTTTGGGTACTTATATCATGCATTAACGACCCCAATGAAATGTATTTTTAAGACAGAGGACTGAGTTCAACAGTTCATCTACTTGTGTAGCTTCTCCTTAAATCCGCGTTGGAAGGGACGTGCACCTCTTTCTAGGTCTCTTCTTCAACGTCCGGGTTTAATCTGAACTGGGGGTCAGGAGATGTAGAGATTGTTTTTCTGATTTTGGGGAAGGGGAGATGGAAAGAGAGAGAGGGGATTAATTTTCTCTGTTTAAATCGTGTGATAATATATTATCAGTGATGTAGGTGCTTCTGGCAGCATCACAGAAAGTTTTCAAAATCAGCTTTTGATTTGACGAGCCAATAGCAGAGTTTTAGGGAGAAAAAGCTAGAGAGAAGGAAAATGGGGAAAAGTTTTGAATGACAAAAGAGTAAGACAGGAGAGACGATAGCTGTTTCCAGCTGTTTCTTGTGACGCAGTTGTGTTGGGGATGCAACAACCCAACACTCCCCATTCCCTGCCTCAGCTGCTTGCCTGGGCAGCAGAGATGCTCATAGTCCCATCTTGTATGTTGTTAGGCTAAACGCATTAATCTTCAGAGGTATTAAAGTTCCATGGTAACACAAGGAAGCTCAATAAATAAATAAGAACAGTAAATTATAACTTCTATGGTTTCAGCAGACATTCACTAAGAAAATATTTTCAAATGATAGCAGGGGTCAGCTGTGGCAATTCTGCACTTTCCATAAGGAAATTTGAGATTATATTAACCTTGGGATATCTACTCAAAAAACCCTGTGGAAATACACCTGTATTGCTTCCACACTGTATTGAAATTTTACTTTTATTTCATTTTCTGCAGTTAGGGTGGCATTTGAGCAATAGCTTTATTCTTGTATTTATGAACCGAGAGAAGCAAAACTGCTCACTGCTGAGCCTAAGGATCCTCTTCCAGGAAAACTGAGATCAATAACTGTTATCAAGTCTTCATTTATAGGGAGTGTTAAATGACCACAAAGCCCTGATGTTCATCAATTAATGGGGTGCGCTTAAAACTGGGCTGTCTGCCCCCCCCCCCCGCAACCTACCACAGTCAGAATTTTTGATCTTTGCTATCATTTTAAACAGTCACTTTCAGTTATTACAATTTCTTTTTAACTAGAGATACTGTATTACAGTGGTGCCAGTAAGTTAAAGGTAAGCAGTTTTCCCTTGCCAACCTCCTCCTTCCTGCTAGCAATGGAAGGTAGGAACAACGTGATGATACCTGAGGCTCGTTTATGACCCAAAGCAGGGAATTACAATTATTATTGCAATTATTTTTGCATGTTGGTACTCAGCAAGAAGGCAAGTGTGCACCCCAACCAGAGCAGAACAAACCCTGAAACCTTGAAAATAAAAGCCTCACATGTACAGGCATTTTCAGATGCCTTTATTCCCTCAGTTTAAGTGGAAAAGAGGGATTTGGAAAAGAGAGAGCTTAATTTAACAAAATAATATTATGCTTTTGATCCTTAAAATGAATGAATTATTTGGATACTTAGCAGTATAATGTCTTTGAATAATGCTGGTACTTAAGATAGAAAAAATGATATTGTGAATGTGCTGTGTTTGCCTCTTATGATGTTTTTACCAATTTGGCATTTATGGGAAGCAATATCATTGTTGCAAAGTTTCCAAATTGCTTTTTACAGAAATCCACAGAAATTAAATCTCCTCCTTGTTATGAAAATGAAGCAATGCCTTGAGACATTGGTATATTAGCGCAAATCTGTGGAGACAATAAACCCGATTCTGCTTGCAGTTATTGTGCGTCCACTCTTAATTGTTCCAAGAAGATATGTTGGGTGTCGGCTACTGCACGACAAAGTAAATAAGCGTATGCTTAAGTGTAGCATGTGAGCAGTAGCAGGGACGTCCCATAGGACCTCTTGTGCTTAAAGTTAAGCCCACGCCTGACCGCTTCTGTGGCGAAGAATTTAGCCCGCGACGTGGAGTAGTGTGTGACGCAGGAATAATGGCAAACTATGTAAATTGTGAGCCTTCAGAGAGAACATCACAAATCAATTTCAAGCTCAAAGAAAATAACATGAATACAAATTGGTGTAGGCCACGTGAAGATTGCGGGAGATGGCGTACCGCGTGGTGCAATGCAGACTGGGCCCGTCGTGGAGGTCTTCAGCAAAAGCCTGCTGGCGTTATTCCGGTTTCTATTCAGAACAGCTTCAGGAAAGGCCACGCATTTTATCTGAGAGGTGGGAAAATATAGTAGTACAGATTGTACTACCACCAAAAAAAAAAAGAAGTTTAGTAGAAACACATTTTGAATAGTAGCAACGCTGAGCTCCGAACGAAGGCGCTAGGTGAGAACTGTGCCTGGCTGGCGAGCGTTTTGCTGGGTCCTCCCCAAAACCCTGCTCGGCCATAGCTGCTGACAAAGGTGGCGACTCAGGGAGTAATGCGTGCGTGTCTGAGGGAGTTTTGCCTCGTTAGCAAGCGTTGTCTAACATCCCAGCCCCTTTCTCTGTCCCCTCGGACTGCACAGCCCAATATGTATTGGAAGGGAACAGACACAGCATGGGTTGGAAGAGAGACCAGTTCACGGGCAGTCCAGGTGACTCGCATCTCTTCCAGGTAAGCCACTGTCTAACAGGGCATGACGCAGAATTATTTTAACTCAGAACCATAATGGGTCTTCATAGCTGAATTTAAACTACATCAAAGTGCTGTATGTGATGCGTTTAAATTCATTGACAGAATTAAAGCAAGACTAAGGCAAGTGCATGATTGATTTTTACAAATACAAATGAATCTAATAGATGGAGGAAAGCAAGATGGATCAAATTTTAAGACCTGGGAGCTGATTTACCTACATCAGATGTTTAATGGGATGCTTAATTTGATTGCTTCTCCAAAAACTACTTACAATAGTCAAGCCACTGACTGAACGTCTGTGTAATCAAGGCCTCTGCGTGCATCTACATCTTGATTTCCATGTACAAATAACCAGCAATTAATGCTGCTGATTGACTGCAGGGAACACTTTGAGGTTCAAAATGGCAACTCCAGAGTTTTGGGGATCTTTTAGCATTATTTCTCTGTGTTTTTAGAAGCATGTATAGACAGACTGATGCAAGTCCACATAAATGAAAGCTTTTCAACTCAAGTTGCAGAAGGTTCTTCATGGCTATAGCTAGAAAACATCTCTCTTCAGCAAGGTTAGACCCTTTTAATTGTGAAAGTTAGGCTTTTTGTATTAAAACCAACATATTAGCCCACTTTTGTGTAGCCTAAAGGTCCCATTAGTGCGTTTATACTTCCATATTAAAAAAAAAAATCAGGGAAGATGTTTGAATGGAAGGAGGAGAGCAGTTGTATATATTTTGTAGCAATCACAAGGCACGGTATACTTTCTTTTTTCTCAGGAATGAAGACATTTCTGAATGGAAAGTCAGCAGTCACTGTTGGCACCCTTTTCTTTTTAATTTTATTTTTTAAATCGGTCTCATTGTAATGTATATGAAGGACATTAGAATATTGGACCAAGGTTCTTGCAAATACAGGCTCTTCCTCATTATTTTTGCTGTAGTATTTCTACAGAAGTGAATTATCAATTACATTAAGTCTTTTTATTTCCCATGGCACAGCTACAACAACTAAAATTAAGGGTGTTACGCTTGCACCACTCATTCTACTATGGACAAACTTTTGCTGTTTTCTCATAGTAACCTTTACAATGCAACCGATAAACATTATTCCTGTTTTAATGACTCCCAAATAATGTCATATTTAAATGAAATGCAGTTTGCCTCAGCAGGGTTCTTTGAATTTATGAGCATTTTTGTCCCATATCCTACAATAATGTGACAAATATTATTTGCATTTTTACTGTTTTCTTGAATACTTTTAAACACCCATTTTTAGGAGACTTCAGATTGCTTTTGAACATATTTGAATGCATTTTTAGCTATCACCAAGCTTAAAATAGGAACCCTTTTTTCAGCTTATCTTTATTAAACACCTGTAAAAATCAGTGGTATTTCTTTTTCTTATAAAGCTTTTTTCCTTTAACGAATGCCAGAAATGCTGCACAGTTTATTCTAGTATGGGCTGCTTTTCTTGGCGGTAATGGGCAGTAAATGGTCTGGTAATGTCTGAGCCATACACACAGGCATTTACCTACCTGAATGTCATAAATAGAAACTTGAAATTGTAATGTAATGTATCTGATCTTTAACTATAATCAATTAATATTAGAACCTTTAGGCAACTTTTAGAAAATATTATCCAGAATAAAGTCTTAGAAATTGATAATTCTGTATAAAAGATCATGCTTGAAATAGACCTGCGATCTACAGAGTAGGTGGCCAGGCACGACAGTGACCAATTAATTATATTTTCTTATTGAATATTCACTTTGTATTTTTTAAAACTACAGATTTTTTTGTTGGGTTTTTTTTTTATGGTGTTTGAGGGGTGTGTGTGGGGATGTTGTTTGGGTTGGTTTTTTTTTAGATACATACTTGTTTTAGAAGGAATTTTATTATTTGGCACCTTTATAACCTAAAGGTGGACGAGCAGCTTAATCTTGCTGTTCTTCAAGGCAGATATTCCTGTGATTTCACAGAGTTCTTTGTCTTGGCTGGGTTAAATTTTCTGTTTTCCTTTAATGCTTTTTTTTTTTTTTTTTTTTTTTAAGAATGAAAATTGTCTGATCATTTTAAAGACAATATTTCATGTATTGAATCAAATTTAAAAAAAAAATCAATCAAAGTAATTCTTGTATCTCTTTATAATCATACTAAGACCTCTCTAACGTTCACAGAAGTCAGTGGGAAGGTTTCTTTATTGTTTTTATGCTGCAAAAATAACTTCTGTGTATGTTTTTGTGGTCAAAAAAACCCAATCACACACCCTGTACAGAATTTTGCAAGTGAAACCAAATTGTTTAAAATAAGATTGCGGTCACTCAGGGGTCTCCATTTGAGCACTGTGCTAGACGCCGGTTAAAATTCAACCTCCTTAATGGACTAACAAGAGAAGGTAGGAGTAGAAACAAGAAAAAGATGACATAAGTAAATATGCTCGTAAATAAGGAAATGACATGTTTACTTTTGTGGCCTTTGATCAAGCCCAGGAGTTTATTTTCAAAGGACATTGCGGGATGCTTGGGAAAGGAACAGCCACCCAGCATAATTGGAAAGGGGGAAGGTCTGTAGCACGCCGGCTGCTGCCGCTCCTGCCTCCCTGATAAGATTGTAAGAGTTGCCAATATCAGTATTCAGTCTTGTAGCGTGTCAGGGCGCTTTCATGTGAACTGAACTGAACTGTCTGTGCGCGCTCCCTCCCGCTCTCCTCCCGCTCTCCTTCCCGGCGCTCGGCATCGCATTGAAGTCAGGGGAGAGGAAAAAAAGATTTGAGGATCGCCCAATTTGTTCTGACATAAAGAGATGTTTAGCTCTGTGAAAGGTGGTGGAGGCAGAGTGCCTGACTGACATTTCAACAGGCTGTCTGCTGGGATTGCTCACTTCATGTCCCTTCATATTCCTGCTGTGTCCTGCGCGAGTGCTCTTGTCTAATCTTCACAGCGAGAGCACCAAGAGTCCCCTGGGCTTCGGTGCTCAACACCTTGTTAGACGGGGCGTACGGTGCCGTAGCTCCTGCTTTTGTACTTGCTTTTACTCTAATGTTTCAGGCTTGTTTCAAGTCTTAATTTTTTTTTTTTTTTTTTTAAGGGATTTGCTAAAATAACAGTGTGTGTCTCCTAATCGCCTTGGTCTTCTCTTGGCAATACTAGATTTGGGAGATACCAGGTAGAAACACACAGAGGGAAAGAAAATAAAAGACCTCAGTAAGTCAAAGCTTTAAGCAGCATTCTGTGCTTTTGTTTTTAAATGAAGATGCATTGACCTGCTTTGGCTGGTTTAGAAAACAGACGAGAGAAAATACTCATTGAACAACCAACGGGAGGTATAACACGTTGATAATAAAGCTGAGACAGTGTCTGATCAGGAATGCTGAACTCCATACTAGGGGCTGCAGGGAAGTTTAGTTGTTGAGGGTTTGTTTGCTTTTACAATTCTGAACACGTTGTGATGCATTCTGGCATGCCACATCCTGTTACATCACGTTGGGTCAGCCCGTGATGCTGAATAACACTAAGAACATGAATTAATGAGAGCTAATGCTCACCTCGTATTGCAGAAGCGTTATCAGGTACCTTGTTAGCCACAGCTCCTATCCGGATTCAGTCCTCCTAAAGTGGAGCTGATATTAAAGATACGTGTATTATGTTTTTAACAGATAGATATGTTATTTTTCATTAGCCTTCTCAAAATATATTAATTAATGGATGCGGTTTAATCCTTGTTAAGCCATTAAAAATAATCCATGTACTGTACTCACAGTCCTCCATTATATCTTTTTTAAAGGCACTTCTTTTCCTCGAGTGTATTATTGCTGGTGACAAAAAGCAGAATGGTATTGTCCTCTGCTTCCTGCAGATCTGGGGTCCCTGTACTGTTATCCCAGAAACAAATTGCATGGATTCTGTAGCATATGGTTGCTCGTGAATGGTTGTCACTGTTCAAATTTCCCCCTCAATTTCAAATTTTGAATAAATGTCTCTTAATATATGTCTCATCCTGAGGTGGAGTCACGTGTCTCACCAGGTAAGAGATTTCTAACGTAAGCTTGTACTCTTGGACAAACTTTAAAACTTGTGTGCCTAAAGCTGAATCCTCCTCCCTCCCAAAATGCAAGGACAGCTACACAAAAACACTGATCACGAGTAGCTGCGTCGTGTCCTCCAGCCAGTGGGATATCTAGTCACATGTTCCATTTGCTAGGGATTGGCAAGGGTTTCTTTTCCTGTGATTGACTGAACAGGTGGATATTAAACCAAACTTTTCTTTATTTCTGTAGCATCTATAGCACAGAAGAGCTAAACTTATGTTAGTGCACTGTCACAATTAGAGGATGTTATAGAGATGCCGTAGAGGTCTCGCCAGGGTCCAGACTATTCAGAAGACCAAATTCCAGTTCTCAGAAATTACAATAATCGGGGAATTAACTAGTAAGCTTTTTGCTGTAGGTAAAGGCCAGATGATATCAGAAAGTTTTAAGAAGTGGTTCGGTGAATCTCGGACACAAGAAAAGGCTCACACATACATAAGGATCAGATCTCTCTACCTATTATCCAGCATGACTAATAACTGGGCCCATGCTGTAGCAGATATAATTGATGCCTGGATCATATTTATGTAAGAGCTGCTGTCATGCTTCATTCCCATTTCAATGTGTCTGTCTTCATTTTGCCTGTGAGTTGGAGTCAGCGCAAGCAATCATTAGCATCCCTTAAAATACATACAAAGGAATCACGATGTCTGACATTTTCACTGGGAGAATGTTACGGGTGTACTCTGGCACACATAGCCTGATTCTGTCAACTACTGAGATGATAGTCGGTGTATGTACTGTGCAAATTCGTAGGAGAAAAGACTTTTTTGGAGGAGACCCAGGCAGGTGGAGGGGATATCTCATCATGGGGCATTTGGAAAAGAAGATAGCAAGGAGATAGTGCCAGTCGTGCGCATCTTAATTGCTCGGGTATCCCAGACTCCTGCAGACATTTCCCTACAAAGAAGCACATTGGGAAAACATCTCCGGACTTCAGGCTGTGGTCCAGCAGTTTGTGATATATGTCTAACTTAAAACATGTGAATAATCCAAGAGATGCTCAGGGACAAGTCATGTGTAGCATTACACACGTTTAGTGATTTACTGGATTAAAAGCTAAGCAAAAGCTGTTTGCACCCCAGCAAGTAGGTAGTCAGTGCATGTGAGATGTTCAGAGGTACACACAGGCAAACGTGTGTTTGTGTGTGTGCCTACAGGCTTTCTCTCTTCCCATTTGCTTTTGTGTGCACACACATATTATTACATAATATTTCATCGATATCAAGAAAGTAATTGTTTTATAAAACTTGTACTTGTCTGTACAAGTGTAGCAGCACAAGCCTGCACTGTTAACTCAGGTTGATTGTTTCCAAACAGCTGGTTACAGAAGTTATCATCAATTTAACAGAAGTTGCATTTATTTAAAAATTGACTTAAAAGACAGTAAATGACTCAATGACTCATTAAATCAATTTAAAAATTGACTTAAAGTACAGTAAGTGACTCGTCGTATTAAGCCATAGAATGACACCCAATAAAAAGAAGAAAAAACAAACTGACAGCAAGTTGTAGCTTAGTATCCTGATTTATTTTTGTTCAGAATAAAATAGTCTGATTACTAGAAGTGGATGCAAGGCCATCTACCTGAGTATTATGAAATACTCGGGTAGCAAAAGCACCACATAAAGCAAGGGGCCAAGTGTCACTGAAATATTTCCCTGATTTTTGTATCAATAAATGAAGTTTATAATAATGCTTTAGCTGGGAGATGTTTAGTTGCATACCTGGATACTATTAATTTACTAATATTGAGTAACTGTTCTATATGTCCCTAGATTTGTTGAACGTAATGTCTATATGTTAAACAGTTTTCTATGGTATTTAAAAATTGACATTTCAAAGAGTGTAATAGCATAATGAAATGTAAACTGAAAACAGGAATGAGTTAATTAGACTAATGATCCCTTGACTCCTTTATTAGCCAGCTCTTTAGAAATTGGGATTAGCTTTGTTTTCTCTGCTGAATAAAGACAGGAAGGATGATGTTGATTCTAGTAAATGACAGCACCAGAAGAAATGAGCATTTTCCTGTTCGTTACAGGTTTCCTCATTTAAGATAAAAATTTAGCCTTCCTGAGTGCATACCTAATTTTATTACACTTTGAGTTCAGCTCAGATTGGAGAGAGAAATCAGGAAAATAACTTAGGAATGCCAACTGATTTCATACCACGATCTTAAAGGTGATCCATTCTATGTTGTTTCTGGACTTGAAACTTTATGATTCTTCCTGCGAACCTGGAGTAGACTGGGTCTGAATTTAAACTAAGTCTTCAGAAAAGGCAAGCTTGACAACTTTTGATCTAGGTTTTGAACACTTAATTTCTCCTCTCTATAAGAGAGTGATTTACACGTCTCTCTTGCTTTTAAGGGCTATCAAGAAGCACGAGAATTATCTCTATAGTGGTTCAAACCAAGCATGCACAGAGAAACAAAATCGTTTTTATGACAAATAGGAGGATTCGTAAGTCAGCAGCTGTTAGTGAAACAACATCATTAAAACTTCCAGCAATTCCAGACCTTGCTCTCAGGAGTCGCTCAGGCCAAGCAAAACCTTAGATAAAGTGCTGAATTATAGGCAGGAAAAAGAAAACCAGAATTTAAATTGGTAGGAATTAGTGATGATTCACTAAGCTAATTTCTGCCCTCCGTTACCCTCGCGTGGCGGCGCATGGAGCAGTGCCGGGATGAGAGAGGGCAGAGCGGGAGCCGCTGACAGCCGGCTTTTAAGTTCAGATTCTTTCTGGTAGATCTTTATCCTGCAAAGTAATGAGCTCCTCAGCTTCCCCGGAAACCTATAGGTATAGAGGGCACCCAGCGCTGTGCAGGATCAGCTCTTTAACGAATGCCTGAGGAATACAAAATTTATCACACAAATGAGGCGACGGAGAGGAGGTGGCAGCAGCTGAGTTATGAAGCTTTTTACTTACAAGCAGGGTTCGTTTGCTATCCTGCACGCCCTCGTTAAGTGTTCTTTGAGCACCACGCTGAAGCAGAAGTAATAACGTCATTTGTTTGTACTTTAGTTTTTTCAGCTCTCTGGAGGGTGCTTAGGAAGAGGTGTGATGGAGCAGTTTGGGGTTGGCAGGACAGCATCCGGCACGCTCGGGCTATCACAGGTACTCTCCTCCTTTCTGGAAAGGAGCATCTGGTACCCATCAAGTGCCTATTAGTTGTTTCGTAGGTGCTACTCGGCGGCTCTTTGGTATGAGATTCACCCGATGCTTAACTTTACCGTGCTGTGGGCAGAGGGTGCAGCCCGCGTGTTGCACGCGGAAGAGTTGAATGTTGCTTGTAGTCCAACACCATGCCTGACCTTGCAGCTCAGTATTAATTTGAAGTAGTGGAATTAAAATTTTCCATTCTTTTGCATTGTCATGCCTCACGTTGATAAGCACAAAGAAATGTAAATAAAAAAGACCTATTTCACAACCCTCGCTACAACCTTTTTGTTTTATGACAAAAGACAGTTAATTAGCATACTAGCAGTAAGCAGCCTTCCCAAACTCGTGCTAATTATGTATTCTGTTGACCGTGACTCCAGTCATAAGGTAATTGGCTTGCAGCAACATGACATTTCAAATCATCTCTTGAAATTACATCAAAAAGCCAGCCTGTTTTGTTTTGATAGGGGAACAATCAATTTGATAAGTGGTAACACAGCTCATTGTTTCACATTAATTAGACTAATTGCAGCATGTTAGCCTCTGAAATAGACAGAACTTGGAGAAGACAAAGGCTGTGGCCTTTAGCATGCAGTGCATGTGGTGGTTCCACTTGCTTGCACATACTGTAGGCAGAAAACAGAGTTGTTAGGATTCAGCCTTGCGGGAGACTGGGTGTTAACAGTGGTTTGATGTGTTATGCTTAATCCACTGGCTTTCAATTATAAGATCCAGGTTCAAAAAATCCCAGAGAGAGGAAGGGAGGGGGGGAAAGCAGCCATTTCAGTATTAATGGTGCCCAAGTTTTCGGTGATCTTTGGTTTTCTGTCTCCTGAAAGACGAAGCAGAGATCTGGCTGCAGGATCTCTTAGATGTTTGTGGACTGTAGGGTCTTTCTTTGAGAAGGCTTCACTTCCACTCTTGCTTTTCCTGCCCATTCCCACTAATGTTTATTTCTTAGTATACCTTAGTTGGGTTATTTTTATTTTCACTTTTATATTCACTTAAGAATGATGTATAAAAAAAAATACTTAGCGGATGGATTACTGAAGACAGATAGTACAGATGCATAACCCACCCACACATTTCTAATTTAGAGCATCTTTGCCTGCTATTGAGATTACCAATTGTACTTAGCTCTGTGATGATTTTTATGATCAAGCTATGTCATCTGTAGATTGACATGACCAAATGGATTTTGCCTGTGACCTAATTGAAATGTAAACCAAAGTTTTAAGAGATGAAAAGTTTAAGGGGTTATCTCAGTCCACAGACAAGGCTAACTTCACTGCTGTTCATATCTTGGTACAGTGGTTTTTACATGTCAAACCCAACATCAGGCCACTGGATACGTAAAGGGCGTATTCTTTGACCAGTATGTTGTTAGTATGTTTGATAAATGGGGTCATAGTTAGCAACTTCTCCAAGACTGAAAAGCATCAGAGACTAGATTCCAATACTGTGTGAATGTTGATGAAATCATATGCATGAGACCAACTCTGACTTCTTTTCTACATCCTTCTAGTCCGCTTGGGTTCAAACTAAGTACCACCAGAGCATTTTACCTCTTTTAATTATCTCTATGCAATAAAAAGCATCCTTGGTTTAAAAAAAAAAAAAAAAAGAAAAAGGAAAAGAAAAGAAAAAGAGAGATTGGGGGTGCAGTTGTTAATAATCATGGAATTGCTTATATGAAAGCTGTAATTCTTCAGTTGCTCTCCATGGAAAATGAGATTATCTTTTTTTTTCCAAGTGAGGCAAGGAGATTTAGGTATCCACATATTTCCGCTAGGCACAGACTTCACTTACATATTTTTGTTTCTGTTAGCCCCCCAATCATTGACTGGTTAGTAAAACCTTTGGGGCAGAGATTTTGTTAAATTCGCCTGCAGTCTATGTTTGGAGAAGTATAGTTTTGTTTAAATCAAAGAATTTGTTCCAACAGCTTAACATTGTCATTGCTTGTGGAAGCTATATTTTTATTAGTTTTGCTTATGCTTTATGTTGGCCCCTTAGCAAATGGTCATAAACTCTGTTTTAAACCCAGCTACTAGTGACTTCATACTGCTGATTTATTTCTATCATTTACTGGCAAGAATACATTTTTAAAAATGTATTCTAAGCAATTCATTCCTCTCCACCTCCTCTCTTCTGTGCCTCCCTTTGCTTTCCTCCTCCTTCGACATTTAAATCGCCTTTCATTGAGCTTAAAATTATGCCCGGATTAGCGATGTAACTACCCTAATGTGCCGCTCTTACTGAAAAGTTCTGGGTTTGTACAGGAGGTGAATTGGAAAGAAGCAGAAGATTGAAGCCTTTTAGCATTCAGCTTAAGTGCTGGTTCCACTTGCCTGAGCACAAGCTGGAAACGGCGTTGTTAGGATGCAAGCCTGCACCCTCGCTGTCACTGCTGGTCCTTGTGTAGTCAGGTTCCTGCTTGGAGCAGAGCAAATCTTTGCTCAGTTAAGCGAGCGTCAGTCACTGGCAAGCTTGGCTGCCAGCCCAGGGTTGTTAGACTTTTCCATGCTACACCTGAATGAGATATTGAGGAGACATGGCTACCTAAACAGAGTCGAGAAGCACTAGATATTTAAAAAAAAAAAAAAAAAAAAAAAAAATTAAATTGTCAGGGGGATGACAGAATAATTTTGAGAATATAACTTACAATTCCAGTGCTCGCTTGGGAGGCTTGCAATAAGGAACCTGTGTTCCTTGCGCGGTGATGGATCCTGTGTGATCTTATTTAAAGACCTTCCTCTGTTTTCTTGAAATCCAAGACTAGAAGGTAACGCTGACTTCTGACTGAAAAGCAGGGGCACAGGCAAATCACAGCTTAGCAAGCTGAAACACACTGATACCATCCTGCAAGGTGCTGAGCTCTCTCAAAGATGCTAAATTACTGCTTTTGGCTTACATCGATAGTGGGCGCTCAGCTACTTGTAGGATTGTGCTTTTAAGTTGCTTGGTTATTATCCAGTCAAACAAAATCGACAGGACCACCTTCAAGTGGAAAAGGAATAGTGAGAAATAAAGTTGCAAAGTTTTGAGTTGCATGAAGACTCTGGCAGTGGGTACTCTGCACAGAGAGTAGAGGAAAATCTGGAGAGGGTAAAAAGAGATAAAATAGGAATAGTTTTTAAATAGGAATTGCTGGCAGAGCTATTAATCACACAAGTCTTTGAGCTCTAAGGGTTGCATGAGCAGAGCTAATGCGAAGGAAGAGAGATATTTTGCCGATATCTTGAAATACACTATTAAAAGCAACAAGGAAAATTAAAGGGAGATAATGTCTGAACAGGTTAATGACATGTGATAATAATTAAAAAAAACCCCAAACCTACAGACAAAACCCAAGTATCTTCAAAAATCCAACTCCCCATGTGTGACTGTTGTTTTGTATGGGATAGCCTTTTAATAATCAATTTTGCAAGTTGCTAGTCTTGTCATACAGTCTCAGCTTCGACTCTGATCTCATTTACACCAGTACAAATAAATTAAAATTTCTGCCATTCCTCTGCCTATACGCTGCAACTGTGACCAGAACGTGGACTCTGCTAGAGTCTGTGTGGTTTTTAGCAGGAGACTTCACAGTGTCTCTGAAGTGGGTTAGAACAGAAAAATGAATTTTTCATTGCTAAGGTAGGCCACTGCCTGCTTTTTGCGGACTGCCAGACTAAACAGGGACTTGATGCAGGTAGGGGCTTTTTGTCTGACAAGATGAATCAAGAATCTGTGAATACAAGAGAGAGACTTAAGACGTAACTTGTATCATTGTATTTCTTTTCAAAATCTACATGTATCATCTTTGAAATGATGTCATCATTGCAGTCGATTTAGGGCAAACTGAACACAGGTTTAGGACTTTGCACAGGGGAATAATCTTTTCCTTACATGGGATGATACTTTTTTTTTTTTTTTAAGGTCCTTTTCTTGCTATTTCTATGACCTTCCACCCTAATGTACAATCGTACATGTTTAATGAAAGAAAACTAACCTAAATTCTGCACTGACCTGGACTTGCGAAACAACCAGGGTTTTCAGTGAAGCCTTCATAAGCTATAAATCAGTGTAAAATTTAGTTCATATTGCATTCTCATTGGAAATGGGTTATATGATAATTTATGTTGAGCTGATCATAACTAAGCACCTCACAGTAGTGTCCTTCAAAAAATTTTAATCAAGATTGTCTTTCTCTCTCCACCTCTCTTGGTGCAATTTCAAGAGGTTTATTTGCATGTCAATCTGCACGTGTTACTGAAGTTATTCCACTGAAGCGAGCACAACATCTCAGCTGCATACGTGTTTTACAGCAGCATAATGTCAGGTGACTCTTTGCATTTATTTCTGATTTGTGCTAGTGGAAGAGTCAGGCCCTTAATTCTCTTAAGCCCTGAAAACAAGAGTATTTCCAAGCGCCTGTCAGATCTGTTTTCCAAGTCTTTTTGTGCTTTGCAGTGACTGCTCAATGAACAAAGTAGGGGAAGAAACTGTTGATCCTGTGAAAATCAATGAGATGGTGTCCTGGTTTTGGCTGGGATGGAGTTAATTTTCTTCCTAGTAGCTGGTATAGTGCTATGTTTTGGATTCAGTATGAGAAGAACGTTGATAACACACTGATATTTTCACTTGTTGCTAAGTAGTGTTTAGACTAAGTCGAGGACTTTTCAGCTTCTCATGCCCAGCCAGCAAGAAGGCTGGAGGGGCACAAGAAGTTGGGAGGGGACACAGCCAGGACAGCTGACCCAAACTGGCCAAAAGGGTATTCCATACCATGTGACGTCATGCCCAGTATATAAACTGGGGGGAGTGGGGCTGGGAGGAATTGCTGCTTGGGAACTCACTGGGTGTTGGTTGGTGGGTGGTGAGCAATTGCATTGTGCATCACTTGTATATTCCAATCCTTTTATTATTATTATTGTCATTTTAATATCATTATTATTATCATTATTATTTTCTTCCTTTCTGTCCTATTAAACTGTTCTTATCTCAACCCACGAGTTTTACTTTTTTTTTTTTTTCCCAATTCTGTCCCCCGTCCCACTGGGTGAGGGGAAGCGAGCGAGTGACTGCTTGGTGCTTAGTTGCTTGTTGGGGTTAAACCATGATAGATGGTCCAACTTTTACTTTAAAATCTATGTAAAAAAGTGTTTCTTACGTATGTTTGACATTTACTTTTAGATGCATGTTTTCTCTCGAGGTTTTTCCCCTATTTGTTGTACGGTGAACAGCAAAGGTGTTCCAGAGAGGTGTCTTGGGCAGCAAATACCAGGAGAGTCCTCTCAAGGGCAAACTTGCCAAAAGCTCTTTACATCAAGGACTGTCTTATTTTTACAGTATTTATGCAATCTCTGATATGATGGGGTTCTGCAGTGAGGACAGAGTTCCTCCATAATTGGTGATAATAAACAGTTTCCCACCTAAGTATGTATAATCGAGATGAACAGGGTGGGGAGAGGGGTGCTGGTAAGAGTGGGTGTGTTGATTTCTTGTGCAGGCTTTTTTCTTTTTCATAATTAAAGGCTTATGTTATAAAGTTACATAGGGGTGGACTCCTGGTAGAATCCTAGAAAGGATAACCAAGTTTTAAAGAGATTTTGAATGAATATTGAAGACAAAGGTTATGAGCTATGACCAGATAAGTTTGACTCCAGAAGCCCAGCAGAGCGTATTTGTACTTAGACTAGTGTTTTAAGCTCACTACGTGTCAAGTTTGACAGCCAAGAAGTAAGCAGTTTTCATGCCATGGTGGAGCATTGGATTTGAAGGTGGAAGGCTCGGGATTTGTTGAGGAGTGACTGAAGTGGAGGAGGAGGAAAACCGAGGTACAGAAATGTACTCACACAATGGTAGCTGTAGGCACAGCAGATGAAGTGTGCTAGGGGAAGCTGAGACGACTGATGTGAGAGACTGTGAGGGTAGAGATGTTGGTTCTTTGGCAGATGCCTTGTAACTTGCTCTGGATGGAAATGTCAGGAGATGCCTGGTACGTTTGCCCCTAGACCCTGCTAAATCAGCAGTCGCTACCAGGCTTCAAGTTTCATAAGTCTCATAAAATTAACGGAGATAATGCCACAAACCGCTCTTTTTCCTCTCTGTCCCACCCTTTGCGATGTGTTGTCTTCCCCCCACCCCCACCAGTAAACATTAAAAGTTGAGGTTGAGGTATTTCCAAATTATCTTTTCCTTCCCACCAGTCGTTTCTGGCTATGTTCCAAAGAGGGAGAGAAGATGACAGGTTTTCATTGGTCACTTAATTGTGTATGTCCATTGGTTTTTATGACTTCCAAATTCATATTTTTGTGTGCTTAGGGGCTTTTGTGACAAGGTGCTAATGGGTTCCTGGCTGGGCGAGCACCTGTGTCAGAAAGCATTTCATTGTGTCCCTTATTTTTCCAACTCTGACTGCTTCTGTTAGTTTGCATATATACCTTTATTGCAACCCCCTGATGTACTTTTGTTTGGGGGGGGGGGGGGGTGTGGACATATAATCTGCATGTACAAAGGAAGCTGTTATTCTCATGTGCAAAAGAATCTATTACTCTTAATACAGAAAGAAAATGGGAGTTTCAAATGAGAGCTCCTCTTGCACATTGCCTGAGAGACAAGAAATCTAGGAGATACAGAAACGACTTGGACCACTGACCTGTCCAGGGATTTTCATCATACGATCTCAGAAGTTCAGCAAGGTGGGCTGTGGGTAGCTGGTAGGTATCATGCTGCTGGAAAATCCCATTTCTGACTGTTAGGCTGCATGAAACGGTAGATAACAGTACCCTACACGGTTTCCTAACAAAGTGCTTCCAAACGAACTTTTGTTGTAGCTGCTCCAGCCTTATGATTGTGAAAGTGAAGAGAAACGGTGTCAGCGGCTTTAAAAGAGAAAGCAAAGCATCCACAAGGTGATCTCCATATTAGACTGTAATCTATGTTAGGCAGGAGACCTTAAGCCCCCTCAGGATATTGTGTCTAAACCTGTGTACTAGTTGCAGCAAGAAATATCTTCTGCTTCTGAAAGTGAAGCTAAAGATTAGCTTTTCTTACTTGTTTTGCTGGTATTTCCTCTAATACAAGTTATTTATTGATGACCTAATGCATTTTGGGAGATAATATTGGTTTCTCATCTTATGGTCTATGCAGTAAGTTAGCGTTTTATTCCAGTCCAAATGTGGACAAAATTTGTTACAGATTTTGGCCATTTTAGCACTACCAGCAAGTAAATCCAGGCCACAACTGTTACATGGTATGCTGTCCCTTGTTCTAAGGAGCAGTTTCCATAACATGGCTGTCATCAGCTTTTTTAATGGAAAATTATTAGACTTTTTTATGCTTCCTAGTTTGCTCTTGCACATTGGTTTGCTCTCTGCACTTCTCCAAAGTTAAAGACCTAGCTGATGAACTTCTGGGTGGGGAAAAAACAAGGTATGGCAGGTTTGGGGTTCACTAAAAATACAAGTAGAATAGATTTAGAAATGTGCTTGTTTAACAGACCTTCTGAAACTGAAAACTTATATGAATACAACAAAGACCTTAACTTCCAAATCTATAGGACAAGACATGAACAATAAAGCGTCTCTTGAGACCCATAGAGTGCGTCCTGGCATAGGTCTTGCAAATAGTTTTTGTATATTAGTTTATACAGTCATGTTATAAGAGAGAGATAGCCAAGAATAGAGGAACAGGATCTATAAATGTGATTTTTATGACCCAAATGTGCATATGAAACATAGGACAGACCAGATTCAAAGTTCCCTATTGTGGAACCTGCCTTTAACATGGGACTTGCAGTATTTTCCGTTGTGCTCCAAAGACAAAGACAATTTTGTGCTAAAAAAAAATGATTCTGTCTAAGCCTATATAAATTTAAATATATCTATTGTTTTTCACTCCCCTTTCCAGCCAGATTAGCAGAAACTATACTGTATGTGTTTATCCTTTCCAATTGATAGAAATTTTTCATGATTTTGTTTTAACTGATCTATAACCATTTTTCCTAAAAGGAAAATGTCCTGATACCTTAAAAAACAAATGTGTCTATGACCGCTCCTGATCTGGTGATGAGGTACACAAGCTTTTGTTTTTTCTGTACTAGGACGAAGAGAGATTATGGTGGGTTTTTTTTTTTATTTTCTGTCTCTGTGGGTTTTTTTGTAAATGTTTATTTCCTTGGAGGTTGGTCTTATAATTCAACAGTGTATTATAAAGCTTGTTCGCTTAGAAGCCTTCCATCTACCCCTGGCTAATAACAATGACAATGCATTGGGAACTCATTTAACACATGGGCTGGACTGCAAGCTGTGCCCTGCTTGTGCCGCTGGGAGAGCAGCTGCCAAGGAGTCTTTTGAGGCTCTTTGGACTGACTTGTCCTCCATCCCAGCACTGCTGTACTTGGGAGCAACTTCAGGGCTACTCTGTATTTATAGCTGGATATCTGTACACGATACTCACAAAACCATCAAACTACAGGAGAAATCTGTTTCAGTGGCCACTGCCCAAACCCCAGCACCGTGCTGAGGAAGCAAGACAGCAGCTCTAAATCAGATGGATATTTGGGGCTTGAATCTTGCACCTTGAGTCCTTGTAATCCGTTATCCCCACAACCAAATTCACCTTCCAGATATGCTGCTGTGAGAATTTGAGTAATTCAATGTCATCAATTAAGTTATTCTAGAATTACTCCAGTGTAGCTGAGAACAAAATTAAGCCTCTAGTCTGTTCTGGGAAATTAGACAGATATGTTTTTTTCTAAGTGGTTTCTAATACATTTCATTAGGAAATTATTTGATGAATGTCATTTAGGCATTGGGGATTGGTATAGTGTCTGGGGTTTGAACAGCCTGACAATTTGTAGCTGGCCAAAAGGAATGAAAGGCTAATATCTTCACAGAACACTTCAATATTTTTAATCTTCTTTTTTTTCTTTTTTTTTCCCCGAGCATTGAATACTTCAAAGATGTCATAAAGACGTGGAATAGGAGATTCATTCCTAAGGACCTGGGAGTGCTCCAACTTATTTTCCTAAATGAGCTTGGCTATCTTAAAACTTAGCCGTCTCATGGTATTAGTTTGTATCTGTGTCAGTTGTTGTAATTTTCACAAGTAAGCAGTCTGCAAGTGAGAGGCAGAGATTCAATTATACTTTTCTTAAATTGCATAAAAAAAATCACCTATTGTTCTGCCATGACTTCACAGTTTCTAAGGTACCAGAAAAACTTTACGCTAAGGCTGATGCAATATTCTTGGCCACAGAACAATTTATCTGAGTTCACTGGAAACCTGAAGGGAGGTGAATCCACCAAGGTCGGCAGCATGATTATATAATTTTTGCATTGTGAATAAACAGATGTTGTCTTTCATGAGTATTCACACCTATAGTATTGGACATTAGGTGAAGTATCCCAGCCTACTGATGCATCTAAAACAGGTTTGTTGCTGCCAAAGACGTGGAAAACTTTTAAATCCTGTTGGATGCTGACATAAATGCTGAATATAATTCACTGTTGTTGATTTTCAATCTCATTTCACTCACGTTTGGAACCGAGGACTAGACCTGGCTCTTGGTTAAAATTGCGGACTTTTTTTTTTTTTTTTTAAATATTAGCAGGATACTTTGGATTTTTGCAAAGACAGGTGAAATCTGGCCCACTAGACCTCTGCTGATTCCTCAAACTAGGACTTTATTAAAGGGTGTAATTAAAAATTACTTGCTGTATACAGGAAACAAAACAGTTACTCAACCAAGAAGTGGTCCTCGAATTGTGCTTTGGGCCATTTTTTTGAAGTAGTATTACTATATATTAACTTAATCTTTTTTTTCTATATCAAATTAATGTGTCAGATGATCTGGTTTCTCCAGTTATTCTACATCACTCTGGTGATACAGAAAAACCCCATACCTATTTTGGCTGGTTATGTGCCTGTGCACGTTTGTCTTACACTGTCAGAACAAAGCAAAGCTATTGAAGTGTACCTGTAACTTTGGCGTAATGAATTCTTACTGCTTTTAAAACATGAGCTCCTTCCTTGTCTTGGCTATTTCTCTTCTTTCTTTTAACTCCTCTCTTCTGCCATTGTGTTCTTAGGTCTGGACTAATGTCTCTTTTCTTACATGTGCGCCAGATAACTAGCTCTTCTTCCTTCATAAATATATACCTCACATTAGGTGTGTTAATACTTACCTGCCAAAGAAAAGGGAAGAGGGGTGGAAGAGGACCAGGACAGGCAAGAAAGTTTGAGAGAGCATGTCGGTCAGTTTGTCTGTTCAGTCTCTGTCTTCTATCTTAAACTGTACTGACTGTAATCTTGATCATAACTTGTTAGCAGCATGAAACGTCATTTCAGCTGCACACAGCAATGCACCTGCCTGGCCTCTTTGGCTGCTACGTTACAGTGACAGGGGCAGACTAAGAGTAAGAGAATAACAAGAGATAAATAAGTGGAGGATCCTTTTCCATATATGAGGTATTTTTCTTTCTTTCTTTCTTTCTCTCAAGATGCAAATGTTAGCCTGACAGTGGTCAAAGAGAAATGTCAAGAAAGGAAATGGAAAAGTTGAGAGTATTTATTGTGTTGGTATATCAATCTCTTACACACCCTGTGTAAAGACAAGAGAGTTCAAGCCTGTTAACTGAAGACTGTAATTAATAAGTATCAGTATAATCCAGTGCAGTTAGAGTCTAACCACACCTGCATGAATATCTTCAGCTATGTTTAATCCATTTCTTACAAGAAAAACCCCGCCCTTTGCATTTTTATTGAAGCACTTTGCCTTACCCTGCCTTTAGTCTTCAGTCTCTGTGGTTTTATGTGATTACCAGTAGCACCTGGACGGTTGTGTGCAAGACCTTCTACTTAATGTTCACAGTGAGGTTCACCAAACAAAGTGGCCACACTATGGTTAATAAAAAGGTTTTATTAAAGCTTAATGAGGCTCAACAACAAATATAAATTGGGGGATCACCTTTTTCTTTGCCTTCCTTTGAAAAAGTAGGAAAAGCAAAAAGACAGTTTGTCCAGCTTAGAACCTAGTTAGAAGTATGTCAGGGAGCTGCAGAAGGAAAACTTAAGTGAGAAGAAGAATATTAATGTGATACTCTTAATCCTTGTATCAAGGAATCTAGATCATTTCAGAAATGTGTAATTGGTGAAGTCCCAGTGAAGTCCCTTTGCTTTTATGAAGAGACTGCTGGAGAGGCAGACAGATTAAGGGACTGTGAACAGGACCCTGGAGTCACTCACTTGTAAAATCAAGAACAAAGAGGAAAAATCCTCATATTCATCTTCTGTTCTGACCCACTTACTGTGTTGTTGCAAACAGTTAGAGTCAAATAACTCTGAATGTGATGTTTAAACCAATTTTGCTAAGCAGAAACGAGCGCAACTTAAAGCCGGCCGTAGCAAAGTGAATTATTTCTTTTTTTTACTATGACAGTTATCTTGAAATAGCTCTTTGATGAAATCCTCTCCTCTTTCAAGTCCTTGGAAAAACTCCTACGACAAGATTCATTTCACCTAACTTTAGACATCTCTAGTGTAAACTTCTATATGTGAGCTCCCCATCCTCAACTCTCTTTATAGCTGGTGGAGAGAAATGGGGCCTTCTAGGGTATGATTCATCTTCCTTGTTTCAGATGGCTACTTTAGAAGAGAGAAATTCAACACTGTAAGTACCTGCCTCTCTCTGTCAGCTTTAGAGATGCTAGATGAACACTTCGGTGGCATCACACTCATCTAGTCAGAAGAAACCCGCCTGTTGTGACTTCAGAGGGGATTTGGACACCCACATTTTTTCCTTGGGAAGACATCACTGGCTGTATGTGGGAAATGCTGAGGTTCTTGCAGATTGGCAGTACATTTTGGTTATGCTCTCAGCTGCTTTCACACCTCTACCTGTAGTCTCAGACTTCTGTTGCGTGAAAATACGTTTCACTGCAGAAAATCTGCTGAAGTTACATACGGGGTGTTTAAGCTTACTCTCACAAGTATTGCTCTTCTGTAACTACAATGTCTTCGTTCCTCTTCCTAAAAGTGCAAGTAAATGCTGTGAATCTGTGGACTCACTCATTCACCCCAAAACTTTCTGGGAAAACTTTAAGAATCCATTCAGAGGAATGCTAAAAGAAAATAAGTTACTCTGATATCTCTTGTCTTCTTGTATGACCTAGCTTAAGATAGAGATGAACCAAAGGAGAAGTAGGCATGGGCCATAATGCAGAATGGAAAATTTAGGAAATCGTGTGCAATTGCTACATGGAGATCAAGAATAACACTGAAAGCATGCTAAGCAGCAGTCAGTGTGTAGCAGCTCTTCTGTTGAGCTTTATCACAGTGTCTTGTGAAACAAGTTTAATCACTTAAAGGTGGGAAATAGCAGTTTGGCTTTTTTTTTTTTTTTTTTAGTGAAAAAGAGATACATATTGGGGCAATGCTGAAGGTGCTGTTCAGGTGCTTTCACTTTTTGTGTTTTGATTAGCCCTTTTTTAGGATATGTTCCTTAGCAAAGGTTGTCTGCAGGGGTAGAATAAAAGCAAGGTAAAAATCTCCTGTGGTTTAAAATGGTCCGGTGTGTTGTGACTTACCATTACACATGGTGAAGGGGTTGGTGGCATAATTGCTTAATTCGTTGGACTTTCTTCACTGGGGAGTGGGTATGTTTCAGAGCCTGTTGTTTCCTTGCAGCCCTTGCTAGCCAGGTGGCTGCATGGAGGTTAATGTTGGTGTCCCTACCATGATGGTGGTCACCTGGGCACTGAAGAGCTGAGATTAGTGCTGAAAACGATGCTTTGGTCAACAGGCCATCTCCTTGGTTTGGTCTACATAAGTCGGTGTAGCTTGACTGATTGCAGTTCTTACGTGATCACTGACAGTTTGGCCTGCCGGTTTTTGAGATAGTTTACTTTTTTGGACATTAAGAAGTGGAGATGGTTGACTTAAAGGAGCAGTTGCTGTAGCTGAAGTGCATGCATGGAAGCAGAGCAGAGGAACTTTTCATGTCTGTGGAAGGGTTTGATGTGTGGGTGGGAAAGAGGAAATCAGAGCCATGAGAGGCTCATAACAAGACTGCAACTGTAGGAGGAAAGCAGGAGAGAAGGTAGGGTGGCAAATGATGAAAGAGGAAAGAGTATTTAAGTTGTCTATAACTCCTTGGAACCTCAGGGAAGGAGGGTCATTCTGTGCATTTACATAAATCCAAAATAACATAATTGCATAATAAAATAACGTAATTGCTGCTGTCTTCATGTTATTCTGATGTGTGAGCAGAATCGATGACATTGTGGCTGATGTTTTGTCCCTTGAAAAAGGAATATTTCGGATCACTTTTCA
Organism: Aquila chrysaetos chrysaetos; assembly: GCF_900496995.4. NCBI lineage: Eukaryota > Metazoa > Chordata > Aves > Accipitriformes > Accipitridae > Aquila > Aquila chrysaetos. Next base: position 9,757,122 of record NC_044016.1, read on the forward strand.
TCTGTTTTTATAGTCACCCTTCATGTCGTTTTGGTGGGATCCAAAAGAAACTTCACCAAATCTTTCTTGTAATAGTGGGACAATAACATGTCTTATAAGGAAAGAAGAGTCTTCCATATAGAGGAGAAAAAAAAAAACCAGCAAAAAAGACTTGGTGAAAATGACAGGTTCATGTGTTCTGTATGTTTGCAAGGGAGTAAAATAATAAACTAGCTTTATTTTTTTTTTCTGCTTTATGTAATTAATTGCCTTTTTGGGGGTAGTTAACTGTAAAATATCTCAGCTATATTAACATCTGAAAGTGTGCTTGCCTGTTTCATAAGAAGTGCATTAGGATTTTCTCAAGATGAATTGTGTTACAGCAGTTTAGAACACTATGTTATCGGTACCCTCTGTGGTACCATTGTGTCCCTTCAGCTCTGTCCGTCTTCCTCTTTCTTCCTCCCATTCTTTCTCCCAGTAAAAATGTCTACTTGTGGTTTTGCTTCAGTGGTGTTACTTAGCAATTTATTTCCTATAATGAACACATCTGTACATACCTGATCTAAAGGCAAGTGCAGATGAGGGAATGTTTTCCCTTCAGATCAGTGGATTTCAGATGTGACACTCAACAGATGATTATCAAATGCTGAAATTCACATCTGAATAAAGGAGGCTGTGTGTGTGTGTATGTAGAAATGCTTTCTTTAGCCTAAGGGATAGCAGTCAATACAGAAAGTGAGATGAAAACTGAATTTTTGCAGAACGGAGGTTTCATTTTAACTAAGTATTTTTTCCTTTTATTCTTCTACTCTCTGTTTGAAAAAAATGTTAAACATGTTGAGTCAGGAAGACATTCCTGTGCTGCATTAGAATAGCCATCAACGTCAGCCGAGACCATTTGGATCATGTCACTTGTCCTAAAGTGTGTAGCTGTTTTTAAAGAAAGAACATGTCATGTTCTGTACAGGGATCTTTAATGCATGAAACTTGTTTGAAGCAATAATAAATCAAGTCCGTGCTGCTAAAACCAGTGTCTGATTTTCCCTCGTGACAATCTCTATCTTTCCATGTGTAAAAACTGAGACAATAGCAAGAACAATTCTGCACCCAGAAGTATTGCAAATAATTTTGATCACAACTAACTAAATACATAAATCTAGCAAAATAAAGAACTGTGATATAAATGTCCTATGCATTTGCTACAGTGTTTAATAATGTACTCTTTTTCTACAACCATCGTTACAGGAGGTTGCAAGCTGTGTAGAGAGGTTTTCATTATTCATGCTCTATTGAGTAGGCAGTTCTGCAGACATTTTTCTCACCTCTCCTAAAAAAGTGGAATAATTAAGACCAAGTAGAGTGTTTGGGACTTATTTGCCTATCATTTTCCACTCTTTTACGCAAGTATTAGTTCTATTAGATTCAAACCAGTTACTGGTGATGTAAAGAAAAATCAGGCTTTTGCATTTTTACTCTTTATTAATTACTCCTTTTGACTGTGCGTATCCATAACTAATACAAGTAAAGGAAATGTAAATGCAAATCCATTTAAATTAATCTGGAGTAGTTTAGAATTGCAGGCTATTTTAGCAGCATGACTTAGTTTCAAAAGCCCTGTAAGAAGATGACAGAAATCTCAGTCCTGGCAAATGTTATTACTGTCTACAATGTATAGTAGTGTAATCATAATTACGAATGGATGATGGTGAGATCCCCGTTTGGGCTTCAGCTGGGGTTGAAGTTTAATCAGACAAGGGATTTAAGGGTCTGATTCTTTGTCGCCTTTTAAAATGCCCTGCTCTTTCCTCCACTACAGATTCACTGGCTTTGGAATTGGGCAATAAATTATAAGTATGAAAATGTGTATTTTTTTCCTTTGATGTATAGAAAGGAAAAAAACCTCTCAAAGCAAATTGGTGAAGATTATCAAAGTGGCAGCACTAAGAGCTGGGGCCCCTGTAATAGGAGTGACCTGTGTCCAGAAGCAGAGGCAGTCAGGACACCTCCCGACCCGGGTGAGCTGTCCCAGGGGCGCTCCGGGAGCGCCGTGTCAGTGCCCACGCACTCCTCCACTGGGAATATCAACAAAGGTGCCAAGCAGCGCCAGCTGCAATTAGGTTTGCTTTTTAAATATCTGTGGGCTCCAGTCCGCTAGAGATGGCAGAGAGATCAGAAGTGCATTTTGCATAGGCTAGGATTTGAACAGCAGACGGTAACGACTTTGAGTTACGTCAAGAGCAAACTTGACTTCAGCCAGTGACCTTGAGCTGAAAAACATTAGCCCGTTATCAGTGCCCCGAACCACAAAGTCGCTTTGTATGGTTGTGAGTGTTTTTGCTTATGTAGATTGGTTTATTTATTTTTTTAATCTGGTGCAGCATAGTAGAGGTAACCATCAGTTTATTATAAAACTGAGTGCTCCGTTGACCTTTCTCTTTCTGGTCTGAGTGGAGTAGAAACCTGAGGTGGCCATCACTTGTTTGTTGTTCCACTCACTGGGCTGCTCGAGAACTTCCAATTTCCAACAGCTCAGCTCTGAGGAGCAAACTTGAGCGTGGAGGCACAACATGTGAATTGTTGTGATTTGTTGCCATGATGACAGTGTCAACTTAACTACAGCTGACAAACAGTTTTTAAATAGAACATTTCAATTCATTATAGTATTCTCCATCTGTTTTTTTTCACTGTCTGCATACATGCAAAACATCTGAGAAATGTTACCACAATGGTTTAGTTTACTTATCTAGCCGCTAACATTAATTAGTTGTTGAGAGTGGTAGTTTAGGGAGCAAGTAAAATGATGAAATTCCCCCCTCAGTAAAGGAAACTATTTATTCAACAAAAGATGCCCAGCAGACCTGCTTCCACATTTAGAGAGAGTTTTTAAAATTGATTTTTTTTTGAGCATAGGTGCTATGTTGTTGGGGTTTTTTTTATTACTTTGTTACCTCTTGCTTTTTGCCATATTTTGCTTCCTTCCCAAAAGCATCTGCCACTGCTATTTCCAGTGTGGAACTGGTAACAGAAGGGGACCATCATTTCGTAATTAAATCAGGCTGCTGGGGTCAAATTTAGAGGGTTTTATTCACAGCTTTGCCACTGGCCCACTCTATGACCTTGAGCAAGTTGCGCATTGCTATATCTCAGTTTACCTATAGGTAAACTAATATTGACTTCCCTTGAGGGGATATCATGAGGCTTAATTAAGCGTCTGCAAAGATCTGTGAGATAGAGGACTGAAAGCTGCCATAGACATACAAATGACGACGATGATGATTTGTGCCCAATTGCACCACTTCCCACAGAACTGCCACCGTAGCTGCTGAGCGGATTAGTTGTCAGGTGAACTATGAATCTATCAATTCATCCATCATTCTCCCCCTTGTAGATTGAGCCCAGCTGGCTAGCTTTGCTTATTAGTAGCTTTTAATAAATCAAATCATATTTGCTCTTTTAATTGTATCTTAAAGGGTAGCGTGGTTCTTTGCTTTTAAATTAAAAACAGTGTGACAACATAGACATTAGAAGCTGTGCTGCTGCTCTTGTACTCCATTGCTCTCAAGCTGTTGACATAAAACTGGGTTAAAAATATATGTTTAAGGAACCTCATAATTTTAAAACATGCAACTACTAAATTCTGGCAGAGGACTTGCTCTAGGTGCCTCTTTTGCAAAGTTTGGGTATCCTTGTTCGTAAATCCTCTCAGAGCAGCGTCCCAGTAACCACATTTTGAAAATTATAAACTACTCATCCACAGGAATCCAGGGTGAAAGTAGTTGAGGATAGCTGTTCATTGACAGAAACAGCCATGTCCATATTGGGGGGGGGAAGTCAAAATTATGTAAAATCAGATTAATGAATTATTCAAGATATACTTTATTGTGATTTTTATTTTTAAACAACAGCGGCCAAAAAAGCAATGGGAATAACAAACTGGCATGTTTTATTTTTAATCTGGGGCCAAAACTGTATCTTACAAATCTCATTAAAATGGAGTATATCCACTAAAATATTGATAACATAATTTCCTTTAAATTTGGTTCTCAGTCATATGAAAAGCAAAGGGCCTACATGGAAATGGATACTCTTAGAGGAGTCCTACTCGTTGAAATCAATGGAAGTAGCCCAGGTGGCTACTTTTGCCCATTACTAATTTATAGTAAATCAAGCAATACTTCCTTTTCTAACATGATCTGAATGCCAAGTCATATATGAATTCCTCACCAATTACAGAAAAGGATTAGGGTTAAAAACAGCAGGGGTTTCCCCTGGATTTCAGATAAGCTTTTGCCCAATATTGTATTGTATTTTAGATCACCAGCCTTGGAGTTTTGTGGAGTTTACCTTTCCATCAGATGCAAAATTTGATTCAAGGGTGCCTAGTACGTAAAAGTGAAAAGGGGCCGTTGGGCTCTTTAGCCATCCAGACAAACTTCACCTTCTAACTTTACTGTTTCTAGAGGAATTGCATAATGATGATAATTCATTCAAATGGCAAGCAGGAAAATCAACACAGCGCGTGCGGTCAATAATTTCTAACTCCTGAGAGGAGATCAAAGAGAAAGGCAGCAGGAGGAGGAGTAGCCTTATATAAATGTAAAGGAAAAACTCTCAGTAACTGAGATAGCGCTATGAGGAGATAACAGAATTCAAAAAGATTTATTAAAAAAGCAAACAAAGTAGTTAACTGGAGAATTCAGCTACTGGAACATAAACCGAACACGCTAAGCGGAGCAGTAAGCTGAAGCAATATATTTTTGGACGTGCTGGTCCTGCGTTTGACCCAAAGGCCCCCTTTCACACCATAAAAGGGTGTGAAAAGCACAGATGGCTTTGAAACCTTTACCGCCGAACACTGGCGATAGGAGGAAGGATCTCTGATCCTTCAGTAGGGGCACAGGCTTGGAACATGTGCCGAAGCTGGGCTTCCCAGCAGGAAATTGCACAGAGTGCTGGAGATCCTCCTCTCCGGGCCCTGCCTTCGCAGCTCGCAACCGCCCGGTGGTCCGCAGGGCCGGGGCAGGACGCCGGCGGGCTACGGCCCAAGCGCACGCAGGCCCAGGTGTAGGTCCTGGTGAACGTTGCGGGGGAAAGGCAGTATAGAACTGTTAAAGCCTCCGCCATTCCTGTGGTCGTGTGCGTGGCTGAGCAGTGCAGGTTTCTTTAGAAGGAGCGTGGGCTAGTATTTCGCTCGCCTAGGTATTTAAAAAAAAAAAAGGTACAGCAGCAATGAAAAAGGGATGCTGCAAATAAGAATAGCATCTCATGCAAAACAGCAATGTGTCCAGAGCATACAGCCACCTTCAGTTTCTTTGAAATCAGTCAGGAGTGGGTTTGAACACCCGTCAGAAGGGTTTAAGAAACTGGAAAGGTGACATTCAGTGAGAAAGTCTGCACAAGAGTTTGAGATAAGTGTCCAGGTAGGTTGGCAAAGGAGACATCGGTTTGGCTAAAGACACTTCTGTAAGGAGCAGATGAGGCAGACCGCTGGAGGCCGTTTGAGCTAATGACGCACACAAGCACAGGAAAGCACAGGTATAGTTACGGCAAGGGCCAGACAGTCAAAGAATTTAGGCAGAATTTCTTTATAGCGGAATACACTACAAAGGTCGGGAATCAGAGCAAGAGAATAGTATAAGGAAAATATTTTTGTCTATGTATTAATGTTCTTCTTTCACTTCCCCCTAACTACTAGTCCATTACCAAAAAAAAAAAATATATATATATACATATATATATTGATAGTGTGTCTAGGGATGTGTTGTTTTTCTACCATCAGCCTGTAAATTGGAGGGGGGAGTATTTTGTGTTGAAGTAGCTCATCTCTTTCACTTACAGAAAATTTTCCTCTTGCTCCCTCCCTGACCTCTTTATTTTATTTTATTTTATTTTTTTTTCCTAAACCTGAACAGTTGTCTGAAGTGACTTCACTCCAGGATCCCACAGTTGGATAAAAAGAACAAAATACAGAAAGATAAGTTCTTAAAATCACTCTGGGCTTTCTTTAATGGTAATCATTAGCCCTGTTCTGAACTCTATTGACAAAATGCTGGAGTAGTCTTGAAAGCCGAGTGAGTGCTCTTTTAAAGGAAGAAGTGGTTAATTAGAAGATCTAATGCAAGTGACCTAATTCTGCAGCTCAGCGCTAACTTTTCAAACACACAATAACATAAAGATTGGAAATGATACATATTGATTCATGTAAGTCAACAAGTTGAAATCTTGATTGGAAAGCTAATTTCTCCATAGCTATTTAAAATCATCATCTTCTTTCCAGACTAATACCAGGTATTTTTTGCCTGCAATTTGATAACCAGCATGGAGCTCACGTATTCATATGTACAGGGAGCTGCAGAAACACGGAGAAGATGCTTAATGGTCAAAGAAAGAGGCAACCGTGCCATTACTCGTGAGCGGCACAGCTCTGAGCTACTAAGTCATCTTGTAGCAAATGCAAATATTCTTGTTTTCTAAAAAAATAAATAGGAATTTACTTTTAATTGCTCACACAGCTATTGTTGAGGATTGAAAGCTATTGCTGAGGGTATGTGAATGTTTTCACTGTAAATCAGAGCATGCGAAATGTCACTGCGTTTTGGTATCCAAATATGTCTCTTTTAAAGACAATACTATTTTCTGTCCCCTTCCCTCAGCTTTAAGTAGCAAAGATGTGTAAAATAATTTTTCTAGCTGCAGATGGATATTTTAGACATAACTCAAGAGGATAGTATAAATTATTCCTCACTAGGCCTGGTAAGATTAATGCGTAATCTACCAGCATTGTTCTGGTTTCCTTTTTCCGTGGACGGGATGCGGGTAAATTGTGATTCCTTATAATGCCTTGCTGTAGTACCTCACCTGAACTTCAGGAACAGTTGTGCTTTTGTATGTTTATAAATGCATGCTGCAAAGGAGGATCTTCACATCCAACTTCGAACGTCCAACTAGGGTTTGTGAATAACCTTCCGGAGGACCTCCCCTCCATCCATTGACTGTCTTTGCATGTCTGGCTCCTGTCTGTAGGGGCTCTGAATCACACCTAACCTAGACATCTGTGATATTGGGTCCAGAGGGCTTTCTTGTCCATAATGTAGCTGCTGCACATTTATACATCATTCCTTTTTTAATTTCTGTGGGAGTTTTGTATGAGTAAGATGTATAGGATTTGTCCCAAAAGAGGAGGTATTTCAGCTATAGTAGGGTACGCTGGTAGTGTATTTAGATATGGAAGTGCTAAGGTGGCAATGACTCCAAAGCATTGATGTGTGAATGCTAAGTCTGCAAATCTGGTAGCAGTAAGAATAATTCAAATTATTTTTATACCCCAGATGCCCTGTTTCAGAATAATTTATCCAAAGTTCCAGGCCCAGTGAAGGTCCTAAAAAGTATTTATAAATAAAGATATGAGGTTCCCTCAACCTGGCAGCACCTTGATATTTTATATTAAAATTTAATTGTGCTATGGAGTATGTACACACTCTCTTCTGGTGCCTGGAGAGTTTGTGCCCTTAACTTCATTTGATTTCCTGGAAGAGGCTTTTGGGGCACCAGGTCAAAGCAACTTGTTAGTCTCTTGTGACAATTGAGAATGAAGATTTTGGTGCCTTTTCATGGAAAATGTTGGGAATTTGGCTGTAGACTAGACTAGTTCTTCTTTCAGGCTGACTTAACAGTTCTATAGTGCAAAGGCCAAGCTATGAAGATAGTGGCTGAGTAATGCAGAGAAACTGGTCATCCTAAGAAGCAGGAAACTCTTTTTTCTTTCTTTCTTTCTTTCTTTCTTTTTTTTTTTTTAAATGAGACTCTTTGATGCTGTTAAATAAATTAAGTGAGCCGGTTTCAAAGAGATAATTTGTGGGGATCATATGTATCAAAGAGAAGAGCTAGCTGAGAAAAGAAGCATTGGAAAAAACCTCAAAATAAATGGCAAAAATTATTTGATTCAGGATTTTAGTCATAAGGAATTACTGGTTTATGAATACAATGTAACTAATATTCAGTATTGCTATTTCATGACTGCTTCATAGCTCAGGCACCAATGTAACGTAGTCTCATGCTTGTCTATGGCATACACTGATGGTGCGACTTGGGTTCAGTCATTCTACTTGATCCCTGGATTGCTGGCTATAGGTTATTCTTGTTCTGTGATGTATCAGTTAAGAGAATAGCTTTTTCACTGAAACTGGAATAAGCTGGGGAACCAGTAGTGCACTGGTTTGTGATGGGAGATGAGACCAAATTCATATACATGGATGTTCCTCCACTAGGAGAGATTCAGGCTACTTTTACTTTTAAGAATTCCAGTGTATCGAGTTATAACAACAAAAGCAATTGAAGTAAAAATCCAGCAAGCTGATTTCAGTAGAGTGTAGTCTCTTGCACAGTATGGCAGCATTTACCTCTAATCAGTTTTAATTCAGCTCCAGTTCGTAGTAACTGAACGTGATTTCCAGCTGATGGAGGCTTAGGCAGATGCTTACACAAAGGGTTCAGTTGTATATAGATTGTTCTTTCCTATGTAATAAATTTTTCCCACCTAGTTGGTAGTTTCACAAGAGAAACTGGCATGAGCGCTCCTGTACCTTCCCATCTCTGTAAGGCTTTATCTCCAGACAAGAGTTAAGCCACATTGATAATGTAAGGAAGCCATTGCATGTCTGTGTTTTTGTTTTGGTTTTTTTTATCTGTAAGAATGAGCTCTGGGAAAATTGGCAGATGTAAAATTATTTAGTCAAATCTAGATGAGACACTCTAAGGAACTTCTAAAGGACTTAACTGGCTGTATAATGATACAGGAAATTCATTGATTATAAATGCAAAGTAATGACCACTGGGATAGAAAAATTTTACTGATTGTCTGCCTAAAAATTTTACTATTTGTCTAACTGTACTATAACATAACTATATCAACTCAGGAAAGAAACCCAGCTATCAATACTGGCAGTTACTTGAGGACATCTGCTCAGTGCACAGCTTCACTCAAAAGACAGGTTTAGGTACATGAGGAAAGAATAAAGAATAATACGGAAAATACAGTAATGCCATTATGCAAATGGTGCTGGTTCATCAAATGGGTGACACCATCTCAAATAGGGTATTACAGATTTACCAGGAGTTCAGAGTGAGGCAAGAAGAATGATCAGGTGCAGGGGAAAACTCTCATATGAGGAGAGATTGAAAAAACTGGGATTACTGCCTTCGAGAGGAGATGAATAAAAAAGAACTTGATAAGACTCTAACATTCATTAGTTTGCATAGAGAAGGCAGTTTGGGAAGAGCTTTTCTCTCTATTTGATGATACAAGAACAAGGGAACATTATAGAAAGGTGGCTGATTAATATTTTTTAACCTGATGTGCAATTAGGTAACGGACTTTGCTCTGGGAAGTTGCTAAGGAATTTGATGTGTTTTAGGAAAAGGTCTGTTGATTTATGTGAATAAGAATAGTCTGTGTTGTTGTTATCTATTAAAAAAAGACTACTAAGATCTGAAATGATGTGCTTTAGGTTTGCACTGTAATTGCTAGGAGACATTGCAAGGACGCTTTCTTGGGGGATGGGTTATCCCAGATCTGCCTAGTGCAGAGGTTTTTTTGCATTTTCTGCTGATGCATCAGGTTCTGCTTATAGTTCTAGATGAAACTAGATTTGAGCCCATGTGGCAATTTCTGTGTTCCTGGTTGTTTCATTGTCAGGCTATTTCAACGGCTGTTGATGCCAGCTCAAATTTACAGCCATATTATGTTGTGCAAGCTACTTGTGGCGTGAACTGTCCTTTTGTTTGGAACTTCTTCAGCATTTACAAGACAGTGGGTCATGGTCTATGAGCACAGTTATAGGCACAGTGGTAATACAAACAACAAATAGTAATTGTCCATGTGAACATTTAGAAAACATCCTCAACTACAAAAATAAATTACTACTGGTAGTAGCAGTTATGTATCATATGTGGGAATTGTTTATTATTGCAATTGTTACGCTTTCCTCTCTCTATGCAGGAAAGAGCTTATGGCAGGAGAGAAGATATTAGTGAGGAAAACATTTCCCCTTGAAGACCAGTGTCCAACTCCACCTTGAGGTCCTCACTACAATAATGGTTGTTATTTTTGCCTAATCCCCAACCGGCAGGACTTCACATTGCAAAAGCATCACAAGACCTACTTTACAATCTCAGCTCAGTATTGGAGTTAGTCAAGGAAAATAGACTACCTTTGGCCTTCAGAGACTCTCAGGGCTATATCTGTCTCATGATACATGTGTAAAGTTAACCATACTACTACAGCATGCCCTAGAGAGGAGAATATAGTCCTTGGAGTATTTGTTCTTTCACTCTTCTTCTAGCGATTGCTTGATTATAGAAAAGCATGATTGTAGAAAAGCAGCCTGTAGATTACATGCATACGCACGTAACCATATGTACATACAAGTTTGTGTGTATGTACAGACATATATATGTACCCTAATATATAAAAGTCTATAGACATCTGAATATTTTTCAAAGGAGATGACCACCTCCTGCTGTTGAAAATTCTTCAAGGGAACTCGGTGCACCAGTGTGCAGTCCCAAAATAAAGCACTGAAAATCTCAGCAATCCTATGAGGTTAATAAAGTTCACTGTTGCTTAAATTAGATCAGTGTAATTCACTGCATCTCTAGCGGAAATTAAATTTGTGTTTAAAACTAAGGAGCAAACCAGCCCATTTCAGGAGCACATTTGGGATGCAAAATACATTAGGCCTATTGCAAGTTGGTTATAGCTTTTGGTGCCTTGAACTCCTCAGATGAAAGTACTCATATGATGTAAGAAGTTGCTTGTGGTATTATACATACCATTTATTATCGGAACCCTTTTTTTTTTTTTTTTTTTTTTAATTCTTTTCTCTCAACTCTTCCAAGAAAAAAGGAGGCGAAAAATCGGAGAACATTTGTTCAGTCTATTCAACCCTTATGGCAAACTAATGAGACAGTAACCATCAAGCCCCCTCCTTTGTGCAGATAGTTATCTGCTTTGACAAGCAAGTTTGCTGCATTGCTTTGATTCTTACGCATATACAAGAGAGAATCAAATGGGGTTGTTAACACAGCCCATAAGAAGCCATCAAACTTTCCATCTATCTGACATAAATCTGTGTTTTTGTTGTTTTCTGCAAACAGTGCAAGAGGTTTCTGCTGCGTTCTGGAAATGGATGCACAGCACAGCCAAAGGATTATTATTTTCTTTTCCTTCCTTTGAAAATGAATATGTGGAGCTTTCCATAGATATTTAGCATGGAAGAGAAGCTGTGGTTTGTCATCAGACTTCATTATTAAAAATATAATAGCATTATGGGTTCTAAGTACTGGCAGGTTTTTTTTGTTACGGTGCTACTCCCTAGTAGATTGCACTAGGAAGTTGGAGATGAAACTACTGTATGCAGACAAATCCATATTGTTGCTGTCTGTGTGCTTGCTGTGAAACTGCTCTACAGCTATACAGTTTGAAAGCAGAATCTCATGAAAGTAAAATCAGCATAAAAGTCAGGTTTAGACTTCTATATTCATATTTATGAATTTGAAAAGCCTCCACCATGATCTTATCTGGAGCTGTGGTAGCAGTTGACAACAAATGTGCCCTTGAGAAAACTGTGTACGGTAATGCAATGGAATTGTGGATGTTCCTTCCTAGTACTACTTGCTTGCATTGATGTTGTTATTAATAGCAACAGTGATAATTATTATTATTATTAGAAGCTTGGGTGCCACAGAAGGTTTCTGCTGGCCTGCAACTATTGCTCAGCCAACTGGCTTTGAGTTTGTAATAACTACTGTGCAATGAATTTACCATTGTACTCTGTTCACAATGTGGGGTGACTCTGTTCTCCCAGACTGTTGTGTTTATGGGCTGCTGAAAATTCAAGGTAATTAAATTTCTTCTTCTGAAGTACTCAGTTTATTGTACTACTGCTGTTCAAGCCACACTAGTTTGTATTCATTTCTCAAACAGAGAGTCCCCACTCTTCCCCTACCAGGTTTTTCTGTAGATCCACGACCATTCTAAATAAAACTCAGTCTTTTTTAATAAACTACAGATTAAAGTTCCTCTTGCCCCTTTTCATTAATGGGATAAAAAAGTTCTGGTTTTCTGCAGTTACTAATACTCTGTTGAGGCTTTTGAGGTGGTCAGGTAGAGATGTCTTGGAGCATGCTCTGGTGTTTGGCAAAATCAGGCAAAAGAAGTTAGTTTTTTCTTTTCTCAGTTCCCAATCTGTATTGTTACCAGAAAAATGTCTTAAAATAAAACTTGACACAGGAGGCTAATTCAGGACTAGCGGGCAGAACGTGCCACAAAAGAAGATGCTTCTTACAAAGTGTAAATACAGCAGTGTAAAAATAAGAAAAGATGATAAATCTCATTCTGATTCAACCTATATATATTTTTTTAATAGCCCTTTAAAAGACACAGCATTGTGGTTTATGAGGTGAGTCCTCCAGTATTTGGACAGAAACCCATTAAATTCAGGGCCTGAAGACTGGACAGTTTAAGACATACCAAGACTAAGCAGAGACAGTTTGGGGGCTTGTGGTGACAAGGTAGTAGTCAGGAAGGAGGAACATTTCTTTTAATACTTATAACAGTGCTTCTTATAATAATAATTTGGACTCCTGGTGAACAGATTATGAAACCTTCTTTCCTATGGGAATTTCATTCATTGAAGGTGTTCAGCTGATTAAGTGAACTGCCCAGAGTGCCAATTAAAAGGGTAGACTTTACTTAAATTTTCCATATTTACAGTACTCGGAAATCAAAGCCAGCCTGATCTGTATGGCAACCTCTGTTACAAAGTCCAAGTGTCTACGTTGTTTAAAGGGCTTGTATCTCATTGTTTAAATAGCCTTTTGATAAGCAACAATATAATAGTGTTGGTGATTGCCTTCGGATTGGCCTATCGGGATGGCCTTTTAGGCTGTAGTCCTGAGTGTTTCTTTTTGCTTTGTACCCATATTATTAATAAACAAAGCACACAGGTCTTTGAACTTCCAACCAGCACAAATGCCTGTGTTATGTATGCGTGGGATCACGTGTTCATGTCTGTGTGTGGCATTTTGGTTTGGGGTTGTGTTTCTTTTTAGATGGAAGTGGTTGCTGAATAGAGTATTTGGTCAAGGATTTTTAAGTTAGACTTCTGTAATTCAGATTTAATTAAAATTATTGGTGAAGCAGAGAGGAAGCCATAAAGGTAGAGAGAAAAAAGGTCAGAGAGGAATGACTAGAGCGAAGCAGGGGGGGTTAATATGTGAATAAGATAATAAGAAAAGAAACCAAGAGGAGGAAGAGCAAGAACTGGGAAAAGGAAGATGAGAGAAACTGGGGGGGTGATTATTTGCAGAGATTATTTTATTTGCAGAGTTACTAATCCCAGTGCTCTGACTTGTTACTTGTTTGGCAGCATAGTGATGTTTTTGTTGAGAAGGAATAGCATGGCATAAGTTTTCCAGGATGGATGCAAGGATTTGTTTTGTTATCCAAATACAAATACATCTAAAGCTCATGGTGATCAAGGAATTTCTTGTGTTGCCTCTGCTGGGAATTGTCCTTCGGTTCCTTGTTGTAAGTTCCCACCTGAACAAGGTCTTCGTGGATGTCTTTACGTTGCTGAGAGAGGGGAATAACAGCATCACCCTGCTGTTGTCTGCTCAAGTTTTGCTACCAGCTTCAGTAGCAGGCCTGCTGCCCTCCATTTATACCTGCCGGGGAAGATGAATCAGAGTGTGCGGTGGGAAAGGCAGTTGACAGGTGTGTGGGGTTAGTCTGTATGGCAGCATGTGACATATCAAAAAAGAAAGGAATAGACCTTGTTTCTGATCGGACTCTAAATAAGCTCTGAGTTTGGGAGCAAGCCTGCAACATCTGCAAAGAGTTGTTTCTTGAGTTTATTCCTAACAGAATATATTTCACCTGACCTGGACTGGCCATTGAAAGTGGAAAGTCTGCACTTGATAATTATGGCTTTATTTTTACTGGCTCTTTGAATAATTGAGCTTTAAAACTGGGTACAAGTTTGCAATTATAAAGTAGAAAATATTAACCTAATATGTTGGTGCATTAGGAAAGGCACCTTCAAATAGTGACCTATTTTTTTAATCTGTAAAGTATGGGGCACACCTGTAGCACGGTAAGCATAAAATACCACTACAACAGTACTCACTCCGCTTGTTCACTTATGGGACTATATAGGACAGGCACCGCAATACATGTCTGTGAAAATATGGTTTGTAATATTATATGACTCGTATAATCAGGAAATATTGAACATTATGGAGCATTTAGTATTTGTGTTTGAATTGCTATAGACTTGAATACCTCTGATGCTCAGAAATAAATCTAAGGAAGAAAAGAAGAGAAACGCTGGGATCGATGTTGGTGGGTAGTACTAAGAGTAAATAGAAGTAGGAACATTTATTTAACTGTTTCTCATAATCCAAATATATTCTATCAGCCACTTAGTTATGAACATGCTTCTTTCTCTTTGATAAAAATACTTTTTCTTAAAGGATCAATTAATTGTCCAGTAAAATATATTAGAGATTAGGTTTTGTAACTATATAGGGTCGCGAACCTCTTTATCCAAAATTCTGGTGCAGAGAGGCATCAGCAGGTATTTTTTCTTCTTAGCTTTTTCTTCTTAGCTTTGACAATTGATCTTCAGAAGAATTTTACTCAGGAATCAAGATTATTTTTGAACACAAGAGGGGACGTATACCTGCCAACATTTCTCCTCTCTGAAAAAAGATGTGTAGGAGATGTATAAAGATACCACTTCTGCCTTGCACTGGAGGGTTTTCTGGAGGGGTGACAGCCTGGAAACATGGCAGTTGATTTTCCTCCAAAAAAAGGAGGTTTTGAAACTGACTGGCTTGCATGTGGTGTTGCTCTCCCCCCCCCCCCCCCCCCCCCTTTTTTTTTTTTTTTCCTTCCTCCCAACATGAGATGGTTCTGTGGAATAATAAGCCTGGCCAGTTTGGGATCTGAACACAATCTCACTCACTCTCATGTTGTTTGGCACTTGAACAGGAGTGACAGGCTTTGGTTCCTTTATCAAATAACTCAGTGTATCTATTTTTGTAAGCCGTGTCATTGGCTGAAAAATGCAGGTCCCTCTACAATTATGGGGCATGACCGGGAGGAACAGAGGCAGCCGGGCTTCTCTTGGACTCCTACCAGTTAATTGAAATTCTACTCCAGCCAGTTGAGATGGGAAGTGATATGAAGATGTGGAAAAACCTGAGTTGAATTGATTTTTCCCTCTCTCTCCCCCCCCCCCTTTTTTTTTTTTGTTTAAAGAGAAAAGAAAAAGACAATTGCTTGTGTTTATTAGGGGAGTTTAATACAAGTGCTGAGGGATAGACCACAAAAGAGTGGGGGCTCACATGTATCACTGGTTTTGTTTTCTTTTGCATTTTCTAAATGAAGAGAGAGAAAAAATTTTGCATACTTTCACCATATTGACACGTATCTGTAGCTCAGCTTGCTAAATTTAACCAGGGAATATATACATAAACTATATTAACATTAGTATTGTGGCATTTTAGAAGATGTTTTTGGTATATCTGCCCACCAGTGCTTGCCTGCTACAACTTTTGCTTACTTCTAAGAATTTTCAGAGGTGAACGCTAATCCTACTTGACTTTTTTAGTTCTTTCTTCTTGGTGAACAAATGCTCAGGATTCTTCCACTGTCAAAGTTTTTTCTTCTCAGGGCCTAGGGGATGATACAGTGGTAACAGTAAGGCCAAAAAAAAAAAAAAGCTTCAGGCTTTCCTAGAGCAGCAAAACTTTTTTTCTATCCCCCACCACGTGAGCACTTGCCATCAGAGGTGTCTGTCCTGTTACTCAGACCCACTCATTTGGATTACCACCAGTTCAAAAGAAACCTTTTTCTTCTGACTTTGCAAGAACATACGTATGCATTTGTTCCAAATTCAGGACTTTGAAATTCATGCTAGACTTGAGCAGATTTAAAAGAAGTGAGAAGAGAGGTAAAATCTATTGTATACACATACATCATAAATATCTCTATATTTTCACAAATACCCTTGTAAACACGTGTTGTAATTTTCCCACATAAGTAAGCTGCCAAAATATGCCTACCCTTGTGTACCAGCTAAGGGTGTGGTAGCACTGAAAAGCATATGGGTTAAACTTGTTCTCGTTTTTTTCAAGGAAGAATGCAGTATGAGGCACTTTGGAAAAGCTATTGTGAAATCTTCAGCACTGGGTTTGGTTGTTGGTGGTTTTCTGTGGTTTTGGTTTTAGTTTTTTTTTAATGACTGCTGCTGCTATAAATTTGATCCCATGAAGTGATGGGCAACCTTTGCTTCCATAAACATTAATGGAGGTTTAAGGCGATTAATATCCCTTTGGATCAGGCCTTTGTATATAAATTCTCAATTGTTATAAACACATGTGCCATTATAGGCTTAATCCAGAATGAGTGATTTTCCAGCACAATTAGGTAAATCTCCAAGTTACCAGTTCACCTGGCTGATTAAGCTCATTGAAATACCCTTGTGCACTAACTTGGAAATAGTTTGACTTTGCTAATATTGAAAAATAAGCATGAAATGGTATAAGCAATAAATAAATATGACTTAGGCTTTGGCCACAATTTAAGGAGGAAAAATCTTTGGGAAAAGGCTGGAAGCATGATATTAACTGGGTTTGGTTTGATATTTGGACAAAGAAATCACTGCTCTGAGCTGAGCAGAGAGATAAGCGCCTTGACTTGCAATAGATTAAGAGCCCTGCATTGGTTAGAACAAACCATGTTTGAGACTCTCCCCAAGTGCCGCCACGTTTAGATTTAAGATTAACTGCAGCAGAATGGCGGAGCGGCTGTTTGTTTTATGAAACAATCACTAATGACATTAAACAGACGGTGCCCCTTCCAACACGATTGTTCATTTGCGATAAACTGAGAGAAGCCCACAAGAGATTGGAAAAGAAAACTCATAAGTGCTTCATTTTCAGGCTCTTACAATGTCCTATTGGAGGTGACAATTAGTGAAAGAGAAGAAGAATCTAACTCCTAACGCATTTAGAATGCCTTTTTTTTTTTTCTCCCCCAAATAATTTGTAAATATTAGCTTTACTCTATCTTTATACCAAGGAGCTGCATGGTAATAATATAATGACAAGGTTTTCTGTGTGGATTTTTTCTAACTCTCTCCCTCCCCTCACTCCTGTCTGTGCAAAGCCCATATTAAGCATTAACAGTATTAAAAAGAGTGTTATCTATTAGTTCAATTAGACATCAGACATTTACTTTTCAATGTATTTGAAGACTGATTTGATTTGGGTCCAATCATTTAAAAATAAGAGAGCAGAGCTGTGTACAGAGCTGTGTACAGATATCTGTAGCTCTGAAGTCTTAATTGCAAATTCAGATAAGGATTAGAAGGGGCTGTATCTCTGTAGACCAAAGGTATTTGCTAATACCTGAGATATAAAAGTGGTTAAATTCAATATTTACTAATTTAGGATTTCCACTTTGGATTTTGATTAAGCTTTTTGGTTGAAAACCCCACGTTATTAAGCTGTGATGAGGGAAAAACCAACCCTTTCATAAGCCTCACTTTAACGCTTTATTTCAAATAATTTATTTTGGACCTTCTAAAAGCTGCTGCAGTACTTCATTTAAAGAAAGAAAAACCCAATGAAACAAAAACATTGTCAAAGGCCTGTTGTGGCATTAAGCTTTTGTTTTGTACACAAAGAAATATATTAATAAAAAGTGTTTTTAAGTGCTTATTACCGAGATGGTTTGTTTTGAAACACAGGCTTTTTCACAGCAGTTTTTACACTTCATTGTGTACTATGAAAGACACACTAAGTAGAGGTTGTCAGGTTCCCATCTGAAGTAGACTACTGCTGGGGAATGGAGCCATTTATGATGCCACTCAAGCAGGACTAATCTAGAGTAGATCTCTTATAAATAACCAGCCAACAAAAATACTAAATCATTCCCCGTTTCTGATTGAAGCAGGCAGAATTGCTGTTTTAAAGAGCAGGGGATGCTCCTTATGAAGACATACCGAAAGAATTAGTGAATCCCCTGAATATAGTGGGACATCAAACCTCAGCCCTTCTGGAGGAATCAAAGGATCGGTTTAATGTAGACTACCTTTTTGAGAGTTTGTTTTTCAGGCTATCATTTGATAGATAGGTGCTCTGCGGTTTTGTTTTTGCGTTATCGACTCTGGCTATTGTAAACCTCCTGTTGTAAAACTTCACGCTGTATGTTCTAACTTGCTGTAAGTGGTCTCCCCACACAGTGTAAATGCTGATTTACGAACCCTGCCTTCTCCAGCCAGGGTTCCTGAGATCGCACCCTCCTAGCAAGGGCTGGGCTACAATTGTCTTTTGCGCTTTAAGATGTGTTTCGGCAACATGGTGCTCAGTCTTCCAGACCTTATTTACATGACTAGTCCCTCTTATGAATAATTGAACTTCTGTATATTGCTTATGGAAAAGAAAAAAGAAAAACCACTTCAAAGTCATGTCCTCCCATTAGGAAATAGGTTCCTGCTTAAAAGGAAGGATATTCATAATTTTTTGAGGCTGGAGCAGCCTTTCTGTCTTTATGCTTAGGCATCAGGAGTATGTAATTATTTTAAAAATAATAATTCTGCATTATTGACATGAAGGACTGGGAGGGAGAGTAGGAGAATACTTTTGGCTCTAAGGATATGCTCTGCAATTTGCTGATTAACTTAACTTGCCTCTTGTTTTGAAAACTAACTATTGCTTTAGGGATTCATGAAATGCGGAATGCACTTACGATTCAGTGCTGCAAGTCTCACTGGTACAGAGAGCAGCCAGCGCTGATGCCAGGCATTGGTAATGGCACACCCTTGCATGCAAACATCTACCCGCTTTGCTCCTTCTTTTCTCTTTTTGGAGGAAAGGTCCTCGGTGAGAATTAATCTCGGGATGAATAACTACCCCTCATGCTGTAAGGAGTAGGAGAGGTCCACTGTGCACCTAGTTTTAAGGCTAGAGAAGTTTTGTTGAGTTTATTTCTGTTTCCATCATCTTGGATTTTTTTGTTGCAGTTGTTCAAATCTCCAATTGGTTATTAACAAAGACCCAGGACAGAGATCAAATGTTTAGTTGCAGAAAAATTTGAAGGGTGAATGTGAAAAAAATGCAAGAAACAGCATCTGTAGTATTTCCTGCAATAACATTTAGTAGCTATATCTTTCTGTCTGGCTGTACTAGATCAAGTATCTGAATTCGTTCCACAAAGATGGTCTAAAAGTTCTGTAAAAATCATTATGTGGGCGATATATATACATTTCCTGGGACTTTGGATGTTTTCTGGAAGTTGCTAGTGTCTGAGCAGCTGCGCCTAACTGTAGTTTAGATATTTCCTAATGCATTTCCCAGCCACGTTGGTTATTGTTCCAGGCAGGTCAATAATAAAAGGAAAAGAATAAAAATGACCTTGCTGGAATAAAGGTTTGATAAAGGTCCTTTCTTATTTCATTAGTCTCTAGATTAGTTTTGTGCTGGTATAAGTCCATTCTAACTCTATTGAAGTAGATCCTTTTGAGTCCAGATTTAGTGATGTAACTAGTAATAAAATTAGGCCCAGTGTAGGTATAAGTATCCATCTAATAAAAAATGTGGATTCGGAACCAGTAAATTCTAATACCTGTGTCAAGATGGCATGTGGATCACTTTGCATACAGTACTGTCTAGCATGGAGAATGACAGAAAAATCATGTTGAGACAGTGACTGAGATGACAGACAGGGCAATCGCTATTTTGAAATGGTGGACAACACCTTGGGGAAAATGTAGAGATGGGGTCAAGTAGCAGAGACAAGTCATACCATGTGTCCTTCAAATATTTGGAATCTACAGTTTTACGTATCCAGCAGTTTTGTGATAAACTTACTTTTAATTTGAGAGTATGTGTGACTTAGGGGGAAAGAGGAACACTAAAGCCAGCACAGCGTCTGACCTAGGTAGGGGCTCCAAGCAATGACTGCAAGACAACCAAGTGTGATGTACAGGGTGATAGCAGGGGTAGTGGTCATCGCTGAGCTGCTGAAGGCTAGGCAAGGAAAATTTATGATGCATGGACAAGTGATAGAAACTTGAAGTTTTATGCAATATTTTTTGGGTTTTTGTCCATGGGTTTAATGTTTGTATAGAATTTCTACGTTAAAACAGCAATGACTTGCTCAAAATAATTCTTTAAAATATAGGCCGTCAAAAGTTCCTGTCTTTATCCTATTTTTAAACCTTTCTTCTTTTTCAGGTACTCTACATATGTATTATCTGTCTGTGTATTTCTATGCCTGTTGGCCCACTGCAGTTTTATTGTATACAAAATGTCTTGGCATCCGTGGCTCTGTCTCCTGTTTACACTTTTAGCATAGGAATAAGCAAGAATTTGTCTGACTCCATGGCCAGAATATGCTACCTTTTGTGTTGAGCAGCATCACAGGTGCTGTTTGTGCCTGGCTGTTAGTTGTGTCTCAAGATAGTCAATAAGATGCAATTGAGCGTCATTGGTATGAAAGCACTTCATATAATATGCTGAATTGGAATGATAATGCCTCATAGCATGGTTTGTATTTACCTGTTAGTTTGCAATGTCTCTTATGACTGCTTGAAAGAAATGGAGAAATATGCAAAGGCCAGTCTCTTGAATGGCACAAAAAATGAAGATACAAAAGGCAGAATGCTTGTGTTAAGGTCATATTTAAAAAGAAAAACAAAGACAAAAAAACCAAACAACACAAACCCCTTTGAAGTTAGGGAATAATCTTCTGACGTCAGAAAACTCCAATGAGGTTTGGATGAATAGTGTGTAGGCTTTTGACCTTTTCAGTATAGTCAAATAAAGAATGTCTAGTACTTGCATTGAGTATCTCGGATCCGCAGCCAAAAAGTCTTTAAAAGTTCCAGATCGGAAGGTGGAAACTCATATTTCATACTGACACAGGACAGAAATTTGAGTTATTTTCTGTAATTGTGTGCATCTTGCCTTTGTAGTGGAAGTAACTTGAGTCCAGCTTTCAGATTCGAGCCTAGCTATTAACATGGCCTTAAAGCTGTATCGTTTGACTCAGACAAAATGCTAATATCGTAAGAGCTGCTAGAGTTTGGTATCTTTGAAAAGCTGATGCATCGCTTCTGAAATTGAGGAGTCAGAAATTGAGCCATACAATTCATGAAGACTTTGCTGTCTGCAGTGTGTACAGGGACATATGTTTCATTTTTCATTTAAAATATGTGCCTAAATGACTGCACCAGAATATTAGTATTTGTTACATTTCTCCAGATAACAGTTACTCTGAATTAATCAAAGTGCATTTACCAGTTTTTCACAATGTTAGCAACAATCCGTTAGTTGGTGTTTGGTATTTAAGTCTCTCTTGCCAAAGTTTCAATCTCCAAGGCTGAGAAATAAATCTGTTTCTTTGAATAGCAATGAGGGAGACTGGTAAGCATTTAAAAAAGGTCGATGGTGTTCAGCTACTAGCGGTTCTAACAAAGTTTTTATGTTCTTGAGATTTATTCTGGGAAAAAGGCTGAACTGTCTTCTAAATGGGTGTTTTTAATGCTTATAGAGAAAAGGTAGTTTAAGGTTCAGAAGCTTTCTAAAATACTTGCTCTGCATCTGCCTTTTTTGAAAGTAACCACTTTCAGTAGCTGCATCTTTTCAGAGCTAAGTTAAACTGCTTAAAATGCTTTAGTGGTGTAAGATCCCCTGATAAGCCCTTCTAACTTAGAGTTTTCAGGTGGGACCCCAGTATCTCTCAACTGCTGATGTTTGTGGCCAATATTTCTACATTAGCTTGCTGGGAACGTAGGTAACGCACATGTTAAGCATCCTTTGGCTTCTATGTTTATCAGTGGAATTGCTTTACCTTGAGCTACTGTACAGAGCTATAGGTAAACAGAGAAGAATGTGGTGAGAAAGTACACAGAAGAGGGATTTGTATGAGGAAAAGTTGCGTCTGCTTTGTTCAATGAACAAAAGAAAATAACACTTTGAAAGGCTGCAAGTATTAGTGCGTTATTATCACATCCTACTTTCTACAGGCAAAAAAAAAAGGAAGTTTAAAGGACAAAAAGAACTTTTCCGAGAGACAGAAATCCTCTCTTTACTATCTACGTATTTAGCATAGATGATGTGGTTTGTGTGCTACAAGTACCACTGCTATTTTGTCTGTCTGGCGCGTGATGCGTTTGCCAGATTAGAAGCATTAGTGCCCTCTATTGTTCATCAGAGAACTGCAAATATTTTTACAGATTATGGCCCTTATTATCATTCTTGGTATCAAACAGATTTTAACAAAACCCACGCACATTATAAAAGCATATTTCTATAAGCTACACTGCTTCATCAAGAAGGGTACATATGTTTTTTCACTATATCAACATTCTGCTACAACTTTTTTTGCTTTATGAAATGCGATGAAATAAATTATAACTCCCATTAGGGGAAAATGTCTTGAAATACCTATAGAAACAGATATTCTTTTTGGTCACGTATTTGCTGACAAGTTCACTTCTTCTTTCTGTGTGTAATTTTTTTAGTAGCAAAGATATTTTTAATCAAACCATTCTCAAGTGTCCAAAAGGAAAGTGTTTTGAAATAAATATTTGATCCTTTGCCTCTTTTATTTTCCTCAAATTCATGTTTTATTTCGAGAAATCAGACTTCTATTATTTTGACAGGCTAGCAGAAATGTAAGAGAGTGCAACTTTTCTGAAGAACAATAGAAAAATAACATGCCCAAGCTGTGGGTTGTGGGGGGTTTTTCACTACATTAAAGTGAACTGCAAGAATGACAACTTCATTCAAGCAGATCATTTGGAATTACATTAAACAGCTGCTATTAAACAGCTGACAACAAAGGAGACCATTTTGATCTCGACAGCAGAGAGATTCGAGCAGCATGCTCCCTCAGTGATGTTATGAAGAACACATTGTGCTCTTGTATACCAACACACAGTGTACTCCCCACTGTGCTTGTTGCCAAACACCGTTTTTTCAAATCACTTTGTATTCAGTCAGGGATCCGGGAAGTCCAAATCCAGCCAGACAAATGCAGAACAGCTTAGTTGAAGCAGCTTTAACAGGTGCCATCAGCACAGACTTGTCGAACCAGAGAGACAACGCAAACAACTATGGAGTGGTGGTCAACAGGGTGTGGATTTGCCCCCTTGCACATGGTGGCACGGGGTACTAAATAGCTTTTTTTTGCCACAGGAGCTGGTTAATGGCACTTTGGTCGAGGGGAGGGGATGCGGCAAGGAAAATACGTGGTAGCTCCTTACAGACGGAGTCTGCTAGACTTTTATGCTCACGTTAATTTGTTCTTCTCAGTCGTGCCAGACGCTGAGTGGACCAGAATAAAATGAGCATACCTGTAAAGGGATAAATGGAATGAACGTAGGATTGATTTAAGAGGGTGCTTCCCGTGCTTGAGATAGTTGACTGAAGGATGAGGAATAAAATAAGAGTAGAGATAATTGGATGGGTCATTGTCTTGTGCTGTCCTTGTCTTTCAGGGTACGAGAGGCATCCCTTCATTATATCATTGTAATCTGCCGTTGCTCGTAATACGCCACGTGTGTTGCCCGCTAAGTTGTGTTACCCGTTCCCAGTGCGTAGTTATCCTGCACTTTTTCTGTCTTTTCAGCCGTAACCTTGATCCACTCCGTGCTGTTGACCTTCTTCTGTAGGTGTGGATTTTTTTTTCAGGTGGTAGAACACTGACAGAAAATAGGTTACAGTATTTAAAGCAATTGTATATTCTACTGTTTTCTTTAAGTAAGGACTTTGTGTGGTGGCCTCTGAATAACACGAAGGGATATAGTTGATCACAGGACTCAAATCTATTTTATTGCCTTCTAGCAAAAAAGGGAAATTCCAGCAAATCGCTTGTCTAAATGTTCAGATTTGAATTTCAAATTGCACCATGTTTACTGTGTTGGAGAAATATGAAACTTTACTTCCCTGGGAAATTTTGCAAGGCCATAAACTAAATGTTTATGTTAGGCCCTTAGTTGTAGTTTTGTATTTGTATTTACATGAATAGTCCTTCTCACTTCTGCAGAAATTATGTGAAAAAGTTGTCAGATGGGGCTCTGCCAGTCACAGAACCATCTTGCAGGCTTGTTTTAAAGAATGCATAGTGTTGGTAAGGAAAAAAGTTCCAACTATGCATTAGATCATGCTTGTCTGGGCCAGAAACTGGAGACTTTGTCTGTTTTACCTTTATTATTGTTGTCACACTAATGATGGGTAAAACCAGGAAGGTGGCCTGGACAGAAGTGTTAGAAATTAATTTTATAAGGGGTGTCTATTCTCTGTTCTTTTTGCCACATAGAACAAAAAGTAGTAAATTGTGTTCACGTTGGATGTGTGCACTTCCAGTGTAGAAGCAGTTTGTTGAATTTGAGCTTAAATTGGACTGTAGTGATTATCAAGCTTGACTGTATATCATGAGTAAAAAAAAATCTTCATATGGAAACTTTTGTACTTGGCTTTATGCAAAATAATTCAACCTACATCATATATTTCAAAAAGCACTAGCGCAACAAAAAAAAACATTAAGTGATCCAGAAACTACTACAGCCCATAGTTCCTCAGTGGTCAATTCTTCCCCTTGTTTCATCATATCTCTAAACTGCATTTGTCTAAAGAACTGTCCGGCCTGAAAACCTTTGTCATATGTGCATTTTGTGAATTCTCATCAAGTCAACCCTCTGCCTTTGCTAAGCTAGATTCTTATGATAGTGAAGTTATTTCTCGTACTTCGCTGTTTATGGTGAAGTGACATTTCATTGTACTTGAAATGCCAGAATAAAAAGTATTTTCAAAGATGAAAACAAACCAAAACAAAACACACCCGCAACCCCCCCCTGTATCGCCGCTTCTAAAGCAATAGCTGCAATTGGACTTGAGCATTTAATGCTGCAGTTGCTTTTAATTGCCTGTATTGTGTCAAAGTATTGTACGTATGGGGAAGTTTCTCTCAGGTGTGACGGTGAATTAAACCAGTTTTCCAGGATATGAATGAGGCTTGCCTGTTCATTATATTTTTGTGGAATTGAGTGTTGTCCTTCAAAACAATGGGTCTTGAGCGGTAGCGGGCACACAGGTCTCTTGTGCTCAGCCTCGGGGGTGGCTGTGCCTCCTCCCTGCTCAAGACAGTGGAGGGGATGGGTGGAGTTTTGCTCTCAAGTCTTTGCAGAAAGACGGCTAGGTATTTCTGATTTAGTTTTGACTTCTGTCCTGCTGAGTTCAAGACATTTCTTTTTCTGAGCTAGATTACATTTAGTGAAACGCAAGCGCGTATCGATGTGAAAAGGAAGCACTTACTAAAGTCGAGCGTTAGGCATTCATGTTTACAGAGGTCTGCGTGCATGGTATGTCCAGCATGGTGCAATAGCTTGTACGCTTACTTTTAGCCAGTAAGGAAAAATGCTGTAGAGATTACATAAAAACTCAGGTAATGAGCAAATAAAAGGAAAAATAATCTAGAAAGAGATCAGAGTGAGGCTGAAAAAGTCCAACTTTAGAGCAGCCTTGTTTCTTTATGTGCCCTTGTATTGGCTTAAAGTAATTTGTCTTTAACTGATACACATTCTTCTCAACATATAGCTTAGTGTTAAGGAGCTGACACTCAACGGCAAGCCACAAGAAGGCTGAAAAGGCAATATCATGAATAGTGAACTCTTTCTTGGTTTCCTTGACACCTGCATAGTGCATACTGCCAGCTATGATAAATGGAGCAGAAACATAGACACTTACTAAAAAGATGGAGCAGAAGTTAAAGGCTGGAGCGAGAGACATAGAAAGATGTATGCTTGATCTCACTTGGAAAGAGAAACAAATGGGTAGGGGAGCAAGTGAAGTTGAATGACATCTTGAAGACAGGAAAGGACTGAGGCTGAAGTGGCAGGACGCCAGCAAGCAGAGCAGATGGGAGGTGGGACAAGTTTATTACCAAAGAGGCCATTGGATAGTAACAGTGCACATATTGCTAGAGAAACAGATGAGGTGAGCTGATCGTTTTTCTGAATTCTATCTGAATGTGCCTCCTATTCAGATTCCTCATTTCTTGAAGTTGGTATACTTTCCGGGAAACTTCCCTGGCAGATGGAAGAAAACTGTGCCATGTGACATTCAGAAAAGCAATCATCAGAAAGACGGCAGAGCAGGACTGGGGAACGGAGCTGCGTTCCAGAATATTTGAAGTTGTGTTCCAGAATATTTTCTTAAATGGGAAATATTGTGTTCATAATTCTAAACTGTTGCCCATGGAAGAGCAAAATAACGTTAGAGAAGCATATTTTGATAAAGCCAGATTGGCTTGAACAGTTCTTTCCTTACTGTGGGAATTGGCCAAAACACATCGTGTTGTTTGGCTTGATAGTGGGGACAACTGAATTTTACATGGCCACTATTGCCTTGCAAATCCTGTGTATGTTGACAGTGAGTCTGACCTGATGCTGGGAGAAAAAAAAATCCAAACAGCTGACCTTGTAAATGCCCCAAAGAGCAGAAGAAATGATGTTTTGCCTGCAGGGCTCATTAATTAGTTGAACTTCTCATCTAATCCTTCTGGGCCAGCTGTGGTGCTTACTCTACTCCAGAAGGGACAGGCTTGTAGAAACCGTCATGATAGGTATCTTCAAGATGCAATACACGGGCATAAACTATGATTGCAGTCAGCAAGGTGTATTCTACAACTTCTGTCCTTGCATGTTTACAAGGGGGCAGAGGTAAGGGGTTATTTTCATTTAGATAGCTACATAAGCCTATTAGATGACCTGACTCGAGATTAAAGCAGACCTTGGACCAATCTGTGGAAAATGTTTTCCTTGGTTACTTTTCTTCTTAACTATCCAGCTACCATATCTCTCTTCCATCTGTACTAGTTGTTTTTTTAATAAATCAACAGACACAAGTAGTTCCAACAGTGTAGTAGTACGTGATATCTCACAATATCTCTAACACTACAGTCTAGAAAAATGTTTTAAAGTGTTGACATGTTCGTAGCAATTATTTAATTTTGTTCTATGTTTTCTTTTTATCATAGCAAGTTTAAGGACTAAATTTTGCTCTGCACTGCACCACATGCACACGCCTTGTGTAAATTTTGCTTGTATGTCTGCACAGTTGAGGGTAAAAGTGATCTGTCACCTTGACAGCACTTGAGGGATCTGCAATGCTTTAGGAGGTATGATACCAGGACAATTGGTAGTTTCATACCTCCTCGGCAATAAAGCCATTTTCAGTGCTAAGGATAATACAAGTTGGCTGTTCTCTTGCTAGTGCTTGAAGAGGGAGGCAGAATGTACTCTAACCTCTTGCTCCAACTCAGGAAAAGGCAACAACAACAGACAGCAGCTTTTGAAGCATCAGTATTAGTAAAATTAAAAACAATGGGCTGCTTTAAGGAGCTTTGTGCTTCCTTTGAATCCAAGTAAGCGTTCTGCATTCCTCACTGTCTCTGTGCTTAACTGCCTTGTTTTTTGGCAATAATAATATCATTTTATGTTAACGTGATGATATTCATGCCTGTAAATCTTCAAAACTGTGTGAGTGAGAAAAAGATAGAGAATCGCTACTCATTGCAACTACCTCTGGGGAGAAATTCAGCATTTGTTCAACAGCAAAGAATAACCTTACCTGGAAGTTCAGGACAATTAAAGTATAAGCTAGCAATGTAAAATTCAGTATGCTACGTAAAATGTATATTGTGCTTTAGGATATGCTAAGTAGGACAAAAAGACAGATACCCTCCCACCTGCCTCTCCATGCTTGCTATCCCAGATTACTTCTGTATATACAAATAAACACGTGGATAACCCCCTCCACAATGAAGTTTCTTCAACACCAGATTGTGTGCGCAAAGCCTATTTTGTTACCCTGAGCATTTGAGAGTGAGGGAGAGGGCCAAGAAGGCAAATACAACGTGTACGTATATATATATCTTTCTAGATCATGGAAAGCCAGACTAAAGCCAAAGTGTCTATAGAACTGTGTCACTGTAATTTTTTTTCTTGCTGTTTAAAGCCCTAGCCTGTATTATAACTGGCTTAAGTCCTGTCATAACACAAGTTTGATCTGGAGGTTTCAGCTTGTGCAGGGGTTTTTTTGTGTCATTTCTAACTTTTAAATGAGCCGATATTAATTTTGAAGGAATTAGCCGGAAATTTCCTCCTACTGCAATGAAATGGCATGAGTTAGCCAGCCTAGCTGCTAAAGGTTTTCTAATGAAAACGAGGGTGATATGAAATTTCCCTGATAAAAGGATCTCTAGATTTCATCTGCTGTATTAAATACCAGCCTAAAAGAGACAGCGGGAGTCACAAATGGTTGACTAGATATTATCTACTTTTACATTCCAGGGACACTCCTTGACTTCTCTGTTAGGGTCCAAACAAAGCCTGAAAATCTTGAGGGTTGGGACTATTTTCTTCCTCGAGGCTGGCAAGCTCCTTAAGAGTCTCGATTGCTTTTTTTTTTTTTTTTTAATTTTATTTTAATTATTGTAACCGGTTCTTTTTCGGATACCATGTGAGGGTTTCGGTGTGGACAGGTGTTAGTGTGACTGCATTCCCCACAGGGCTTGGGGCGGAGGGGGGGGGCACCGGGAGGTGTTGAGTGCTGAATGGTAAGCTCGTTCCTTTGTATGGCTTAGAAATCTCTGTTGTCCAGAATTGTACAGATAAGGCAGACCCATTTGCTTCATTGTCAGGCAATGTAGCTGAATAGAAATGCAAATGTGACATAAGGGGACTGCGCTGGGGAGGCGTTTGCTGTTACCTACTATAACAGTGCTCCTGGCTGTTGGAAAATTCCTGCAGAATCCAAGGGGGGCGGGGGGATTTATTTAATTTTTTTTTTTTATAATTAGCTACAGGTTATAGGGAAGATTCTCCAAAAGAAAATGTATCTCTCTTGCAGATGCTTTTATTTTTATGCAGTGGAACGGCTTGGGTTTAACTCCCTTATCAAGAGCTGCATGCACTGCCCAGACTAAATTGGGAGCATCTCCACACTGTTTGACAAATAGATTTTTTGTAAACTGATTTAGCCTTTTCATTGTTTGCATTTCATTATATAGCAGACTTCATGTCACAAAATCGGTATTCATTCAAAATAGAGAATTTAGAGATAGGACTGTAGCCAGATAAAAAAATATTGCACAGGTCAGGTCTATTAACCATAGAATAATAGCAAGTCAGTGATCCAAGGGGTAGTTCTTCTGCAGGGAAGGGCTAACATAACTGAGGTCAGGAGTCAGACCTCAGGACTTCAAATGTGGCTGTCACCAGATTTACAAGTAAATCTACTGGGAAAACAGGGAAAATGAAGGGACCTTGCAGGATAAGGAAAGAGAAAGGCAGCCCACCTCTTTCATCTTAAATCTCAGCCTTCTCAGTGGATGAAGAATAAAAGTCTGATTTGCTTAAGTGCTTCACTTTATTCAGAAACTCTGAGTTGCATCTTCCGAAGCATGATTCAAGGATCTAACTCAATCAGATTTAGAGAATTTATTTAGAAAAACAACATTAAAAGAGAACTGATTCTTGTTTTTCTGCCAAATTCATTATTGCATAAAGACCGCTAGCATTCTGAAAATACGGGTACCAAATGCAAACAGTGCTAAAGAACACAGATACGGCCTTTAATAAGACTGGAGCAGTTTATGTTAATGCCTCAGGAGCAGATAATCTGAAGTTGGAGTAAACAGGTCAGTAGGAAGACGGAGTTGCAACTTTCCCTTTTGATACTTTATTTCTAACAGGTTTTCCAATTTTTTTAAACCTATGGTTTCCCTGACAATATTAGAGAAATTCTTGCCTGTCTCTTAACAGTCACATTGTAATGGTCGCATGCAGAAATTGCTTTAGATTTTCTTATTATACCAGTTCCCTGCCATCATTCTTATGCTTATAAACTTCAGATGTTTTGAATATAGTCCTGGACGGGTTCAAGGCAGGTAATAGCAAGGGTGTTCCCTGGGAAATCAGTATTTCATTGGGTAGTAGTATTTGAACTCGTGCTCAGATAAGTTGTAACTGTATTCTCGCTTATCTGCTCAGTAAAGATACTGTATTATGGTGCTAGTATTAGATCTGTTTTCTAGATGCTCAAAAATGGATGTGCTTTTAGGAAGTAGGTGACCAGGAATCTGTTCTACAATGCTTTATTGGGGCGGGGGAGCGCTACTCAAGTTAACATGCATTTGTCTGAGAAAGGAATGTAAAGTCTGGCTCTCAGGTGACAAGAAGTAAGCACACTGTACCTTGGTGTGCTTTCAAATCAGCTCACCTGGAAGCTCCTTAAGCAGACAAGCAAGGACTTTGGAGGGACAAAATTAATAAAGTTGCTTCTAACTAGAATGAAAAGGGGAGCCATTTGCTTCTGCATACGTGTGTTGGTTCAGTTTATTTTTTTACTACTTATTTTTTGTGTGTAAATATATGTAGATAACCAAGAGCCTATAATATAATACATTTACCTGTGTGTTTGTGTAGGTATAGGTACACACACACACATCGACAGTAATTGAACCAAATTGTTTGTGATACAAGTGTCAGAAGTGCAGTAAGTCTAAAGGCTGTACTTTCTGGATCAATTCACACCTTGAGTGAGTGCTTTAGCAGGAAAATATTGACTGGATCTACTTAAAAGTCATACTGCTATTTTATTGCTTTATTCAGCATACTTGAATCAAATAATTACAATTCTCGCTTTTCCTTTTTTATCTGCGAAAGACAGAAATTTCTGTCACAGGCAAGTTAAGCTCAATTTCTAGAAATGTAACACCTGAAATGGAGGCAGAACTGGTGGGAGGAAAAAGAACCCCTAATATGAAAACTTAGATTTGCATGTTTCTTAAAAAGGAAATTAGAATATAAATCCAAATTTGCAAGTAAATGAACTAAGCTGAAAGAGCAGAGCGTATGCATAATGTTTACACCTTAACCATTATACACGGAGCTAAATCTATTGATTTGCGATTGAATAATTGAATAGGGCTAACTGTCTGGTCAATAGGAGTGAAACTGCTATAGGACAGAAACGTAGGTGATAATAGAAGGCTTCAGCTGCAGAAGGATGTCATTATAATTATATTGTCTCATTTAATCACATTTACTAATACGGCCAGAAAAAAATGTTTTCATTGTAATAATGTAACACAGGCATTTTTGTTAATGTGCGATTCTTATGTATTGTACTAAAGATGTTAATATGATCCCATTAAATGTTAGTGTACAAGTCTACTAGAAGATAGCAGGATTGTTGCACTTATATGGGTGTATACTGATATATTTTTGACTGGTATTCTAGACCTTCCACCCACCACTAAGTGGGAAATGGATATAGGAGTTGTGAACAGCATCTCATTGCATCCTGATATGTTCTGTAAAGGCTTCCTTGAAGAGTATTAGATCTTTGACTTTCAGGCGGATGGAGCTGTAGGACCCGGGAAAAGAGCAATTGGTGATGAATTCCGTGTTTCTTTGGAACTGCTGGAACCATAGAGATACCCATCTGGGAGCTATATATCCACGAAAACCTTTATTGTAAGTTTCTTCATATTAATGATTGGGGAAAAGTACAAGATGTGCTTAACGT
Organism: Aquila chrysaetos chrysaetos; assembly: GCF_900496995.4. Lineage (NCBI taxonomy): Eukaryota > Metazoa > Chordata > Aves > Accipitriformes > Accipitridae > Aquila > Aquila chrysaetos. The sequence continues at coordinate 9,788,772 of NC_044016.1, forward strand.
CTTCTTGTGCTTGGTTTATATGCGTACTCGTGTGTCCAAGAAATCATTCGACCTGGAGTCTAAATATGGCCCTATACAAAGTTTACAATATTAAGGGCTCAGTCAGTCAGCTGATATATGGATTTAAAAGAAGGCATGTATACAGAAAGAAAAATTAGAATTCTGTTACCACAGAGACAGATTTCAGTGGCCTTCATTATGGAAGTCTCTACCTGCTTTAGATCTGGGGTGTCTAGAGATGACTTGAGGGTAGCTAGTACCTTATGGGGAGGGAGGGAGGGAGGATTTGTTTACTCTTGAGCGCATGAACTCAACCTTTGTTACTGGTTTCTTCTGACTGTTTCAGAGCTGTTAATTTCCCACGGTGAAAGCTCTGATTCACCAGCGCAGTCAGGTTACCCTGAGCTGAGGACATTTCACTAGTCTCATTTGTCTCCAGTATTAATTCTGTGCCAAATTATTGCTTCCCCAGCCAGTAAAATATTAGTAGATAGAGAATCTCACCTCAGTCTTGGAGAGAACAGTTACATACTTCTATATTACATTGAATTCTTCCTTAATAGTTATGGATAACAAAAGTAGGACACCCATGCGGAAAGTCCCTGCTTGACAAGCAGATCGGTTTTTTGGTTTTCAATACTTAAAATAGATGCTTTCCTGCTTGTCAGTATTTATTGTAGCTAAACTGTAAGTGTTTAATTTAGTGTTTCTTGCACCTTTAAAAAGTGCAACCCCTTTAATCTATTGTTTTAAAAAGCATGCATTAGATGTCAGACAACATAACGACAGCATGTAGAGATAACCCTGATGTAAGTGATGGTTCCAGTCATCTAGTGTATGGATAAAAGATTTCTGAGGCTATGTTACTTGGCAGTTCAACATGATCTAGCTGTTTGTTAATCAGAGAACACGAGAAGAACAAAGGAAGGAGAACAAAAATGTTGAAAAAAGTGTTGTATAGCTAGAAGATGTACAGCGGGACGAGTAATGCAGTGGTAGGATTGGATAAAGCAGAGTCATGGAAACAATGAGCCGTAAGAGGGCAAAATTTGTTTCACTTTGTTTCATGTGACTTGAGTTTGTTGGTAAGGGGGATAACACTTTGTATTCAGTCAGAGAGCATGTTCTGTAAATCTCTTCAGTTACCCGTTCCCTGGGTGTCGCAATAGATTAAGTCGCTGTGTGATGATATGACACCGCCATCACTCGTCTTCCTGGGATATTGCTGGAGGCAACAACAAACCTGCGTCTTTGGCACATGTGAAGGAATTTAGTGCTTGAGGGGTTAAATTACACAGGCTCCCCTGTGGATCAGCTTATGCTTGGACAGTAATAATAGCAATAACATTAATAATAAAAATGCCAGAGCGAAGGGAGTGGAGGGGGAGCAGGGGGAGAAAAAGGAAGAAGAGTGATGGAAGATGGGCTGGGACAGTCGGGGGGGGGGAAAGGCAGGCTAGAGAGAATGCGTTTTGTACGGCAGGTGTACCGGCTCCATGTCAGATGTCGTCGGAGCCTCTGCGACATGCACATGCACAAATACACGTTACAAAAGCTTTGAGGATGGTTGGTGGCTCTGTGTGTGTGTGTGCGCGCACTCTCGCTTCGAGCCATGATATCCTAGGGCAATGTAACAAGCAATTCATGTCAGCTCACAGTAAAGATTATTGGTGTTTTCACTGGGGAAATATTTACGCTCCATCTTCTTCTTCTATTTTTAGCACTTTGAGCTTGCAGTCAGGTAGAAGGGCTGGTGGGGGAGTGGAAGGAGAGACCCATTGAGGGACACGTCTCATCCCTCAATTAGATGGAGCTAAACCCCTAATCTTGCTTAGGAATAGCTGCTGATGCTAAGTTTTCTTCTTTCGCTTCTGGTTTAGCGGGATATTACATTTCACTGCAGTATGGGCAATAGAATGGGATGCCAACTGGAATGTTTTGGTTCTAACAGAAAGCACAAGCGCTTTTTAAGGAAGGTATTTTTACATAGGTGAGGCCTCCAAAAAAACCAAAAGGTAATGTAAGTGCAGAATAATGTGGATTTTTTTTTAAATTTCTTTTTTTAATTGGTGGATAGAAAAGCCATCACAGTAAGGGACAGCCATTTATTGTATTGGGGAAGAAGAAAAAAAAAAAAAGAGAAATCTGAATTTGTTCTCTTTCGGATTTGTTGTTTATCATAATAATCCTTCTAGTGAAAAGGGCTAATTTACTCTTTCTATAGGAATATTTTAAGTGTGATTATCATAATATCACAGCTGCTGAAAAGGTCTAAAATAGGACATTGACCTTGAACGTGTTCCTGCGTTTAGTATGTGGTGCTTAACATTCAAGAAACAATATAACTGCAACTCATTTATTAATGTATAATCTCAAAATGTTAACTCTTGCTCTGTAAATACATGCCACAAGGATTGTAGAAAGCTTGCAGTATCCCATGAAGCACATGTGGTATTTTATCAGTGTAAATATGTATAAGATTTTCGAGATTTCTGCTGGGAATACTCCATAACTAAAGTAAGTTTTCCCTTTGGTACTGCACTAGTTTATGATTTAATTTTTACTGACATTCCACCAGTCATATTATTAGCTTCACAAAATGAAAGTGAAATAATCCTGTATTAATTAAACAGAGCAACTGAATTCCCTCAGTCATCTTATCCTTGGCTGTCTGAGACAGTAATGCACTTCAGCTTCTCTGAAGAAACTTACACTAAAAAAAAGAGCTTGGGGTAATAGTGAGATATCCATATTGAAGTGTGTGCCTGAATTATCTGTAGGGAGTAGACCTTTTTTGGTGGGTGACTGGCAACGTGCGTGCGGCTTCCTTTCTTTTTTTTTTTTTTCTCTTTCTTTTTGTCAGAGCCTTTGGAAAAGGTGTTTCGTCAAGAGAATAATTTTCATTTACAGCAATATGAACGGTTTCTATTCTGTACCAGTGAAGGCAGTCATTTAAATATCCATGCCCTTGAAAATAAAACGAGGAGAAAATATGGAGTATTTATTTGAGACCAGATGAATTGAATGTAGTTCAGTAACATGGTGAGGCAATTGCTGTTATTTCACAGAGACATTTTTTGTATGCTGGAACTGAGTGTCGCAGCAAAAGCTAAAAGCCTTGCTCCGTGTATTTGTGAATGCACTGTGGAAAAGTTCTTGGGAGCATTTGGAGATTGTGTTATGTGAGCTTTTTTCCCTAAAATCAAAACAAGGAGTAATTAATGCTAAATACAGATTGAAGTAGCAGATGGCTTTAAAGTAATAACCTGCTACAGTTTGTCCAACTATGTACAAACAGGTGAGCAGAATTTGGAACTTCTGTAGCGTTTGTTTTTTTAACTCATTAGCGGTACATCCAGGGATGCACGAAGTGCCTTCCAGTGAGAAGCACAAAAGGCAAAAGACCAGCAGACAGTGACAATATTGTTCTAATGTTGATCTCACTGTAGCATAGCACATCTGAGTTGTGTTTCTTTAATTAGTGACTGTGAATAAAGAGAAAAATCACATATTTGATGACACTTCGATATTTATTTCAAACTCTTAACAATATGGTATTTTCCAGCTAGACTTTGGGTAAGGTGCCATGGTGTACAGCACATTTCTATTGAAAGTAACAGTATACTTGTTTTCAAATGAATTCTCAGCAGCTAATAGACTCTTTCACATTCTCCTTCCCAGATGGCTTGAGCTTGTTGCTCCTTTTGGTAAATACACATTTGACACAATGCACTGTGCGGCTTCTGTGAAGTGCCACTGAATCTTACTTCTTCAGTTGCCTTGAGGTAGTTGTGTTTTAAGAATCTGGCTGTTTGGATGCCTTGAAATGTCTATAGTATTTAAATGTGAAGATGCTTAAAGATGTACTGTTTGGCACACGGGAAAAATTATACGCAGAGAGATACATGGAAATGTAGGTGCTGCTCAGTAATGCCCCTTGACTGGTACAGGCACTCGTGACGGTTTTTTCCTTCCCCTCTCTGATTCCATTACCACTGTTTTATATAGACTCCTTGTGGTAAGATTTTGCACTGTACATTTTGAGTTACAGTTAGCGCAGACGTGTGTTTGCACGCATGTTCTTATTCTGTATCGCCTGATAAAATTCAGTAAACCGATACCTGTTTTGCTTTTTTTCTTTCCCCTACTACTAATTTATTTCTACAGAAAAACTTGAGAAAAGGAAGCTATGCTTAGCCCCAGTTTATTTGCTGCTATAATCTCTTTCTTATCTTTTTTTTCCCTTCTCCAAACTGATCTGTAACTGTGAAAGCCAAGTTCAAGAATGTAGTTGGAATTCCAGGCCCCAGTCTGCTGGAGGTGACACTTTCAGTCCCAGGGGAAGAAGCCAACTGCTTTGTTTATCAACATGCAAAGTACAGCACTGTGTTTCTGGTTCTCCAAGAAGCAGCGCTGGCAGGGACCAGAGCCGCTTGCCTGAATGAAAGACGGTTGATAGAAAGGTAGTGATGGTTCACAGGGGGAGAGGAAAAATGTATTATTTGGGGGCGTAGAGGAGGGTGGGGGACGACAAGCCAAAAAGGTAGCGGAAACTATGTGAACGTGAAAAGGCGGGCTTACAGGAAGACAGACCATGACAGAAGGAAAGAGACCATCATCTTTCAGCACCTGAATATATATTTATAATCTTAGGAGATAACGAACAAAAGTAGAAATCAAGCTAACCTGTGCTTTGGTAAGTTTCAAAATGGATTAGCTGTCATATTTTAAGGAGGGTGTATTCCAGGGAACTTAATGCAGAAAAGTGACCTTATCAAATTACTCATGTATAGGGATTCATTATGGGCGATTTTTAAATAAGAAAACACATACACATGAAAAGATTTGAAGGCATTTTAGCATAAAAAATATTGAAAAACGGCAGTTTGGGGTATAAATCTATAAACAGACACTCAGAGAGACACTCAGTACAAACAATATATTTGTATTTTCATGTTTTGCCAATGAGCACATGTAAATCAGTTTCTGAGAACTGTATTCTGGGTTTATATAGTAATACAGATACCTATACATAAAGACTTCATATTCAAGTTCTGATTTGATTCCAAAATCCACATTTATCAAATTGTTACTTAAAGAGGACATTCTAATACAGTAACATGATTAAATGCCTCTCATTTTAAAATTTGCTAAAAACTGGGTTTTTTGTCTCTGATGTTTCTACAGAGTACTTGGATTTTACTCTACATTCAGAGCTTTTTAATTCACTGCTCACAAGCGAATTTACATCTTAATTACAGAGTTCACATTTAACAATATAGACAGCATAATGCTACTGGTAATTAAGCTTTTATACCTGCTTTTATACAGTAGTCTGAGCTGCAGGTTTGCTGTATGAGTTCCGATTCCTAAACTTGCATGTATTTATACCAGGTTTGTAGGAAGCAGGCCCAGTCTTCACATAAGGTTAAATACGTAGCACTGGAATCTCTCTGCTGTAAACATACACAAAGACATCTACTGAACTTAGATATTTTGGAATTGGGTTCTGTTGCTGTATTCATTTGGTAAAATGCTGTGAAACAGATTTGGAGAGGGCATTGCGTTCCCTTTGTGAATGGTATTAATGCATTCTGAAGGTGTGCACTGATTTGTTTTGATCTAAGAGATTGCCATTTGCATCATGTTAGGGCTCCAGTCACAGAAGATTTTGTAAGAGTTGAGCTGAATTATAAAAAAAATTATGGTCTTTCCAGTGGATTTTTTTTTTCTTGCCAGAAATAGCCTACATCTGTTTGCACTGGTAGGGGTAGAAACACTTTTAACGTGGAAAATAAGTGTGCTGTCTTAGTTGTAATATTAAGTAAAAATAGTAGCTTTTGAGAGAAAAAAATGCACCCCCAATTCATTAGTGATCCTTTCAAAAATGGGGTGTGTGCGTGTGTTTTAGTGCAAACAGCGTCTCTAAATTTGAGTATGGTCATTTTCTTGGAACAAGTTTAATCAGGGATCTTTCACACGACAGAGATGAGCAACTGAGCTGGCTCTAAGCCGCGGTTTGCTGGAACTGGGCTTGGTGATGTTTATGCAGGCATACATACAGGGCTACGTGTTTATTTCCTTTTTAGTTTGGTAAAATTTACTTTACAAAAACCCAACCCCCCCAGACACTGTAGAGGTCTACGCATACTCCCAGATTTACTAATGCAGACCTACTACAGTGCAGTCCTTATCTTGTTAAAATGAGGCAGGTTGAGTTAGTCCACTATAATCCCTCCACAGTTACAGGGGAAACTGATCAGTTCTGGAGCTTTTATTTCTCTTTACTATATCTAAATATATACATCTAAACATTCGCGCAGGGGCATACACCTTAAATATACCCGTGTTTAGGTGTAGCTAACCTGTATATGAACACATATACCTGTATACGCTCCCAGTTGTGCCCATGCTGTTAAGGAATGGATTTGAGTGCTCGTTTTGTTAGGAATGTCCTTTTATAGTAAGTAGAAGATGAGGCTTTTAATTTTTAAATAGATAATTACATATTAATAAATAAATATTTCTATATTAAGTATATTTTTGTCTATTGTACATAATAAAATCCCTGCCCGCTCCCCCCCCACGCCCCCCGCCCAGCAACTCGGATGACAATGAAAAGTTGAGTTACCCAGAAGCTTCGGCAGGCTGCACTTGGTGGTGTTATTATTATTTATTTTTTTCCCCGGCGCCGAGCAGTTCCGAAGGTTAGGGAAGCAGCAGCGGTCAGGAGAGGACGCCGAGAGCCGAGCCCGGCCGGCCCCGGCCCCGACCGCCACAGCGAAACGCCGCAACCGGCGACGGCAGCGCAAACTTCCTCCTCTCCCTTTACGCGCAATCCTTCGCGCCCTTAACCGGGAGCCTGCCAAGGTACCTGCCGCACCGCGCCTGAAGTTCGAGCCGGCCTCCCGGCGGCCGGCAGGGGAGCGGAGGGGAGGGGAGGGGAGCCCCCGGCGGCCCGCCGGCGCGGACATGTCCGCCGGCTCTGCCCCAACCGCCGCCGCCGCCTCAGGCCGCTCCCCCGTCCCCACCCCTCTACCTGCCGCGCGGGCCGCGCGCCGGGCCGCCCCGGCGCCCCTGGTGCCTGATTGGCCGCCGCCCCACCAATCCGCCGTCCCCCCGGGCCGGGGGGACTGCATATGTAAAGCCCTACTTCATATTCATGAGCTCCGAGCGGGGCTTTAAGTCCTTGATTAGGCGCGCGGGCGAGCTTTTGGTCCCAACTGGCCGCGCCTGCCGCCGCCGCCGCCGCCGCCTCGCCCGGAGAGCACTCGTGCCAAGTGCGCGGCGCTCGGCCACGGAAACTTTGATTTACCGCGGGGGCGCACGAAGAATGGTCGCCGGGCGCACATGGATTCGGTAGAACTTTGCCTGCCGGAGCCGCTCTCCCTGCACTACGAGGAAGAGTAGGTACCGCTCCCCGCCCCCACCCCACCGCCGCCGCCTGCCCCAAAACATGACAGGCGCCTAGACGCCGCTGCAGGTAACGCTGTGCCGGGGCCGCGGGCGTCAGCCGTCGCGGGCGCGTCGGGCCCGGCCCGGCCCGGCCCGGCCCGGGGCACTGCGCGGCGGCTGCGCGCCGGGGACGCGGGGCGGGAGGGGGGGGCGGGCGGGAGGCGCCCGGCAGCGGGCCGCTCCGCGCCGGGGAGGAGCGGTGCTGTCGGCGGGCGAGCGCCCGGCCCCGCTGCCTGCCCCGGCGCTCGCAGTCTGACAGGTGCGCCGGCTCCCCTGTCAGCGCCGGCTGTGAGGCGGCGGCGGCGGGCGGGAGGGAGCCCGCCCGCGCGCCGCTGGGGCGACGGTTGGGAGCGGCCGGCCGCCGCGCTGCCCTGAGGTAACGGCCGCCCTGCCGGGGTGCGCCGCGCCGGCCGGGCAGCCTGAGGGACCGGGGGAGCCGTTCTGTACTTTTGCGGGGGTCCGTGCCGCGCGGCGTGGCCCTCTGCGCTTGCTTTTCCCTACAAAAGGCAGCAAAATACTTTTTAACGAGCCGCAGTTCTTGGCCGGCACTTATTAGCTACCTGGCGGAGCGTCTCCGGCGACAAGCGTGGCGCCCGAACAAAACCAGGCGGTCTGGGGCTGACGTGTGGCTCCTGAACTTGGTTTCAGCCCACAGCCGGGATTAAATATTAGTATATCATGGGAGCTGTCACCGATTCATTTTTCTTTATGTCGAGCCACTTACGTAGCCGTGCCTTCGTACTACGCTGAGAGTGACGGTAACGCCGAAGGAAAAACCCAAGCTAAATAGCCAGCGTCGCCCTAGACGCAGTCTGTGGAAAGGCTGTATCGCGAGGTGACAGTGTATTATAGGTGGATGCCCACTAGCTGTCCTTACTGTCTGCATATTGCATTGCTATTTGTAATTAAGCCAGAGATGAAAAGTAAAATGCGGTGATTGCACATTGGTGAAATAATACGGGAAGTAACAAATAGCCTGGCTCGCAGGAATACAGTTTGGGAAGGGGAGGCAGGAAAACCCGCTGTAATGTTCTGGGATAAATGAAATAAACAGAGGTAGGATGCCCTCTCAGATATGGCTTGTAGGTCAGTGCACAGTGAGCCACTGTGTAGCGTAAGATAGCTTCGTAAATGTGAGAATGCAGTTTCCACAGCTTTTACTAACAGTAACGTGTTTTTTATAAAATACATAAAAAGATGGTAAGTTTGGGGTTTTGGGGGGTTTTGTGGATGCTTTGCCCTGCCCTCCCCCCCCCCCGGCGCTTTCTTAAATTTACCTTCTTACAGCTAATTTGAATGATTAGTTTAGATAAGCCTCTTGGAGTAGATGCATTTAAATGAAATCAGGGCACATGTCTTTTTGGCTCTGGTGAGAGATTCAAACTAATTTTTTTCTTCCTCTTAGGCTCAACTAAAAGTCATCTTAAAATACTCCCAATATATTGTCCGAGCATGTGGTTGAGTGGACACAGAGAAATAACTAATGTTCAGAAACATATCTGCTTCTCTGTCTCAATTAATAAGCCCCAGAGTTTTACATGTTATTAATATTCATAGTAATTGTGTTTTGACTATGTATTGTCATACACGTATGCACATACAAGCATAAGGACATACAAAATAAATATAGTAGTTTCTGCAGTTCTTATGTTATGGATGAGGGCAGAGAGGATTTGAGCTAAAAATTGCCCGAACATTTTGGGAGTGCGCAGACATCTGTCTGACCATCACTAGGTATGCTTTGATTTTAAGGCAGAGCACGTTAAAGAATGCGATAACTTAAAGCCAGCTGCAACATTGGCTTTTTGCTTTTTCAGCAGTAAAAATAACACTAATAATTACTAATAGTTAATAAGCTAACAGATGCAATAAATATATCTGCTCATTTTGACATATGTGTCAGTTTAATCATTCTAAATGAATCAGTGCGTTCATAACGTGAAATCTCCTTCAACCTCTGATTAAAATGTAACGTTGACTAAAGGATTATAGAGCGGACTTAATTTTACTGACTGTTTTAACAGTTGTCACAGCTGTTGGAAGAAGGAAAGGCAATTGAAACACTCCAAAAAAAAAAAAAAGGCGGGGGGGGGAACGACGACACACACGGGACGGGACTAGTTTAGTAAATTTAAACATGATCTCTGAATGCCAAACATAGAAAACCGAGAAGATTTGTAACTCCAGAAAGCTTCTCTGCCCTATGTATGTTTGCCCTTTGATGGCTCACTGTGTTTCATTAATTTGAACCCTCAGCAGTTTCCCTACTTTCTCCATTTAAAAATGTGCAGCAGCGTTTAAACATGAAACAAATTCAGCTGTTAACAGTGTGCATAGATTTTATTCTTACAATGCAACAGATAAAATACACAGATGACAAATAAAGATTGTGTAGCGTGGCTGTAACATTTAAAGAGTGGACATAGGCGTCACATCGTGCGATTACTTCAGTGCAGTGATGGTCGGTATACACGTTTTTTATTTTTCTAACCATTCTCATGTTACAATGTGGGAATGGTCTGTGGAGTTACTGTGCGAGTCTGGGTTATGTTTGTGTACGGATGAATATAAGTGTGTGTATACTCACGTGCATCAGCACGTAAATATATATATTTATGTGCGAGGTGATTATATGCTAAATGTAAACCAGTTTATGTCGTCTTCACTCTTTAAAATATTTTGGCGTAGCTTCTAATTCCCGAAGAATTTATTTTAGAAGTGTCTTTCATTTGTAAAGGGGAGAAAGGGGTGGACTGAAGAATGCTTCTTTGTGAAGTGGGAAGCAGCACTTGATTACACTCCAGGGTTTCTCCAGGCTGTGGAGATCTTTAACCTCATGCATTTGTCTTATTAGATAGCTATTTACAGTTATTAAGAAATAAAGCCCAAAGTTAATATTAAAGTCAAAAGTCTCCAGGCCTCCAGGCGCATACCCGGTGTGTAATGTGGCACGCAGCTCTGTGTTGTGAAGGCAGCCCCCAAGTGTGGGTGAGTGAACAGACTCTGCTTGTGTTCTCCCCTTGGGCAGCAGGCAGGCCTTGGTCCGTTCTTCCTTCTCTGTTTCCGGTTGTAGGTCTTTGCTTTTTTGGTTTTGATAGACTGCTGGCAAGTTTTTAAATCCTGCAGAAAGTATAAAGGGTTTGTGCTGAAATGCCCAGCTGACAGCTTTTCATTTACTGGGGCTTGCCCCTCTTTTAGTGATGGTTGCTCATTTTAATGTGTTTATGGTTGTGCTCTTTTATTTACTGAGCCTGGTGCGTTGCAGCGGTAATTAACCCGTGTTATTAGCAAAGCCCTTGTGGATATCCATTAATTCTCTTGAATGGCTGATAATTTTTTCTGTACTTTTTCTCCCCATTTCTTCCTAAGGCACGCTGCCCTTTTTCTAACAGTCCTTAAGCTTTAACATTTCCTACAAATTTCTTTTTAAACCGAGGCAGGTAGAAGGGCACCATCCCCATAGTTCCATAATAAAGAATAACTATTGTCTTAACAAACTGTTTTCAAAGATGCTAGTGGGAAGCAAAACAACTGGGAGAATCTGTAGGGAACAATTTATTTAATTATTATTTTTCAAAACACATGCTTAATGATAAGAAAAGAGGTAAGAATTTCCTTAGTCTTTTTTTTTTTTTTTAACTGCATTAGTTGTTGTGAATATTTTAGCGTTCATATTTTAATCAGATTTCAACTTAGTTAATAGCACTTCGGGCATTTAAAAAATATTGAGCCAGCAGAAAAATACTTGTGCTTGCACTGCTGAGAAAAGATAAGGGCCGCCTCATTAGCCAACCCTACTTTTGCAATTAATTTCAAATACATGGTGCTATTCATCAAATACAGAAGGTAACTTGTCTATGATAATATTTAACAATACTTGAAGCCTACTTTGCTTAGAGTAGCTAAGAAGTATGATATGTCTATTCTCACAGATATGTCAGTCCATATGCTATGCTGCTATTTCTGTATGTTACAGAGCAAAATTATGATAGAAAAATTATGGTATAAAAATATGAATTATTTATAAGTGACATGATTATTCATTTTACGGAATGTTTTAAAATGATTGACCCTTGACCTACAGGGAGGTTGCTTGCACCCCTGTGGAAGTGTAAGTAGGAATGAAAAAAACACTTATTTGAACCTTTCAAGGAAGTAGATCAAATAATTATTTTTTTGCCTAGGATAAGTGAAATGTATAGGATAAGTAAGAAAAAAAAATGGGAGGAATTCTTGCTCCTACTGAAGCTTAAAGGAGTCTCTGTCTATAAGATAAGCTTTGCTATGCATTCATCTTCATAGCAAATTCATGGAGGGAAGAAACAATAAAATGTTGATCCGTTACAAGTGCATATGAGCCTCACGCTACCAAGCTCTCTAGAGGAAATCTGTGATTATGCCGGGCCAGTTTGTTCAGTTTTTATCTCTTTTACATCCACTGGCCTTGTATTAAATTGTCATTGTCCTAAAGCACATGAGAGAGAAATGAATTGCATTTCTCGACATGCTCTGACAGTGAAATATTTAGCCTCTCTGTCTCCAATCATACTCATATGTATGTTTGATAGTGCAGGGATGACACCAACAGTCGCTGCAGCTTGACATTCCACTTATTACATGTTCTTTTACATTTTCTGTATCCTCTTTTACTTTTAGTCTTGAGTTAGATAATCATACATGCATACATTCATATCTGTAGAAGCATGTATATGTGTGGTTTTGTTTTATATATTTGGATTTTACGTGGAAATCCTCTGTCTATGCACAGCAAATTTTGAGGTCAAATATATATCTATGTATGTGTGCGTGTTCCAGGTATATAGTGTATTCCTTATGCAGTTTGTCCAATGTACACCTGTTATTGTGTGTACACACACAGACATGTATACAGTAAGTATATGCAGAGCTATATAACTTCCCTCTATGCAGTTGCTTGTCAAAAACCTGCTGTTTGTTTTTTTTCTTATCCATGAGAAGAGACCTGGCCAGCAATGTAGATAAAGTATTTGCACTTGATTTTATATCAGATTCTCTGTGTAATCTAGCATTTTCTGTATTTGTACTCACAGTTTTGCTTTTAAAAGATGCTGTATTTTTTTATAAAAATTTCCTCTTCCAAGTAATTTACATGATTAATATTTATTCATATTCCTGTAAGTTTTGGCTGTCAATCAGAGAACTGTTTTTTCAGCTACATGTGTCCTTGGACACACAGTTAAGTTTGCACCTAAGGAATATGATTATTTTTAGGGGGGGAAGCCTCCTACAGATGGTTTTTAATATAAATTGTGATGTCCTCAGACAAAAATATAAAATATACAGTCTATTTTAATGGTCCTTAGTCCTCCCCAAAAATCTTTTAGGGTTTTTTTTGTTATGGTTTGCTTGTCCAGAAGTAAATATTCTGTGAAACATTAAAGAAAAATATTAAACTGAATTACGTACTGCTATTTCAGAGAGTAATACTTAATTATTTTTAAAGGATTTTGTTTTGTCTTTTCAGTAGCACTTTGGAGAGTAACTTCAATAGATATAGTAGAAGATTGCCTTTTGACATGTGTCTTGTGAAACAATTTATGTATTTGCTATGTTACAGAAGCTTTAAATCTCTTGGGTTTGTTTACATAATGCTTGTAATGTTTTTCAATTAATTTCTGTTTCCTTCAAACAAAGAAGGGCTTTTCTCTTTGCTATTCCTTAATATAGCAGGTTTGCATTAAAGGGAATCTTGTCTAATATCCAGTTATTTTCCTCTATTAAGGAGCATAGCTTTTTAATCAGAGCATCATTTCCCACTTCTTTTAAAATTGAAATAAAATTTATTTTTTCGCTTCAGCTTCCTAGACTTGCTAAGAAAAATCTCTGTTAACATTCTAATGAAAGTTAGAATGATATAGGTACTTTTACAGAGTATAAGCCAAGCATATGCTGTTTTTCTTTATTGCTGAATGTCTAATTCTTACCGTGGGTCACCATTCTGAATTTGCATGAAATCTAGATGGAATTTTCTGATTTAGATCAAAATGCTTTACAAGGCAAAACAAAAAATACTATTAGAAATATAAATTCATATTTTTCATGACACTAACACAGAACATTAAGCATGAAATTGGAGAAGGGTCTCCATATACTGCAGAAAGTTAGTATATTGGGGTGTATGAAATAGAGGTTCCTTGTCCTCGGTCTAATCAAACCATTTATAATATCATTGTACAGAATTGTGCACATTTATATGGTAACCTACTGAAATATGATGAGTTACCTGTAGGATAGTCTAAATAATATATCCTTTTATCATATACTGAAAATTATATTCCCTTTCCCGGTGTAAAACCTCTTTGCAGATTTGAGCTGGAGTCTTTATGTGGGAGGGCAGATTCTCTTAAAGGATTGCGTTCTGAAACCAAACTTTTAAGATAAAGCGATTTGAGATTTTTAAGTTATTACTCTGTAGTTTAGCATGGATGTCTCTTACTCCTCTGTATCTTTATATGTTGCTATAAGTGAAAAAAACCTGCACATCTCCTTTTCATCATTTTGATTGGAACTACATACCATATGTAATGTGTTTTGGCAGCACTTACCTAGCCAAAGAAAACAAATTAATATTAGCCATGCTGAGGGGTGTCAGAAGTATCACAGATGTGTCGATTTAGCTTTGCTCCATCACACACTCTTTCCTTAAACAACTGGTCAAGCTGTCGCAAAATGTAGTGTTGGCTACAGCAAGATTCTAATAGGTGTGATCAGAGATTGATGGCTTTGGCAAGTTACAATGAGAAGATGATGTGGAGTTGCTGTTGCTTGTTTTGAATGGCCTCAGAAAAAATCCAAACAAACAAAAGCAAAAAAAAAAAAGGAGAAAAAAAATTTTAAAAATTATAAGCTAGCCCCCTCCCTCCAAGCCAGCTAGACATTAAACAATTTAAAGTCGTGCAGATGTAGAGATACTGTCAAGCGTAATGAAAAAGTCTATCTAAAAGGTAGTGCTGACTTGTTCCTGAGCATTTCTGAAATTCCTTCCCATATAAAGATGCCAGGACGGGTGGGGAGAGGAGGAGGTGGCTTGTTTTATTCAGTCCATCCTTACCCGTGATACTGCTCTTCTTTTCCCCTTTCCCCCTATTTCTGGGTTTGTTTCTAGAGCTATTTTTTTGAAGAAACACTTTTTTAAATCTCACACATGAATATTTTTAAGGAAATACAAGATGGGAAAATCTAATAAAGAACAATAGTTAACAAAATGGTGAAATCACACTCCTTTATGTACTCTCAGCTGTGCTCTTAGTATAGCCAGTTACTGGCAGTTTGTACGATTCTCCATATATTGAAAATGCAACAGAGAGAAAGGATCAAGCAATTTTCTATGTACTTTTTATTTACTTTTAAATTATTTTTTTTTCTGTCTTCAAATTGCCTGCAGGATTTGGTTCATGTCTTTTCGGAGGATGAATGCCCGTGTCCTTTTATGTTTAAGTTGGTATTTTCTTGCTTAGATGGACTGTGGTATGCTTGGTTGACAAGTATTAATGCTAAAATATTTTTTAGAGGAATTAATTTCAGAAAGTCTGTGAGGTTTTCTTTAGCACAATTATTTTACCCCTTTTTTTTAAAAAAAAAAGGAGAAAAAACATGTAGTAAAAATAAAAGCTAAAACTCATGTGCCATCTTAAAACCAAACAGATTTAGAGTGTGTTTCCGAAAGCAAATGCACATGGATTGCTAGCAAAATTATCTTTGGAGAATGGTAAAATTCTAACAGCAAAAAGTGGATTTTTTTTTTTTTTTTTTTTTTTTTTAATTTCCAGCATGGTAGTTTAAAGTTCCATGAATGCAAGATTTCCTCTACTAAATTATATTCACTTTCCCAGCAGTGAAAGAATTCCCTGGCAGTGTTCTCATAGCAGCCGTTAACGTAGTGGGACAGATTAGATGTCTTGAAGTGGCATGAAATGCCATGTCTTTAACCAACTGTTCCCGTGAGCGTTAAAGGGGTGAGAATCGGATTCCCAATAACTGAGTAAAGCTCACGGGCACCCCATTGTTCTTCTCGCAGGAGCTGCTTGGGCCCAGTTGGTGCTGGGTGGTATTTGAAGAGCTGAGCAGCCACTGTCGGTGGCTGACATTAGTATGAATGACACCTGTCCCATCAGTCACCAGGCCGCAGTGTCACAGATGGAGAAACAACAATCGGCTGAATTACCCGGCACTGCACACTTGGCTTAATTCAGCTCATTGTTCTCCTACAAATCTAGAGGATGGCTCGTTCTGCGCTGGGAGTCCAGACAGAGGCACGAGATGGGCTCAGGTGGTGGCACGTGCCTTCCCTTTGCTGCTTCATCAGAGGTATTCGGCAAAAGGCTGTTAGGGGCTGGGGGTGGTGGGAAGGAGCGCTCCACGCAGGGACTGAAGCTTCGGCTCCTGAAGGTGGCTGTAATTAATCAAGAGCTGAAACTCAGGATTTCTCCTGGTGTTCCAGAACTTCTCATGTAGCTAGCCAAAAGCCCCCAGCACCGGGCCAGGTTAACATTTAACTCTTCAAATACTACTACATTGTAGCTGTCACTCTTGAGAAGAATGAAGGGAGATTCTGCACGTATTTCCTATGGCTGTGCAGTAAACAAAATCTTCAAAGCCATGGCCCTTCTGAAGTAGTGCATCTTTTATTATTCCTCGGTAGTTAGCACTGAAAATTCAGTATCTGAGACACTGAATGAAAAGGAGAGTTGCTGACAGCCTTATTTGGGAGGGGAGTGGTGTTTTTTGTTTTTGTGGTGGGTCTTTTAATCTTAATGCCAGACGAAGGTTAGATCATGAGAAATCTCGGTCGTCTTGTTCCCGACAAAAACAGTAAAGGCATTTAAATGCCTTCAGATACTGTAACCATTTTCTTTTCTGTCTTTCTGTCTATCTTTCTGTCTGTCTTTTTCTTGCCCCTTGCAAATGAGAGTCAGTTCCTACAGGACAGGAGAATAAAATGAACAAAAAAAGCAAAGAGAAATTATTTCTCTGCTCTTAAGTCCTGTCAGGTATGTTTTGAATGCATTTGAATCCTACTGCTTCCATGCTCTTTTCCTAGTAGCACCAGGTAAATACCTGTGAAATATTGAGATGGAACTCTTTACTTCAGAAAATTTTTCTTTTTTTTTTTTTTTTTATTTCTTCCCACATCCCTGTTGTGTTACGTGCTATAGAGTGGCTGTATTTTTGTTGTAAGCTAATTCACTGCTGCCGTTTTTGTTACAACTAATGTCAAGCAGAAAACCTGTAGCATGCCAGAAACAGGCTACAATATATTGAAGATGCAGCTTATGTTTGATTGCGTGTAAATACAGTTAGTTAGTTGGGTTTATCTGATAGCCTGGCAGAAAGAGAGAGGAGCAGTACAAACTGTTTTCAGTAACTGTGCTGTTCATACACCTGATAAGATTTAGAGTGCTTTCAAACTACTGATATGCTTTGAATAAGAAAAGAATAATCACATCCATTGGCACTGGCTTATCAGGAATGAAGTAAAATGCCAGCACTTTTACATTAGCAAAAGTAAATGTTTTAGACACTTTGGGCCTTTTTTCCATTTAAATTAAATAGCAGGGTGCTTTTGAGTGTGCTGTAATGAATGGAAGGATTTATTACCTTGACAAAATTACAGGTGAATATGTTGAGAGAGGAGTCCTCGGCAACAATAACAGCTCTTTTGATAAGTGCCTACATCTGTTCATGGTTTTGGTACAGAAATTCAGTAATTTTTTCGCCTCTTGCTCTATGAAGTGCAGTGGCTAACTTAAAATGTGCAGTTCTTCATAGTGTAACATACTTGTGCGTTTTGTAATATACTGGCAACACATTTGAAATTCAGCGCATAACACGGCTGTTCATAAAATAATGCTTAATCATTTACTAGTATGTCCTCTGCCTTCAGTTGCTGTGTATTTTCATGTTCGAAAAAGAATATATCTCAGAGTCTTTGCTGGGAAGGCAAGGTATGGTTCATCATTAACTTACCCCAGCAGGCGTGAAACATGCTTGGATGCACTATTATCTTCTCAAAGTTTACTGATTTTTATTTTTGTACCTTTTTAAAAAATTTTATTTCCATGTTCTTTTTCTTTCATGTGCCTACAATTAATTTTGGGATATTCCGATTTGATGAATGATAGTGTAAGAGTAGATTTGATTGATTTTGGATTATTATTGATTACTGTCAATGAGATCACTGTGACACTCTGAAATCAATGGTATGTGATTAAACCGAGGCACCACTGTTCTATACATTAGGCAGCAGTTGGGAATTTAGGAACTGAATGTTCACAAGCTATAAATTGAGAAAATGTTCGGATTTAAATAGCTCTTTGTTTGGCATTTACTCACCAAAATATGTTTCTTGGGAAAGTTAGTTTTCCCAAGTGCAGGCTTTCAGTAGAAGAAAGGTCATTGATTTAAGGTTTATTAAATTTTAGCTAAAAACAACTGGCTCCATTTGGGTGTAAAATAATTTAAGTACTTATTGCAGGCAACCTTCATGCTTTAGAGCTGTTGCTCAGAGGTTTCATTCTTCTATGAAGATGTCAACTGTAAATATAAAAATGCATCACTGAAAATGTAATGGTTTAAAGATTCAAACTGAAATAAAAATTCCTGCCTGGGGAAAGCACTATAATCAAAATAAAGTAGTCTTAACTTTTTTTTTCTGTGGAAGCCATACTTGAAAAGAGCGCTTGAAGGCAGCAGGTAGCAAGGTTGGTAGGGAATGCCAATTTTTATTTATTTAATTTATTTATTTATTCTCACCCACAGATTACGATAGTCTAGCTTTGGAATCTGCAGTACACTTCAGCCACTAATACTAGACAATATGTAAGCTGCTGCTGCTTCTGAAATCTGGTATCCTGGCATTTAAGTCAACTTTATAATCTGGCAAAAAACCCACCTGGCAATACTAAAATCCAGCTTCTGAAGCACTTTTATTTCTGAAAGCTTTTTGTGTCTTTTTATATCTTTTTAGCATATATTAAATTTTTTAGGAGCGGTGGCCTGGATGTACACTTGATGGATGACTGGGGTGGGGCTTCCCCCCCCCCCCCCCTTTTTTTTTAATTTTGTAAAAATGTGTGATACTTGCGCATTAGGTAATGCTGGAACAGAAATACTGCAGATGCAGCTGTTTGACAAAATTGCTGTGGGGTTTTTGTACCATTGTTAGATAAGTTAGTAGAGATTTTCCAAGGTACGAAGGACAGCCTGCTGCCAAGCCCTTGCTTTTGTCTTAAGAAATCTTTTGCTTTTACTGGTAGTGGCCTGATTCAAAACTAAATGGGAAGAATGCCATTCATTTTAGTAGATTTTGGATCAGTCTCTGTAATTGATTTAAAAAATGAATGATTTGGTAGTATTTTAAAAGAAATCAATGAAGAAATGGAGCCTGTGTCCAAGGATTCACTGCCAGGATGTAACATTTGCACTAGTATAGAGTTGCCTAAGGGAGTGTGACCAGGAAATACTAAGATTACCCCATAATATTTTCTGTGTGAGCTTAAAAGCAGTGTTGGCATTATGCCAGTATCTTCAGTTTCGTGTTGACTAAAGAGGAGGTAGAAATTCTTCAGATGGAGATGGTAAGACAAAGTGAGACTGACCCCTTTTTTTCTTGGTTTTACATCTGAATTGCAAGAGAGGTTGAAATGCTGAATTTACGTAATGATTGATTGATCTCGGTTTGTTTCTGCTGATGAATTTTGGATGAAAAGCTGTAACATGGAATACATATGTCTGCTTGATGGATATTATCTTCCTATGTAGGCAGAAGAACCTTGGTGTTCCTATGCAGAATTAAAAAGTCACAAAGGATGGTCATGGTCATTCAGCATGCCTTTCCCCATGAGATGCAAAATAAATTTTAATAGATGGAGAATTACCTTGACTGGCCTCCAACGAACATTTTATTTATGGAAAGGTTCATATAGTGTTTAAGAGATATAGGAACTTGGCTCTCGGACAGAAAGTATTTTTCTACTTTCTGTTTTGTAGAAAGAAATAGGCCAAGATGGCATAACAGGATGAAGGAGACATAGTTTGCTCCCCAAATATTCTGATGCTTCTTTATGTTATTCTAGTCATATAAATAAAGAGTACCTTAAAGTAGGTGTGAAAGTAATATGTCCTGCCCTCCCTTTTCGAGACTTTGCTAGTGCAAAACTTTGTTGTAGATAACTGTGCCTACATCTGAGTCTCGATGAGTCAGTGAAGTTGCATGTGATTTCTATACCTGATCTCAATGCACAATCTGCATCGATGTGTTTGCCAAACAAAGGGTTTCTATTGTAACTGGTTTTCCTTTCCTTGATTTTCTTATTCTCTCTGGATATGAGCACTGTTTAATTCCAGACCTATTCCTTTAATCACCGATCACCTTTTTGTCTCTAGTAAAGCATTCAGTCTTCTGTACAAATGAAGCCATAGGTGTGTTTTAGTGCTGGGATCAATGAGAGGAAGATCTGACTTTATGGCCTTTAAAAAAAAAAAAAAAAAAAGCTTAAATGTGTAGATCAGCGTTGTGATTAAAAAAAAAAAAAAGCTGTTTTCTAGAACAGTAACATTTGAATTTCATGTGAAAGTGTGTTAAAAGAAGTTTCTTGGAAAATCTATCTGCAAAAGCCTGTTTCTGTAAAGATTCACAAAAGGATGCTTTATCAACATTCAGTACTTCTGTTAGAGCAAAGCCTATTGTTTTCTTAGGCACAAAGGAAAAGGTGCTTTACATAGGATATATTTATAAAGGTTGTGTCCATGACATTTGTCTCTAAGATTTGCTATCTGGAGAAGAACTCCTAGAAAAGCTAGGCATGAGGACTAAATATAAGCATGTGCACTTAAAACTGAATTTTAAATTTTGAACAGTGGGGAGTAGCAGAGTAAGGAAAATGAGGCATGCATGTCAGTTCTTCCCTTTTACGGTTTTTGCGTAGCAGTTGGGGTTTTGTTTCCACTTTAGTGATTAGTTTTTTGTTGAAGCTGGTGAGGATTGTCTCAGAGCGGCACAAACCACAACCCATCAGCAGGCTGCTAGTCAGCAGCAGGTGTGAACAACATAAAACAGGATTAACGCTGAACCAGAGTGTGCACTAAAAACAGAACCCCTGCCTTGGTTTTACAAGGGCAGTAAGATAGAAGCACTCTTGTCGTGTTTACTAAACAGTGTTCAGTGGACTATGTAAATGGCTCTGCTCAGCTGTGGAGAAATAAGTGCAAGAATTATTATGTATTTGAGATTTTTAAAGACACTTTTTCCTCCTTTAAGAGTAGACCTCTGTTAGTGTTAAACCAGAGGCATAGAGGCAAATGTCAAGGTGTCCAAAGTTAGTGCTTCAGTTTTTGCAGCAGAGGGAAGGGAGGATGGAATCTCAGCATTCAGCATTTAATTTTTTTGGTCGTTGACATAGGGGAGCTGGTAGATTGTATTGTCTTTTTGAAATTACACCTTTACGATTTAGGGCTTAATGTGTGCTTATTTCTTCCATACACATTTCCTTTAAAAAGGCAGCTTTTCCATTCACTTGCATTTGCATATTTGGGAGCTTTTAAAGCTGTATATTTATGATATCCATTACATTCAGCATCAAAATCTGCCCTCAGTTATGCTCTGTATTAAAAGTAAGGGGGATACAGTTGCAGTGGAAGCAGAATTTACTTGTTATATATTAGGATTGTTTATAAGCTACTCTCATTTCCCTGCTTCTATCAGTATATTATCTGACCAGAGAAATGTTCATGTTTTAGGTAAAGATGTGTTTAAGGTTTGGTAAATAACAATAATTTTTGGTAAATATTGTGTGTAATTTTACTAACGTGAGGTTTTTTGGGGGGTTTTTTTGGGTGTTTTTTTGTTTTTTTTTTTTTGTCTCTTTCCCATTATTATTTCTGGACCAGACTTTGAAAAGAGGTTAGTATCTATCAGGCTGCATTTACACAACATAAGTAGTTTGAGCTGAAAAAAAACCACAACACAAAAACCCCCAAACAAAATAAACCCAAACACCCAACACCCTGCCACTGCCCCCCAACCAAAACCAAAACCCAAACCCCAACACAAAAAACACAACTCATTTTTCCTTAAGTAGTTAGCATTTTCAGAGGTCCTACAACCTCAGCCCTAGGAAGACTCCTCAGATCTTCTGTTTGCAGAGCTCTAATGAAAATTTGATCCTTTTGAAAATCAGCTTCTTGGTATTTATATCAAGTCCAGTTTAAGTATAATTATGTCTTCTTTCCTATGATGCTCTCATGGGATTGGGATTGACAATTACTTTCCTCACAGAATGGAATGAAGTTGTTTTATCATTCAGTGTTCTCTCACCAGCAGTAACTCCTTGCAAATTATCAGATTATAGATACGTATTTAGCCATGCAAATTTTTTTTTACTGAAATGCCTTTATGAACAATAGCTGCTTTTGTAGGGTCCAAATCCTGTCTTCACAGACAGACACCTGTGCAACTCAACTCCTTTTACTGTCAAGATGTCCCTATACCTCTTTAGAGGTACAGGTCTGATTTTTGAGGGGGTACGTCAGGCTTCAGATGATGAGGGCTTTGCTTATGTATGGTGTCCACAAAGCAATGGCAAGAGTTACAGGAGCAGGAAGATTGCATTCAAAATTTAAATTTGAAGTTAAAGAGAATTGAATAGGTTTGAGAGCAAAAAGTACTCAATTTTATTTTCTAAAATAACTTGAATAGTCACATCACCTTATTAATTAGTGGATTTAATAAATCCATTAAAAACAATTATTTTAAAATAATACCTAAACTGTAAAAATATGTCCAAACTAGAATGAACTTAGTATCAGTCTTCTGGCCTTACAATATGAATTATTTCATTCTTTCTTCCCTGATTTTTTTCCCCACATACAGTTAAATACACAAACAGTTTCAGTGCTAAGAATGTGCATCACCAGTTCAGCCATGAGTTTTGCTGATGAAAAAACCAGAAGGCCTGGGAAATCTTAATTTTTCGTTGTACTGACTTTTTATCAGTAGTGAAACAAGCTTAGAAATATAATACGCTTTTTGAATCCGAGTTTGGGTTTATGATTGCTGCTCCAATAGTGTGTGTGTGTTCCTGTTGTGACAACCTGGCAGTGGCTCAGAGGTTTATTTTTAAAGAGGGTGTTCCTGCATGTTCAGAGTTCTGTTCATATATTGTTGTTGAGAAAACAGCTTATATCATCATTGTGAAATCATGACTTGTGTGACAGCATTTGTAAACTGACTGTAAAGTGCACTGCTTTTAGTCTCTCTGTGATGTTGTAAACTAGTTACTATAACTTGAAATGCTTTTCTGAAGCTGGTAGTGCATAGTTCACCATATGATCCCTGGATTCTTCCACCTTTTCTTTTTAGTTCACCATATGATCCCTGAATTATTTCACCTTTTCTTTTTTTTTCTTCTCACCTTTTTTTTTTTTTTTTTTTTTTTTTCCTGAGAGGTAGTAATATAAAACCTTGAAGTTCAGGATTTTCAGTTAGGACACATAAGCATACAGAAGTTGTGCTGCTTATCCAAAGTTTATCTGAAGTGCTTAACCTCTTTGGCCTCAAAATCAGTCCGGGCATCCCATGAAAGCAGTCTGTCCCTTGAGGTTTTCTGTAATTCCTGGCTTCTGCCAGATCAGAAATAAACAAGAATAAACTTTTTGATAATACTCCTATGTCTTCTCCCTGGGCCAGATGAAACTAGATGCTATGTTATTATGTTTATTATTATTTGAGTCCCTACTGAGTGTGTTTAAATCTCTGAAAGAGATAAGTTCCTGTTTGTTTCAGGCTTTAGTTGCTGGTTTGGACCAGTCCTCGTTTACCCATACAGGTTTATTTATAGTCAGTTTCTTTTTCCAGTTACACCAGTATGCTCAGAGGGAGCAGAATCTAACACAGAACATGTCTCAACTCACACTTTTTCTTTTACCTTCAACATTGTGTAATTGCTTATTCTGATTAAAAAAAAAAAAAAGATATTTTGATTCAGTAGTTGAGTGTAATTGCTAATCAATTCCATATGATTTACCCTGTTATTATGTAGTATTTCTGTTATTGTAGTATACAGAGGCCCCTGTCATGCTACTGTGGTGTACAGTGTGTGAATATATAGGTAGCTCCTGTTCAGGAACTTTCATGACTACAAATACAAGCAATTCGTGAAAGCTGCAGAAAAGGGCACAACATACATTTTGTTTTAATACGGCAAGTGCAGCCTTACTCTGTATGTGTGCATAAAATTTGTCTGTGGTTTTGTTTTTTTTAATTTAAAAAAAAAGTATTAACTTCAGGCTAACAAGGAAGTATGGATTGTTTTATTGTAGATCAGCAGAAATCTACCTGGCATTTGAGGGAGAGGTGGGTGGTTTCCTCTGTGTCAGTTCAGAGAAGGTGCATTTAATGAAAAGGAGGTAGAGTGAAAAGTTCTGTGAAAGGGTGACAGGCCAGGGAGCAATACAGGCTGCTGTCATTGACATAGCACAAGGGGTGGGAGAAGAGGTTGGAGAAACAAATCCGGGTAGTATAGGATTGCATAGAGCATTGACTGACCACTTACATTTAATACCTTTTTTCAGTATGATTTTTAAAAATTGTCCTTGAAACAGTGATTTCAGTTCATACACTGAATCAGTTGCCTGCTGATTTGAAAAGAGGATGAAGTTAATCACTTCTGCTCATTTGGACAGCAATACATTTTGTATAAACAGAGTAACTTCTGTGGTACAATGATACTGATGCCAGTCAAACTCTGCCAGATGTGTCACCACATTTCTTTTTTTCTCAGTTTCATGTGTTCTTGCTGGAAACGCATGTTACAGTTTTTTCTTACTGTCTTCTTCACTGTGTTTTGCCCAGCATTCCAGAGAGGAAAGCAACATATTAAAATGTTAATTTTTGCAGTGAAAGAAAGACTTATTGCCTCAGCTTTTGTTTGCATTTTCCGTAGAAATAGTAAATCTTTTGTAATAAACTATTAGTTTTATGTATCTCCTGAAGTGGGAAGTAGAAGAAATTCAGTCAAGGAACATACTACATAGATGGAAACTGAAGCTTTTCACTGTATGTGTAATAGCTGTTAAGACTTCATCTAAAAACCGTGACCATGTACCAGAAGATACAGATTTATATAAAAAAATTAGAAGTTACCTGTGAAAGGGTAGAGTTATTTGGAAACTGAGGCTGAATCAAAATTTTTGTGAAGTCATGAGTTTAAGATCTTTATAAGATTTCAGGCATATTTTGTTTTATGCACACCACTTGGGTCTTTCTGGAGAACAGAGATGGACTTTTCTCCTTTAAGGGAAGAGGGGGAATGCTTCTTACACACTTTAAGTAAATTGCATTTTGGTTTAAAAAGCAAATAAGCATCTGGTCATTTATATAACTAATTCATATAGTATTGTATGTAAAGGGTTTTTTTGCTCTGCGTACTGCTTTCTGCTACACTGATGATAATGTACCTGGAAGGAAAAGGCAGTCCAAGCTGAGGCAGCCAGCGTCAGACAGGGCGGTCTGCCATCTGTCCCACCTGCTGCATTCATGTGTCCATCTGGTTACTGCAATAGCTCATTGCAGGCTTCAACAGAAGAACATTCAGGCTGAAAAGAAGGCAGTGTGAATTATTTAGGTAGCTAGTGTAAATAAAGAGAGGGGGAGAGGAGCAAAGGAGGGGGGTTGTGAGAGGGAGAAAGCACTCTCTTACTCCTAGATGCTTTGGAATGTGTTAATGCATGAGAGCATTTGATTTGCATATAGATTTAGATGTATAGATCATTGTGAAGATTACAAGCCAATGAGTTTTATCTAGATTTAGATAGCTCTCAGCCTGGTTTGCACATAAAATATAGCCAGTTTCAGGAGGAGAATCTTTGGGGACTTTAAACCTAAGTGAAACTGATGAAATGTAATGCTTTTAGGTATTAATTTAGCAGAAATAAAATATTTCCTTTAAGGGCTTTCTGTGCCCTTTGTTAACCAAGAATTTATAACTACTTTGCATAGGCAGTGCTTTATGCACACTGTGTGGTTTTGATTCGGTTATAGTTAATTACATTTGTAGTCATCTGTACTTTATACTAAGAGGAAAAGCAGTTGACAAATGCTTTTCCTTTTCCTTTTCCTCTCATGTTTATCAGGTGAAGATTAAATCCAGTCATCAAACAAATAATTTTCCAGCTGTCAGTGTATATATTGTTACACAGACAAATATATATGCTTTTCTGCCTACATAAACGTACATAGAACACTTAAATCTTTTTAGATATTTTTAATGGGGGTGAGCAAACAGCATTTCATATTGTTACAGTGGCCTTGAAAAAATAAATAGGTTTATTTTACGGTTGCTTGCCTGAATTTCAAAATGACCACCAGAAGGTTTAGACTATGGTGGATTATTTATTGCTAAAATTGAATTATTTTTAGAAAAGAAAAAAATCATTAGTGCTAGATTTGAGCATAGGAAATTAATTTGAATCATTCTATTCTAAACATTTTAACAATAGTGGTATTGTGTCAGATTTTATTTTTTTTCTCAAATGCCTGAAAAATTAGTCCAATGCTGTGTTTAAAAAAATAAAAGATTGGCTTCATATTTTGATATGTTTCCTGATACCAGATTCTTCCTGCTTTCAAATTTTAGATGTCAAACTTTCCTGGGCCAAAGAATAAAACCAGGATCATCTTAAGAGGAATCCTTGAAATTCTGGGAGGGTTTTGTGTCATTGTTTTGCCTGGTTTTAGATCTGCAGAAGAAAGGGACACAGCATCTTGAAATCCCAACAGCCTGGCTACTTCTCTAAGATTTGCATGAAATTCAGCTGCAGCCTTCAAAGGGATTTGAGTGGATTGGATTCTTTAAGGTTAGTCCATGTCAAACCTATTAAGTTCAATTCACATGCAAAACCCTTTTTACGTTTTTTTTAAGCCAATAAGGCTCTAGCTACTATTAAGGCAACATCGTGTACTTGAAGTAGAACGTCCATGGTAATGGATCACCCTACTGGCACGTGTAACTAACCAATAATCCACTTTGTCATCTTTCAAATTAAAAGGTTCTGTGTCCTGTATCTTCCTCAGATTGAAGAGGTTTTGTTTGCAAAAGTTGAGATCCTGAAGACTATTTTAAGGTATCTGAGTCAGTGTGAATATCTGTCTTCCACCTAAAATGTAATCCCCGAAGTTACATGATCCCCCCATTAAATGAAAATTAATTTAAGCATTGAAAGTAACTTAAACTCTATGTTCTTAACTTCCCATGTCTTTGAGTTCTCATTCTTCCTGTAGATTGACTCCACTGTTAAATGATTTTAGGAGTACAGTATATGTTCTGTGGTGAATCAGGAAACAATTGCAAGGGCAAAAAAATGATGAAAATTTTTTATGGTGTATAAAAGGATTAGTGGCTACTTCAGAACTGCAAGGACATGACTTTCAAAAGAAGAGTAATTTTTAATTGAAAAGCCACTGGAAGGAATTCTGTGCATCTCAGACATTTAGGCCAAAGCATCTAAATGCCATGTGCAGAATTTTTGAAGTCCACCAGCAGGCTGTGAAAGGAGTACCAAATGAAGACACTTTGCCTCATTTAGATACTGTCAGAGTAAATGGATGCTAGTAGGAATTCGGGTTAAATAAGGAACACCCAATGTTCTCCAAGATTGCTTCTCATTCTGGAGCATTCTGCCCTACATGAAGTCTGCAAGATTTGCACTTCGTTTTGTGAATGGCTATGTATTATTATGCTTTGGTTTGAACATTGCATAAGTTTTTATAAAAT
Source organism: Aquila chrysaetos chrysaetos (assembly GCF_900496995.4). Lineage (NCBI taxonomy): Eukaryota > Metazoa > Chordata > Aves > Accipitriformes > Accipitridae > Aquila > Aquila chrysaetos. Next base: position 9,816,035 of record NC_044016.1, read on the forward strand.
CCTGGCCAGACCCTGTAACCAGGTGAGCTGAATCTTGAAAGCAGTTGTGTGTTTACTGCATGGACTCAAATTCATCCACTTCCACACTGGTTGCACTGGCACCTGAGTCTTCAGTATTTAACAGGATGCTGGATTCAGAGTTGTATTCTGATGTCTCTCAAGGTCATTGAATTTTGCTCAGTTTTGAAGATGTAAGTGAGGAGAAAGTAGTATCTTCTCCCTGTACTTTTTCTCATCATGGTGTTTGAACTTTACACTTCATGCTCAAGGAAAGCACTGCTTTGAGTTTAGATCAAAAATGGTTGATTTGTGTGTACTGGTTGAGAACAGAACATCTTCCATTGACTTCAGGTTCCAGCAGCTCCAAGTCTTTTAAAAAGATTACATTAATTACAACAGGAAAAAATACTTATTTCCACTGTTTACATTTCAAGGAAAGAAGGAAGCATCCCATGACACATACTTCATGTTTAGAATGCCCTTTTTTCTAGTGAAAGCTGAAGAAGCTGCTCCTTAAATGAAACACTAATTTTTGGGACTTGATCCTGCAAAGCTTGCACTTGAAACAGGTAGTAAATTTGCTGGCTGAGTACTTGGAGGAAGGGGTCAATGGATAATAAACCCTTTCCAGTTGGCCTGGTTCGCTTGCATCTGTTACAACGAGTATTTAGATTTTTCCCAATATAGAAAAGAATAAGATTAAGAAGTACTATAATTAATTGCCTTGTTTTTGGTGCTTTTTTGTCTTTTTTTGTTTTAAGTTTTCAGCATCCATTTAAAGAACTGAAGTTGCTCTGACCTATGGTCAGAATTCTTTGTTGTGTTTCATGACCTCTGAGAGTAATTTTTTTAAAAAGTACCTAAACCAGGAATGTTTTAGCAGGTAAGATACATGTAAGATATGGAATTTTGTATTTTTATGTAAATTCATAATTGTTAATCTAAACATTCCTTATTGATAACACTTAAGCAATTCAGGGTTGCAGAGCTTGCAGCTTTTAATACTGATGCCTTGTGGTATTAATGTGGCTATTTACAGCATTTTTAATTATATGGGTTAAGTAGCAAATACTAGCATTTATGTTGCTATTTGATAGTGTTCCATAAAGCATGGTGTTTTCCTGCTTGTAGGTTAGCAAGTTGTGTTGTTACATGCATTTTTCATGGGTTAGTATTTGGGGAGGTAAAGTTAATATTTTGCTGAGGGAGTAAAGGGGATGAAAAGGCTGTCTAGATGTGTGAATTCTCTTTTCCTTGGCACCCACAACTTTGTTGTTGGGAATATTGTAAATATCTTGCTGAAGAGTATAGTCATGTTGCAAGAATTATCTGTGCTGTCTGGCGGGGTGGTTCTTCTGGCAAAAGGGTGATTTGCTATCATATTTCTTCAGAGTGTTGGAATAAATACAAAAAGCCTGTATCGATACTACTAACTCCAGGTAAAAAATAACAAATCTGGCTAAAATTTTTTGGCTTTAACAACTTTAGATTCTAGTAACAAACAGAGGTAGTCCTTGTTCTTGTTGATACATGTTGTTGGCAGTCCCTGAATGGAAAGTAGAATAGGGAGAGCAGGGCAGAGGGAGAAAGGTTAAATGGCAGAGAGGTTAAATTGCTTCAGTGACAGATTCTCTCTAGAAAGGCATTGAGTTGTTTTAGGGATTAGTTTGGGAAAACTTGAATTAAACCCACTTCTCTACTGTTCAGATATTGCATTGCTAATGTGGCTGGTGTCTTATTTTTTGTAAAAACAAAATTTACTTTCCAAAATGAGTAGAGAGCACTGGGGAAATCTTAAAAAGCCAAGCAATAACCAGTCAGTTTCATCAGCTGCAAAACTGGTTGGAGTTTTACCTGTGTTATTTTATTGTGAGATTCTTAAAACATTAGAGCAGATTATTTAAAACAATATAAATTTTCCTCTTGTACTATGATTGTTGCAAAACACCAGAGAAATGTTGCAGAAATAGTTATCGGTGATTTAAGGGGAAATGTAGTTCCTCAGTTAAAACCTATACCGACTTCTAAATGAGTGTCTGTTTGTTCCTGATGGAGATCTGTCACCGCAGCAATGTAGTTCTTACGTAAGAATCTTGCATCTTATCAGCTAGTTTAGACATTTTCTTCTGGAAAAAACTCACTATAAGAGCTGGGAGTCCAGGAGGATGTATGCGCAGTCCCTCTTCAGAAAAAATGTGCTCAATCTGTTTCAGACGAGTTCCCTGAAAGATGGGTTAAATCAACTGATTGAGCTGATTTTCTCTCTTGAGGTGATATTTTATTTATATGATAAAATGCTTGGAAAGTGATTAATTTGTCAGGGGAACATCTTGTTACTGTAAATTTGCCGAATGTGTAATAAAATTGCCATAACACAGATGGGAAAATGAAGATCTTTTAAAATGAAATAACTGAGCAGTCTGCCTACATTTTCAGCACTTAAAATTAACTTAGTTAAATTTCTTTGTCATTTTTACCCCTGGAAGAATGCAGGCTGGGGAAGATTTGTGGCAATGTGTGGTGTGGGTTTGTATGTGTGGTGGGTGGAGGGAACAGGAATGGACTGTGTAGTTCCCCTTCTACATCAGAAGGGACTGATAGATTTATTACAATTTCTGCCAGGGTTCCTTGATTGAGTGAATTTTTAGAAATCAAAATACACAGGTTGGATATTCCTTCCCAGTAGCAGAGAATTTAAGAATAGGGGACCTTTGTGTGCAAGTACCTCAAGTCAGTCAGATGTACATCAAGTGGTGCTTTTGTGCTAGTTTGTGCAGGATTGCTTTCAAATGACAGCTAAATAATGTAATACACTTCTTTATAGCAATGTCTTATTGTATGGAATATAACTTAGATTATATAGGGGTATACTTGAAAATTCAAAGGAAGGAATACCTTCCCTGTCTTGTGAGTTGCGGTGTGTAACAAGTAAAAATAGCATTAGTGAAGGAACAGTACCTCTTATTCATACATTTTACTGCTGCCTGTCCATCTGTCCACTGGAATGAGCCACTTATCATGCTTCTGTGTTTTTCCCTTTCAACTTAAAGAATTATGAAAGGAAAATTCAATTTTTCGTGTCCTTCTATGACAGGTAGACTGGAGACTGTGGTCATTTGGATTAAAAACATATCCATCACCACAAGCTGACAGGTTATTATTATGTCTTCTTTGAATATACGAATTTTATTCCTACATGTTGGAAGTCTAAGAATGGAACTTTTTATATAAATAATTATCCTAGTAGTGATGTACTGCATACTGTTGCCATATTTTTTCACTTTTACAGCATTCTTGGCCTTATCACCCATAACATAAATCTTAGGCTCTCATATTTAATACAACCTGTAGGATAACCATGCCTGTATAATGTACAGTCAGCCAATCCCACATCATCATTTGGCTTTCATTATTTGTTGTCCTATGACGGATGTTTCAGCTGATGTCCTGTTTTGGATTTGACAGTATGTTTGATGCAGCCATCCAGGGGTAGATGAGAGTGGCCTCCTTTAGGTGTTCATGCTGATCTCCACGAACACCCTTAGTTTACTAAGCTTCCAACTATAGGCAGTTAAAGTTTTGAATATATTGGTGTTATCTTGGTTGCTCATAATTTATTTTCTAGAACTCCAGGCTATTCAGTCAGTGAAGCACTGGTAATACAAAGACTTGGTTGCTGTCAGACCCTCTACTGTGTAAAGAGCCAGCGAAGGAGTGGAGCAGATTTGCTGTGTATTCTAGACAGATGCGTAGTGAAATGCAGGTGGATTTTTATTCCAGACTTTAGTCCTATCATGATAGAAAATGTAAAGCCCAATCTGGTAAAATCATCACGTAATGCACTCCCAATAACTGAACAGGGCTGATGCTCAGTTTGCCGAGCAGCCTGAACTTGTGCTGAAACTAGCGAGGCACAAAACTTCTCAGGATCAAATGTGTTAATTTAGTTTAATGGTGGAATGCAGTGCTCTCTTCAGCCCAAGTCTTTCTTTCATTGCTTACCCAAGGATGGTTGAATTAAGCAGAACTTTTAGATCTACAAGAAATAAATATTTGATTCAGACTTTATACTGTTGAAATAAAATTGAAGCAAGTCTGTCATTAAAATACAGCTGAAATTTGCAGTGTGCAAGATGGAGTAGTTAATGCTGCTCTGTTCATGTAAAGCTTTTCTTGGACAAGTCTTTCAGTGAATTCTTACAGAAGACATGGCCACAGGTTCAACATGTAATAATTGCAGCATATTGATACAATTGCTTTATAATTGCAAGTAGCAACATCCTTGTTCTGAATGTAATAATTGGGCTGGTACATATTTGTTACTTTAGACAATTTTTCTGGAATATGCTGAATTTCCTTCTTTTCTCCCTGTGACTCCCACCAAATAGAAGGCAAAAGATAAAAGAGTAGAAACTCCATCAGGACTTTGTGTAAAGCTCATCCTGCAAACTTGCTGGAGTCATGCAAACATTTTAAAAGTGAAAGCCATTACTTCCTGACCTTTGCTGCTTATACCCAGAGGCAAATATCTGACATGTAAACCCAGTGGCATAAATAGGTTTGAATTACACGTAGTAATATGTGAAGAACAACGAACTGTGAAAAGCCAAAGGTTATTTATTTATTTGTAAAAATCTGTAATCACACATTAAAATCCAAGATAGACTAGAAAAGACTTAAGCTGCATAGGTTTTGCTTCTATAAATTGTCTGATTTGTCTCAGCATGGGATGAATTTGGTCATCAGTACCATACCCAAGTAACACACTCAACTGTTTTTTTTGCCTATTTTTAATTTCCAGTGCTTCCAGAATCAAGATAGATAAACAAAAAAAGAGTAAAAATTTGAAGGAAGAGGTTATTTTTTCTTACAGTTTTCATTTACAAATGTTAAGGGACCTTGTAATGTAGAAGTAGAAATGTTGTGCATTAACAGTCAGGGCTCCTATCACTCAAATGCTTTAGTGTAATAAATAAATAAATAAATAAGACTGCTGTGCTCTCAGAGTCCTTCGATGTCAGCGTGGTTTTCTTTGGGTTCAGTAGGTTATGGTAATCCACTTGCATATTGGAGTATCAGGACCTTAGACCCTCTGAAATCACGGGCTGGGTTGGGGAATAACACTATTAGCTAGTACAAATTTGCAGAGCTTTGGAGTTGCTGGCTCTATTCCCCTGTACCCAAGGTTTTGACCTGCAATGAATGGCAGATGTGCTGTATTTGGAACAAATTTGATTTTGTTTTTTTACCTACTCTTCCCAAATAACAAACCCAACATTGTTTATAAAATTACCCAGATGATTTAAGCCATTTGTGAATCAAGCAGTGATATTGGAGGAGGAGACTTCAGAATTCATGTTCATCTTTAGAACTGACATTTCCATTTATGGATGTTTCACAGCAGTTACAAATTTGTAATCTTTTCTTTTGCCAGGCATTTGTTTATGTATTACTCTTTCATATAATGAAAACTAGCACTCCTTTTTGCATTTTGTAGAATATTACTGTTCTATCAAAGTATTTATTTTCCTGGTATTCCCTGCCTCTTCCATTTCCAATCCTTTAAAAAAAAAAAATTACATAAAAACCTTGGGCTATTCACAGCTACGCATTGCTCACACATTACCCTGTGTGCTGGCTAAAGCTCTTCTTGCCATAGGCTTTATTTTTGGGAAGGCTACACACAAAGAAACCAGGATTACTTTAACTGAAAAATAAACATTTTAATGTAGGAATAAAAAGAGATTTAATTTAGCCTTAAAATAAGTTTCCCATTTAGGAAAAAAATATATATTTAAAAATAACAAAGGTCCCATTTCTGGAAGTTTGAGGCAAGTTCCCTTCTTAGAAATAAATGTTCAGACTTCCAAGGAACGTTTTCATGAAAGCCATGGCAAAAAAAAAAAGAAAAATTAAGAAATAATGCAAAATATACTGGATTGGGATTCCCCAGAACCTTGATTCTGTCCCATGCTGTGTCATTGGCCTGCTGAGCAGCATTAGGCAACTCTGCACCTTTTTGTGTCTTGTTTTGGCCATCTCTAAGAGGGAGGTGGCGGTACTCCCTAGAAATGGCAGTTTAAGATCTGTGTTAGTAAGTAAAAGATGAGCGTTATTAGTAAATGGTACCATAATATTATTAGTAGTAATATTTGTCTAGGTCCTTTTTTTCCTTTTTATGTTGATTTCAAGAGGACCTGGTCAAGGAGCACTGTGTGGGAATCAAGAAGAAAGCTGAGTCACCCCTAGACCCAGTAGATAAGGGACTGCCTGTCTGAAAATGCTTAGCCCCAGGAAAGGCCTGGTCCTTTATTTTGTTTCCAAGTCCCACAAAAGTGATTGGGTTTTTTGTCATCATCACACAGCTAAGAGTAAGACCATGGCACTCGGGAGACTCTTTTAAACCACTTTCACTTTTTGGCCCTACCTTTTTGGTTTCTTACAGACATTTGCATCTCATAATTTGAAAGAAATACTTTCTTCCTTGTAGAATCTTACGTTTCACTCCTTTTAGTTTCCTTAGCAAAAACACAGTTTCAAGCTTTCAATATGAGACCGTGACAAAGTGATTTTATAGCCAGTACTGAAAGTGACTAAACTTGACAACAATTGTATTTTATGACAACCTCTGCTTTCATGTCCACAGCCTACTTTCCTATCATCAGCTGTGATTTTTTTTTTTTTCCCTTTTTCTCCCCTTCTTTTCCTCTCCCCTCCACACCCCACCCCCCCCCCCATGACTTTTATTGAATGTGAGCAATTCTGTATCTCTGCAGTAACTGGAAACAAATCCTTTTACCAGGAGCGCATTTTAATGGACAGCATGCTTCACTTAAGTCACCAGAACCTTAACTGTATAATATTCAATTTTTTGCGAACCCAGAACCAAAGCTTTTTCTTGAGAGTGATGTTCATAAGAGTAGTGGAAGAATTAGTATTACAGAACTAAACCAGATTAGGAGGGAATGTGAATTAGATTTGGTAACAGATGGTGCCGTGGAAATTAAAGGTGCTTTGCGAATGGAAGCGACAGCAGCTTGCCTCTTTTCCTCTCCTGTCTCTCTCTTTCATGCGCTTGATAGACGGGTATAAATCACAACAATCCCGTCTTGACAGCCAATTTCAAGAATTTGATCTGGTTAAAGACATGGCTTTCCTGCTCCACTCACTGAAACCGGCTGCTATTTTATTTTTATACAGCACCTTGTCATATTTAGGAAAGTGGAATCACCTGCCTCCCTTTAATGAAATTTTCTTTAATTACAGTTTTAGCTCTTTAGTGTTAATTACTTTTCCATTCAGCCTGAATTCTCAGGCTGTCTCGTAGGAATGTGTTTCTCTCCCCACCCCACCTCCCTGCACTATTCATGCATATGCTTTCATTTTTCTGAAGATGCTTTTCGTTGTTGGAAGTTGTTGTCAGATCCATTATAATTAGATCCTAATTATCAAAATCATCATTATTGTGTAGGAAGAGGAAGCATTGTAAACAACTGTTAAAGTTATAGGATCTTGTTTGACAGAGGAGAAACCTTTCAGGATATACATGAATAATAAACAAGCAAACAATAAGCCCTACTAAAAACTCTGTCTGGGAAGCATATAAGGATCTGGATAGCAAACGCTCTCCTTGGAAGGAAGATCCACCCAGGTTATCTCTCCATACCCATTCCTCCAATCTCTAATCCCACATTTTTCAGAAAAGATCAGAATAAAATTCCCCTGCTTCAGTTTACTTATGTATGTATTCATCTTTGCACCTCATTCAGGTGTCCAGATATAAAAATCACTTTTCTGATGTGTGTCAGGATCGACTTGCAGTTGCCTTAATACAATTACTTTTTTGCTTTTAAGGCAGCAAGTATAAGTGAAGAGACTGCTGTGATGCATGGAGATGTGGACATGCTTCTGCCATACGCTAAAAGTCCTCAGAGTGAAAGAGAAAAATATGGACTGTATCTAAAAAAAAAAAAAAAAAAAATAAAAACCTCTCAAAGTAAGAGAAGATCCTTAGAGCTGGCAACTAACAGTTGGTAGAAATAAAGCTTCCTACTGGCAGTCAAATCAAATGTAGTAACAACTCAACGACTCCCTGCTGCTAGCTGACAGCATGGTGTAACACACTGGGACAAACATTCACTTAAACACTGATTGCAGGAAAACGTCATTTTCCAACTCACCAAGTAGCTTTTTGGTTGCTTGTGCGTGCGTGCCTGTATGTGTAGGGGGGATTTAAAACTGGTGGCGTGTGGCTGGGAGGACAGGACACACTCAGGAGCCAGCTGAGTGAGGGGGTGGGAGACAGATCACTTGCTTTCTAAGTTTTAGCTTTGAGTCTGTTAAGACGCTCACTCTGATACTATTTCTGGTATGTTCTTTCTAATCGCTTCTCCAATTTAACAGAGCTTGACTGGCAAATTATAATTCTTCTGTTATAAATCTGCAGAAAATCAGTGACAGAGCTGGGTGGGGAGACAGGTGCACGGTGTGCACACACCTACACTCTGCCTTTCAGCGATGGAAGGAAATCACTGCTAGAAATTGTGAAAAATCTGATGATGCAAACTTTGACTCTGTCTTGAGACTGAAGGCATTTTTTTGTCTTCTTTTTCCTTTTGGAAAGTGATGAATGACAGCTATGTCTCTGATCTGTAGTACTGGCTTTCTGACTGGTGCGAGTAGCTGCTTTTGATGCTGTAATCATTTCAAAATAATCCCTCTTTAGAAAGCCTGTTATGTTCTTGAATAAATCTTTACTTATTTTTATAGTTTTGTATTTTTCTCCCTTGAAGTAGCTGAGTGTAGTATTTTATTTTCTTTTGCTATTTCAGTTGATTTAATAAAAAGAATCCTCACAGTTAATAATTAGATGACTCCTTGAGACTTTACCATGTCATCTGGGGGCTAGAGATACACCTGATAGACCTGGAGTATAACTACAAGTAAAATGATGTTCCATCACAGAAAAACACCCAACTTCTTAACCAGAGTTTTTGCTGTCTTCCAACATGTGACATGAATTAAAAGTGTTAGTCTGCAGTTTGAAAATAGAGTAATAAAATGTTACTCTTCCTGATCCATATACTGATTTTCATATGATGAGGCTTGGCCATCTTTCTAGTAGTCACATCACAGCCTTTTGGTTGAAACTGTTTGGGCATGGGAAGTCTCTTAGTGCGAGTTTGTGCAGCTCTCCACTCTTCTCTCACTGCAGAGCTGACTCATTTGAGGCATGTTAAGTACTGTAGCAACAAAAAAATATGTAATATTAGGCTAGAAACCAGTAAACGAGAGAAGGCAGGTCTAAGGTATTGTAATGATATGATCGTAACTTCAAACAACAGCCATGTTCTAACTGTGTAAAAATGTTAGAAACACAGGAGGAAAAGAGAAACTTAAAAATTAAGTATGTATATGAAGTATTTACTGAGGTTTAAGTTGTATCAGAACCATAACTTGTACACAAAATACAAAACCATACATTCTTCTATGTATAACTTTCTGACATTCCAGAATGATTTTTGATTTAAAGTGCCATCTACTTCTTGTGGGTTTGTGTTTTTTTTTTTTAGTATTTGAAAACTGAATCATCAGAGCATACCAAAAAAGTATCTTTTTCTAGTTGAAATACATGAAATCTGTAGAAATAGGCAAGTCTTTTCTGCAGGAAACTTTCTGTGGTGATGGCCTGCTAGTAGTAGTGCATAACACAGCTAATAGGATATTTGTTGCATAAGCACGTGCAAAAATAAAGGTCAGTTTTGTGCTTCCTACATCAGCTTTATTTTTTGCTTTTCAGTTGGAGGTTTTTTTGTTTGTTTTTGTAAGTGTGTTTCAGTGACATACATTGGACGCATTGGACAACTGTGTTACTGAGGGCTGGTACCTCTTCAGATGTCTGGTGTTTTGGCTCAAAGTTGCAAGGTCTTTGAGTATTCTTCCCTGTTTACTTTTTGTTCCCAAAAGAGTACCTGATGTAAAGAATAATCATTTTGCAGTCTGAAACGATGTACGTTCTGTTGGCTCTAAGTGCTTCAGCTTTTAAATTCAGAAGAGTAATGTTACAGTCTGTCAAACGATAGGATCTGTATGCTGCAGAGGTTGTACATGTCTAAGGATACATTTAATTAAACCAGCATTAGTGCATCTATACAGACTTATTAAAACACTTAGTTTGTCTCAATAATATTGATTAAATAGCAGTAGTTTGTTTAAGTGTATTTTTGCTATTACTACATTACTTCCAAGTAATCAGGGTAATCGTTATCATCAGTGAAATATCACGTTAGTTATGAAGTAATACCATAAGAATTGATTTAGACTTGGCAGGAAAGGAAGGCTTTCTGTTATATAGTGCCAAAGCCCGATTTGGATTATTAGAATGAGAGTTTTAAACATAATTTCTGTTTGTATAAACAGGATGTGTTTTATAGGCTTATAGGTTATTCCATACTCTGAGTATCCATTATATCAAGGAACACCTCAGACAGTTAATTATGCAAAACATCATGTAAGTAATTACACAGTATTATTATGCATTTAACAGTTTTATTGATTTGCCAGTTGCTCACTTACAGTATTTCGAGCTATAAACAAGAGATGCTCACCCTCAGTTGAAATAGGTCCAAAGAAATGAGCTAAAGATAAATGACACTGGTATGCATTGTTGCATCAGATGTAACCCTTAAACGTAGAAGCTGTCAACAGTGATAATTTGCAACACATTGGGCTATGTCAGGATCATTTCCTTCTTGTTAACAAAGTTTATCAACCAGGAAGCACAGGGAATCAACTTGAAATAGAGAGGGAAGCAATAATGAATATTTGGGCGGGGGGGGGGGGGGGGAGTTGAAAATAATTCCCCCTCATTTTGGAGGGTCTGCAGTAGTTGCAAGTCAGCCACTTGAAAATTCTGCTTTTTTTAAAAGCAGCACAGAAAACAAACTAAGTGCAGCCTCTCAGATTAGGTGCAAATGTGAAGGGCCTCAGATAATGGCTTGTTTTGTTAAACTAAAAATGACCACACAGTAGTGTAGTCTTCCACTGCCTTGTGCGTAGGAAGTGCTTTAGCAGAGCTTGGTAGATTGCATACAGAGCCATAATAACTGTTTGGGAAGCTGGATCCTCTGTCAGCAATCATCAGCTAACTCAGGCCACTGCTGGTAACAACATGATGGCTTCAAGCATTGCTTCTTCTGTTCGGCTGCTAGTGGCTGCGACAGCTGCTCTGGAAGAAGTCATTGGCTTGCTTTGCTTTCCCTTACCAAGGTGAAGTGGTGAAGGTTTCAAGAAAACATAAAAGAAAGAAGAAATTGCAAAAAACAATGAAACATTCAGCATTTGTTTAAAAAAACCAAAACAAAAAACCCCACCACAACCATTCTGTTTTGCACAGGGTTTTTGTACATGGTTGTACATGTGTGTTCATTAATAAAGATCTAATGCTTAATAACAGTTTTGTTTGTGCGTGCATGGGACGAGATTAACAATACTGTGCAATTAATGATCTCATCCACTAGGTTAACCAAGCAGGCCTTACGATATTTCTTATTAAAAGAAGGAATCCTTTCTTTTCCTTTCTCCAACTAAGCCAGTGCACCTTAATGCAATGATGATATGTTAGACCCAGCAGTTGTCAAAGCATCGTATTACTGTGATGCCATAATGACACCCTGTCTCTGTAAAGTAGTCATGTTTTCTCAAATCACACGTTGCACCGTTGATTTCTGACATGACACTTCATTCAGTCACTTTCCTTTTCTTCGGCATCTCCATTCTCTGACAATAGCAGCTGGTGCCCATTTTCCTACTAAGTGATTCACATTTTGCCACTTTACTAGAGTGCAATTAGCTGAAGCAGGAAAAAAAAAAGCTCAATGTAAAGCAGCTCGGCTGAAATTGTTACTCAGCTCTTTAACAGGATCTGGTGAAAGTCTTGAGGTGTTGTCGTGGGCATTGATGCAAGAAGCAACATTTTCATTTCTTTCCACACATTTTTTCTCTCTTCCATTCAGAGAAGCAGAGTATGGGAAATCACTGGAACATGCTGCACTGTTTTTTGTCTGCTGATTTGGTATAGACCTGTGAAATCATACTGAAAGCAAGCACAGTATTTGAGAGGAAGTGTGGTCTTTACAGTCAAAGCAAGGAGCTGGCTTCTGCTTTTGACTCTGCTAGAGACTTACTGTGTCACTTAGACCAAGACTTTCTTTCATGCATTGGTTTTCATAGTTAAAGTATGAGGTTAACAAGACCTTTTTGGTCGACATTCATCTGATTTAGAGGAATGTATTGGAGGAAAATCAGATGGATTACACTATTAGCGTAAAAAGTACCTAGGTGTGCATAATAACACCTGCCTTGTTGAAGCTGCCACGTAGCTGTCATTAAAAATGTCATCTGATAAGAACCAATGCTGACATTTATGGAAATGGGCTAATTCCCTCTTCAAGAAAAGAAAAACTTCATGTGCAGGTAAAAGTGGACTTTTATGTTGGTCTATAATAAAGGTGCTCACTGTAATTATTGTGACTAATTATTACTCTCACTGAAACCACCAGGGCAACTCTGAAGTAGTGAATGATGCTGTAAGCAGAGTTTTTCCTACTTGAAAAGCAAGCATGAAACGTGTTCATGGATTGCGAAGTATTGGCATGTTCTTTTGACCTCCTTTAGGTACTGGTAATAAGAGAGAAGAGAGGAAAAGTAACTTTCTGAATGAAGTACATGTATGGATGGAATATAAAAAGCTCCTAGGGGCTCAAATGGGAAGGCTTTCTTTTTTTAAGGCTACATACTGTAATCAGATGCAGTTAATTTTTGCACTCCACTTGTATATTGATACTGATTTAGCCAGTGTCAGCACTGTCAATATGATTAGTAATGTGGCAGGTAGATGGAAATAGGAATGTGATTGCATTAATAAATTCTTAATATATTCAACCTTTCATAAGCACATGGCATTACAATTTATTCGCTATTGTTTAAAACCATTTTAAAGAAGGAGTTGCATATTGAAGTGCTCTGTCATTGTACCTTTCTGCCAGCAGTGACTGGCTTCAGGTCTTCCTTAAACGAAGAAGTTGTGAAGTAAATTCAGTAGACATGTGAAGAGTCATGCTCTACATTGCACATTACTTGAGGCTTGCAGTACCCTGTGTAGTTTTTCTTGTGTATGGGCATGGAAATGCTTCTAGAGCCAATTAGTTACTTTCCCTATAGTTAGTGACAGGAAAGTTTACCCAAGAGATACCAGTTGTTAGAAAACTTACCTGAGAACAGCCGACCACAAATGGAGCTGCCATTTATTTGACTTAAAATCTAGTAAAGAAAAAAAACAACCCTACCAATGCTTTAAAATAAATACTGTACATTTTTATATGACACATGTTATTTCTATTCATAAACCTTAACTAAATTTAGATTTTTATTAATCCAATGTGACCTAAAAATTTTGCATTAACAGCACAATGTGGAATTGGGCTTATTCTCTTTGAATGCAGATAAAGCCATCATCTTGAAAATAGCTCTTTCTGACAAAAAGGTGTTCTTTTGAAATAAAGTCTTATTCACTACATTCCTCTTAGAGTTAATGTGAATTTTAGTGCCTCTAATTTTAGATTGAAGTGAGGTCTAGAATAAAACCCACTGGCTGACAATTGAATTTATAGATAGTTGTGAATATTTCAGGCTTGAATAATAGAGCTGTAGAATTTCAGACACAGAGAGGAAGAGAGAATTAAGCTCTAACTGTAGTTTTACACTATAATGCAATGGTGTCTAGGAATGCTCCAGTGTAACGAGCTAAGTAGTAATTAGGAGAGAACTGAGGGAGGGATTTTACAGAGATCTAGCTTAGGCATTATTCCAAATGTTCAGCATGATAATTTGATGGTGGTCCCACCTGCCATCCGTATAAGATGGCTCTTGAATTACTGTACCATATCTGAATGAAAGTAACGGAGGAGTGAAAGCAGTAGGTGTCTGTTGCCCGCCCACAGCTAGTACCTGGCCTTGTCTCTGGTTCACCACCTTCGGTGTTCTCAGTTGGGCACTATTGTTTTTGCTTTTCCTTGGAATGGTTAATGTTTTAACCGCATTTGTGCTTTGCCAGCATGCACCAGTCCAGTCTGTACCATTTAAAGCTGTAGCCAAAAGCAGCTCTATCTTGGTTAGTACCAGAAACTGCTACTTCAGAAGCATCAGCAGACTGGCTTTAGCCTAAGCAGCACTGGTGATCAGATTTTAATGCTTGTAGAACTGAGATTATATTTTGGTTCTGACCGCTTGGAGTGGGAGATAGCCAGTGCAAAAGTGGTTAAGACAACATGCATTTGGACGACTAATTAATTGCAAATGGTTTTTCTGGGAAGGGAAGGGTGACATTTGAGCTCATTATTGCACAAATTAGAAGAAGAAATCAGCAGTGGGAGTCTTAGACAAGAACGTCCCATCAAGCTGGTTACGGCAGACTGTAGGCAGTGACTCCTATTGCTGTATTTTGAGACTTTATATGCGGAGTCTCAGCAGCAGGGAGATGAAGACCAAGTACTTGTTTAGTCAATAAAAGGACCTTAGTGTTAGTGTATAGAAAAATAACGTAAAAAATAAGTTGGTAGAATGTGAAAGTTAATTGATATTTTTAATCGTAGCTGTATAAAATTCAGTGTCAAAGAAAGAGGGGAGAGAGAGACAGAGAGACACCATGTTTTAGTACCCTAATAACTTCTAACTCTAGTCTAAGATCGTAATGTATGTGAGAGGGGTCCAGTAATTATAAGGTAATAAGTGGAGTGGTGGTGTAAGTGCTCTAAATTAAAAGGAATTTGCAGAGCTGCTGTAAGTCAGTGCCGACCCGCTTTCTTTCAAACGTTGACTTGAGAAAAGTGCTTAGCCCAGAGTGCAAGTAGAGAGACAAGAGAGAGCTATCTATTAATTACAGCACTCATTAACAGTGACGGCTACAAGGCAGCAGATGCAGAAGAAAAGGCACACGCTACTGCAGGCTGGCAAGGGGATTTCCTCCCCTCCAGTTCTTGAGGAAAGGACAGCACAAGCAGGTGGTCCAATGTAATAAGATATTTTCACGGCTTTAACCTTCCCATTTCCTTGCTTTATTTGCTGACACCAGATAGCTTGCTCCTTCCACCCCCCAAATAAGTACTGATTTTAAATTTGGAGGATAACATTTCTGCACATCAGTCTGGCTGTTTTCCAAATTCACGTGTCGTTTGTTTCCAATAGAATTTTACAGTAAAAATCACAACAATTGAAAGGTGCTAAATAAGACCCATGGGCACTGATTTTAGGGTAAACCTCATCCTAAGCAGATATCTTTAATGAAGAGTCAGGCTTTGATTTCGGTTAACCTCACTGGAAAGAAAGCGAACTCTCTGGATTTATGTCTGTTTTCCATTGGTGAATTTGATTCCAGATCTTGAAGCAGAAATTGATATTTTTAAATTTCTTTTTTAAACATGGAAAGGTGAAAAAGTGAAGACAAGATCTCAAAAATTACTTTAGAAAGTTAAGTCAGTCAAATTGTCTGGACTCATGTGTTTGCTTTGAAAACATGAACCTATAGCTCCAGGTGGGTGGTCTTACGGGGTATTTGCTTTTCTGCTGATAATGTTTCTAGAGAAATGCTCATAACTGTCATCTGTGCTTTGGCAGCTTCTGAGAGTACTGTCAGGAAAATGCTGGGTAGGCCATTTGCTACTGTGGTCTCATAACCAGCTGTAGAAAATGAAGATAGTATCTGATTCAGAGCTTTCTAATTATTATTTTTGTCCCTTGTTCTCCCTAAAATATGTTTAAAAATAATAAAAATCTTGGGGATGGAATAGACAAAGAAGATAATTTTTTTTCCCCCTGTAGAAAGCACTAATTTGTCAGATCAAATGTTATATGGTTTTATTTCAGATGCTTAATTCTGAAAATGTAAGAACTGAGAAGTAAGACAGAATCTCATCTTCTGAAAGACAAAACTTCTATGTAAAATTTCCTCTAATGTATTTTTTTTTAATCCAAGAACGGAACACGTAAAATGTCAGGTCCTATAGAGCTGCAGATATATGGGATAGTGGCATAGTTATTACTGGTTAGTCTGAGGATAATGGCTAGAAAGTAATTGCACCCTGAGCTGATGAATCATTTCACTTAGATTTTGTGAAAATGGAGTCCAGCCTTAATTATTTGTTAGAGTTCCCAGTTGATGTGCTACTGCGTTACTAAATAGCTGTATCTATAATAAAGCAATATTAATATAGAAAAAAAAAGACTGTGGGAGACTTGCTCTTCAATTCTGGGATCAGATCAATAGATGATGGATATGTGTTTTAGTCAAGTGTCTTGACAAATATTAATTACGGAGCAGAACATTTATGTGATCAAACTTCGAAATACTTGTTCCTGATAACGATGGCATTTACAGAAAGAAAGTACTGATGGAAAAAGGAAGACATTTAACAGCCAAGTCATCTAATAGGATTTTGTTAATTTTTTGACTTGCTAGATGACAAGTTCAGGATTTAGAGTTGATGTGAAGTTGACACATAGCCTAGAGGGCAGGTGGAGGGGACAACAGAAGGATTTGGTCTCTTTAAAGTTTTTGTTTACTGCCTGTCTGCAGCTTTGACAAAGCTCTGTCATGCCCTTATGCTGATTACCTTCATGTAGAACAAGAGGTATTGACTAATGAATGAATGATGTGCAGTCCCTAACCCTTCCGGAGCAGCCTTAAAGAGCACTGTCTTTAATACACAGATTCTTCTTTCTCTCTCTCCCCACTACAGGCTTCTCTGCAGAATGTCAAGCAAAGATCGACACATTGATTCTAGCTGTTCGTCGTACATCAAGACGGAACCGTCGAGCCCTGCCTCTCTGACGGACAGCATCAACCACCACAGCCCTGGTGGCTCCTCAGACGCCAGCGGGAGCTACAGTTCCACCATGAATGGACATCAGAACGGGCTGGACTCGCCTCCCCTCTACCCTTCAGCCACAGGGCTTGGGGGCAATGGGCCAGTCAGGAAACGGTATGATGACTGCTCTAGTACCATCGCTGAAGATTCACAGACCAAGTGTGAATACATGCTGAACTCGATGCCCAAAAGACTGTGTTTGGTGTGTGGTGACATTGCATCAGGGTACCACTATGGAGTGGCTTCCTGCGAGGCCTGCAAGGCTTTCTTCAAAAGGACAATTCAAGGTTGGTTATTCTTTAAACTTCTTTTCTTTCTTTTGCTCGTAGTGAAATAGTACAATCCTTGACTAAATCCAGTTAGGACTTCAGCCTATACCTTCTCATTCTTCATAGTGTTTGGTCCTACAGATTGTTACTCATGAAAAAGCCCTTTTGAGCTTCTTCGGGAGTTCTGTCTGTCACATTAAGCCCACTGCCACGTTTATTTTGATTGTGAAAAACACAAAAACACTGGAGCCTATGCGGTGCATGTTCAGATTTGTTTTCTATATGAGTTTCTCATGGATTCCTGTAAGTGATTGTTGCGAAGAAAACTGATTATTTTCTGAAGGTTGTCATGGATGCCTCTTGAACAAACCTTGTGGCTGGCACACAGGGATCGTGCTTGGGTTTTGCTCCTAGTTACACCACTACCGTACTTAAATAGTTATAGAAATCCAGTTTATTTTTGTTAAAGGAGCAGTGCATTTAAAATTCAAACAAAATGCAATGGTGTAGTGCTTTGTCCGTATCAGTGTATTAGTAACTCATCTTTCACCCATATGATATACAGTGGCCTTAAAATGTTCAACAAATATCTGTAAGATCACATTCTAAGGAGAGTAAGTTGGCAGCTTTTGGTCTCTTCCCAGTACTTTGTATTAATCTGCTCTTGATACCTGTTACAAATACGCCACATATTTTGGCATAAATTAGTACGAATGGGATAATTTGCATGACCACTTGTTCTAGCTTCAGAACCACTGGAGACAAAATAACCTTCTACTTTGATTTAGATATCATCCTTTCAAGTAAAATTGAAGGTGCTTTATTTAAAGAACATGAGGCCAAGCTTGGCCTGTACAGGAATGTAGTGTCACATTAAATTAAATTCAAACTTCAGAGACTAGAATTAGGTTGCTAAGTCCAAATTTAAGCTCCTCAATAAAATCTGCTTGATGTTCATAGATGTTGAGCACCTGGAATTCTCAGGAAAGACAATGCAATCTGGTGGTATACTTTTCTTTTTAAAAGTGAGTTATGATAAGGAGCATAAAGTTAGTTTCAGTTTGTAATTTCACATAATCCCAAATTTGAAACATTTGGTCAAGGTTTCTTAAATATGGTACTTCCATACTTAATGTAAAATTAGTGAAGAAAAATAATTAATGTTAATTTATCCATTGCTGAGGCAATGGCCATTTTATTCTCCTCATCCATTTTGCTACTGGGGGTTTGGGCCTTCTACCAGCATGAAGTACCGATTTTATGATGGCCATATAGCCACTAAAAGGAAACATTAGACTTCAGTTGTTCTAATGGTGCTGAGTGTTACAATGTTTGCAATCAATAAACAAACATACCTGTGAAGATTCCAGTGGCCTGGGTTCATATGTAAAATGAGTGCATATGCAGAAACAGTATGCTCATTTCAAGCCTTTGTTTTGGAAAAAGTGAAAAAAGAGGTAGGTGATTTCACTTGACCTTCAAGAACATTTTCAGATAAGCTCAAAAAATGTTTCCACTGAAGCAATTTGTATTTTGTGGTTGCTAAACTTCAAGCACCAACTTCAACTAGCAGCTCAGTTTTTATAAATGGTATTTAATTGCTATGTAATAGCTGTCCTACAGAACTGAATTGAGGCATGATTATTTTAGTTGTATTTTGAGCATGAAAAAATGCCACAGAAATGTTAACTGATTAAAGCGTTGACTTCTGGTAGTAATAGGTAGTCTGCAATTTTACACCACACCACAGACATCAAGTTTCTGGGCATGGAAGCACAAGACAGGGACGTCATTCTCCAGATTAGCAACCTGGACTTGGCCACACAGCTCAAGTTAGAACTGGCAGCTGTGCAAAAAGTCTCAGTATGGTTAGAGCACTAGCTGCATCAGCAGGTGACAGTGCTGTGAAGACAAAAAAAAAATATGCAGTTAGGAAAAACCAAGCATTGAATGGAAAAGCAATAATGAAGAAACTATGAAGAGGAGGTATGTTACCATCATAATGTCATGGCAGCATCTTCAGTAATGGTGCTGACTAAACTGACACAACTACTAAAAGTTTTCAAATACCTTGCAAAATAATGGAAGCTATTTACTTTGATGAATCAAACCATAGATTGTGGTAAGGTGACGAGAAGTATATAAGAAAAAGGTACTCCTCGTGTTTTGAATGAGCAAATTCTACCTTTAAGCTTGCACGAAGAATAATTCCCCTGAGTTTTTTTGCTCTAAATGATAGAATTTAGTCCCAGTGTTCATAGAGGTCATTCTTCCCTGTACCATTTCACTTCCTGGTTCATATCACATTCATTCTCTGCTTGTTTTTAAAATAAGTTGATTACTGCATAACTGCAAATAAGAAACCAGGAGAACAGAAAAAACCCAAGAAATTTATAAATACAGAATGCTAAACCAGACTACCTGAAGAGTCAAATATTGTAACTGTGCATATGTACGGATAACATGTCTTGGCTGAAAGAAGTGCTTATTTTAAATGCTAATAATTTAATTGTGATGGGTACTTAATTATTGATTCAGTGAAAAAGAACATTTGACTTCCCAAACCTTTCTTGTTTATCATTCATGAGTTACTAGATTAGCTCAGAGTTTTAGAACCTAGGTGCTATTCCTGTTGAAGTCATGGGCAAAACTGCCCTGAGTTCAGTGAGAGCAAGGCTGAGCTGATAAGGTTAAGATTATGAAGCACATCTTGTGTTCACGTGAGGCCTGATGTCCTTTCCACTAAGTCAAAGGGAGTCTTTCCATTCTTTCCATTTCAAAGGAGTCTTTTGAAATCTCAGTAGGTGAAAGCCACAGGCAGCTGTTCAGAGAGCCGGCACACCAGCATCTTACATAAGACAGAAGTGAAGTGCATCACAGGATACATAGTAGCCTTTTACACAAGGCGAATTTCACTCTAAGGTAGAGTGTACACCTGTTTTTAAGGGTAATGGAGATTACCGTTCTCTTTCAGATGACAGCAATTTAGTCTAAAAAATGTTCATTCCTGGCTGATGGATTTCTTTTCTTCTTCCTGCCTCTTGCAATCCCTCCTAATTTTCTTAAAAGTAAAGAAATTAAATGAACCCTGTCTTGAATTATAGGAAAGAGTAAGTTTGTCTTTTTTGAATATATATTTTTAACATAGCACAGAAATACATTTGGGGCTGTGGTAAAGAATGCATAAAGATTATGATAAAAATCAATAATATTAGAAAAAATTAGAAACAAGAAATTACCTGCCTAAAACCAAAACAAACCCCACCAAAACCCCAGCTCAGTATATAAAATCAGTGTCTGCTTAGGTCATAGTAGAGTCTAATGATGTTTTGCCCCCTTTTGTGACATATAAGGGATGGGAGAACTGGATGTTCTCTCTGCTCAGCCTAGTACTTACTCAGCTGCAGCTCTCAGTTTGCTTCTGGGATAATTTACATGGTGTCTGACTGCAAATGTCTCACAGAAACTCACACACAGCCAAATCTCCCCAAAATTGGCTTAACATCAGGGATAGTAGAAAATAGCAATGTCTAAAAATAGTTACAGGTCCATTGATTTTTAGGGTTTCTCCAGTTTTTGCTGTGCACTGTGTTATCTTGAAAAGTCCAAGCTTTCATTAAAAGAGAGAAAAAAGAATTTTCAGTTGACAGCTGGGTGCAAAGTCCTGTGTTCAGCGCAGAGGTCTTGTACTCACTAGATATTTTGTGGTGAATATTTAGTGTAAATACATTTCTCAATTTTTATTTGCTCAGATATCATAAAGACTAGTAAGGACACACTTTGCATTAATAATATGTAATTACTCAGTGCCTGTAACTTAAACATTTCTGCAAGTGGATTGAAATGCTATTCTTGCTTTCAGTAGGAGGATGATAGGACTTAGAGATTCAAAGACAGTTTACTATTTGGTTTTATTTTAGCCTTCATCTCTCTAAAATAATGGCCTGCATCTAGACAACTTTCTTCCTCCGTCCTTCCAAATCTTCAGGACTGTCATCTTTGGACTCTTTGAACTAGCATGAAAAGGCAGTGTGAAAAGCCTAGGTATTGATATGTTGTCTTCCTGGTAAGGCTTGTTGCAAAAGTGTCAGAGCTTACTATTTCCTTGGACAGTGTTTGAATTTTCCCCACAAAAGCTAAAATATATTGCATTCAATAGTCCTTGTAGTTCTTGGGCTTTGGTTTTTTTTGTTTATATGTTTATTTTTTGCGGAAAAACTGTTGGATGAACAGTATTGAGGCAGCAATCTTCTGTTTATACGCAGGGTGAGTAAAGCAATAGCTAGGAAGAAGCCGTGCAGTCATACCCTCACTGTCTCATTTAAGAGCTTTATCCTTGAGAGTTGTTGCCTGTCCATGCCTCCTAACACAAACAAGACATATTCCATCCTGGGAATACTGTTGTCTTTTTGGTCATTACGTGAACTAGACCAAGTCTGCCATCTCATTTTATGCTGATCACCTAAGAGCCTTCAGCTTTACAGTTCTGCAGTAACATAGTTCCTATGGTCTTCAATGCCTGCCCAAACTAGGAGCTAGATTAGACTGCTTTGTACTTTTTTTCACCTTTTTGGTTACTCAAAGTTGGTTTTAATCCCTTTAGTGTTCATGTTTTTCAACCCTCTTTAGAGTGTTTACCCATTACTGAGCCAGTTTGATCTGTAAATGTACAAACACTTTACAGTAAATATATATTTTACTTTTTTTTTAAATCAGGAAGTTTTAATCAGGAAAGTTAGAACTAGCTATGTAATTCAGATAAGGTGACATTTAAAATGGGCAACATAAAATTTGATTCGAAGTTGGACTTCACCGAAGTGGCTTCCAAAGGTTAATTTGCATCTCAAAGCTGACTCCTATAATACTGCACATCATTTTTGTGGAGGAAATGAAACCAAATTAAGTAAGATTTTACAGCTTTTCAGCATCTTTACTGGTAGCTAAGATGATAGTTTTTTATAGAAAGATAGGGTGGAGGCTTGCATCTTGGTGCAATAGTCTGTGGACCTTGGCTCTGGTGCAAATATAGCAGCCCTCCAGTGAACCTAACACTAAATGTCACCTGAATCCATCATTACCTGATTAAATCATTTACCTTCCTTATATAAGTGAAAGTCTGTGCCTCAGCATTTCTTTCAAAGAATTTTTTAAGCAAGCAATGATAGGTATCTTCCCTTTTCTCCTGATGTCTCTGTGCCTATGGGCCAAACAAACTACTGAGCAAGTATTTTTAATTCCTTCCAACACATTTTTTAATCCTGTCATAATATCGTTGCGTAACTGTGGTAGCCAAGCAAGATGAGACAATAAGATATAAACATGCTGAAATCTGAGAACCAGAGAGAAGTTTAAAAGTGTACGGATGGTTCTCTATTATTTTTACTATCACTTCTTTCCTTACACCCTTGTAAATTATATGCTGCATTTAGATTATTAGGGAATAAGAATGAGCAGCCTGATTTGTGCATGGCTATTTCAATCCCATCAGAAGTACTCAGAAAGAGATGTGGTTTACAAATAGTACTGGTACAGTGGTATGTATCAATGCCATTATAATTAGGTCAGGATCTCTATTTGTTATAAACATCTATGAAAGTTTCCAGCCCACTTACGAAGCTCTGTCTAGTTGAAAACTGGAGACATGTGAAGTCTCAGCTAGCGAGTGATTTATTTTAATGTTTCTATAACTTTTTTAATTACTTTTTTTTACTGCTGTGAAATTCGTTTGGTTTGCAACTTCACAGACTGAGATGTTCTACGTGCTCATAAACAAACAGTGACAATTTTCCATGCTACCTTGGTAGGATGTATCGAAGTCGACGTAGATAAAATACCAGTAGGGACAAAATATAGATGGTTCAGTCTTTCTCACTTGGACAACTCTTCAGTGACTCCCAGGTGGCAGGGGATCAGTTCTGTTGGTGTCTTCAAAGCATTGATTCTCTCTTAAAATGACCTAAGTGCCCTTAATTTCTGTTGGAAGATAAAGAAGTTGCCTCCAGTGGGAATCAAAGATAGTTGGGCCCTTACAGGTGTCATTCAACACCCCCTAATATCAGCCTCATATTGAAAATTATGGTGGTTTTTATGAGGCTGGAAACCTATCTACCTAAAGTTAGAGGCTGATGCAAAAATGTCATGCAGTCAAACCAACCAGCATCACCTTTACATTTTCGTTTTAAATCTCCTTTCATGTTGCTTTCTAGGAATAAAAGAAAAAGAAATAAAAAATAAATTTTAGAAACTCTAAGTATATTATAGTTCAGTAACATAGTACACTGGGTTCTTTTAAGGAACTCAACATAGTGATTTCATTTAAAATGTACTTTTAAGCTGGATGTATCCCTCTCTCAAACACCATCTTACTACTGTAGAGTTATTTAAAAACTAGCTGCTTCTACTGAGTTTTCTACTGTAACAGAAAAGGCAACACAAGCAGCAGAGACGTAAGCATAATCCTTCATACATGGTCCTATCATCTTAAAAAAAACATTTGAGACATTTAGGAACCAAATTTTCAAATGTTCTGTAACTCTGTGTGTGCAATATTGTTTCTGAAGTCATCTGGGTGAAAAATTGTGATTACAGTCAACTTTAGGCTTAATCAGCTCCAGATGACATGTAGCAGAATTCATAGGTCTATAATTCCTAGAGCTATCTACAGTATCAGGTGAATCCATCTAAGGATTTGTCAGCCAGAACTGGTTTCAGTTAGGTTCAAATCCAACCTCATTCCAACCTGACCCCATTTCTGAAACCTTTTCGATAAGAGTACTTTCACTTGTGAAAATATTTACTCATACTTAAATTCAGTTGAGTTCTGACTGCAAAGTAGGGAACAGAACTGCAAGAACTAAAACTTTAACCTGAGAGAAAATATTTTTACTTTCTTCAGTTCAGCTTTGCTAAGACCTATAAACATCAAATACATTTTTAAGTCCATCAGGGACTTTTTCTCTATCCTTCTTTTCCTAAGTTAGCTTATTACTCTTTATTTCTGACAGCACCTACTTCTCCTCAGTTTCTCAAGAACTGTTCTTTTTTGTTCTGGTTGGATTATATATCAAGGTGTGACCTAACGTACCATAATTCACTCTCTATGTTGGCTTAGATTCTCCTGTCTCTCTTTCTGAGACTTCTCTTTTATTAATTCCCAGAAGACCTATGGCTGTAATCCTGGCTACCTTTCATTTTCCAGAGTTTTCATGCATGCCAGTCTACAGACAAGCAGGTGTGTTCCTTTGGGTCTGTCACCCAGGAAGACAGAGCGTGAAGGTGGTACCTGGGGTAAACCTTACTGCAGAAAGACTTAAATCCAGTGATGCAGTAGCCTCTATTAAGAATAATGAGAACACTTGCTTTTTAAATACAAGTTTTTGAAAAAAGGTATTAGGTTACAGAAGCTCAAAGAGAAAGTTTGCGAGAAAAATGGGGCATTATTGAATATAAATAAAGAGATACTGAAATACAGTTTCACAAGCTGATTATAGCATAAAATTATTACATTGAAGGAATAATTAATTCCCCTCTATTGGCTTGCTTTTTTTCTTTTTTTTTTTCCTTTTTTCTTTTTTTTTTTTTTCTGGACCTATTCCCACACAGTAATAGTTTCAGTACTGGTATCTTCAGCATTCCTCCTGCTTTTCTAAGTGGCTCATGGCTACTCTTTCGAAATGCTTTTTCACCCCGTATCTCAGTCTTCCTCACGTCTTTTACTTGTCCAAAGATTTTCTGAGCATATTCCAATAGCTCACAGCAATGCTGTTACATCTTAAGTGTTATAATAGCAAATGTCGCAGTGCGAAAAGGGAAATAAAGCTTCTGCTAAGAATTGCTGTCTGCAGCTTCTATTCTTGTCAGTATTTCTGGAAGAGAGACCCCTGTTTCAGCTTGTCCCACAGGCTGGAGCCAGTTTCTAGAGCCAGCTTTGCACTCTTGATATCTGTGAGGTTCTAAAGTTGTAACTCTTGATGACAATAACTTCATTTTGAATAAGATGCCAATGTATAAGGCCCAGTGCTTTCAGTGGCCTCTCTGTTGTGGTTCTCACTCCTCCTCTGCTGTTGCCTTGAGTGTCACTTTCAATTCCATGCAAGAAATGGCCGAAATGGTCTCGAGAATCTTAGCTAATCCAGTCGTTTGCCTGGCTTGTAAAGCCATTGAGTAACTCCCTGTACCATTAAAATTGTACTATGACTCCACATCTCATTCAGGTAACCTCCAAACCTCACCTGTGAGATGAAAAAAATGGTATCTTGGACCACTTATCATTGAGCTGTGTGTAAAGATCTGACAGTCTGAAGTGTGTAAAACCAAAGAGCCAGTTACGCAGCGTAAGTTTTAGCAGTTCATCCGCTATCTCAAGATCAAATGGCATCATATTTTTAGTGAGTCAGTTGCTCCTGATAGGCACAGTGTGTTAGAAGTATTTTCTCATTTTTTGGCTGAGATAATAAAATTTAACAAATTAGTATAAAAAAGGAACTGTTTTTAAATAATCATTCCTCAGTGCATGAGGAGAGAAAAGGGACTCAGGCTGGCATAAATCCTGTTTTATTATTACAGCACAGGGCAATGTGTTTGGGGAGTGAAGATTTGACATATATTTTTATTTTCAAACGTCATACTAATTTACATTACTCAGCCCTTTAACTGCCAAACTGTAAAAGTCCATTACGCTACTGAAAGGAATATACAAATTATCCCCTGGCACTTCAGGCAGGAGTTTTACATATATGCTGTTATTCTATCAGCCAGCTAGCTGCACGATTCTATTAAGGAGTAAGTGAGAAAATTATATTGCCTGCAAACTAATTGTACAAAAGACTCTGAAATAAGTAATCAGAGCCCAGTCCTTTCTGAAAACCAGCCAGGAGATATTACAAATTGCTCAATCGTTCTTGTCAGCCTAGTGTAAAGACTCAGAGCTGCCATGTTGATTTTGTATAACATAGCTACCTCTCCAACTGTTGACAGGACTGGGCAAACTCAACTTATGCTCTTACTAGCTGCTAAGTTTCAGCCTCTAGCATGATGCAGTAGACAAGTAAATGGTAGAGCTTCCTTCTGAATATTCTTCATTGAAATAAAATGCAAATCTGAGCATCTTGAATGGATGTAGTGTACCTATGAAATTGTAGAGTTTCCCAAACACTCCTTCAAATAATTTCTTTATTTTTAAGGTATAGAAGTAAATAAGATATTATGAGAGCTCTAATGACCTGCAATGTGCAGTAAATCTATGTTTTTACCAAAAATATATCCACTAATACTTTGAGTGCTAGG
Source organism: Aquila chrysaetos chrysaetos (assembly GCF_900496995.4). Lineage (NCBI taxonomy): Eukaryota > Metazoa > Chordata > Aves > Accipitriformes > Accipitridae > Aquila > Aquila chrysaetos. The sequence continues at coordinate 9,842,511 of NC_044016.1, forward strand.
TAAAATGCATTTTGAGTATGATATATATCCAGGTACATAACCATTGCAAAATTCCATTGGGTGGTTTTTTTTATTTTTAAGGAAAGCTCACTGGCAGAAATGAAGTCTATCCATGAGGATATTTGGTAAAATACTGCGTTCATATGTGAAGTGGTGACAAAATGTTAGTTCCTTGAACTCCTACTGTGGTCTAGCCATATTCCAAAATGCTGAAACACTTTAGGGGAACCAACTGTGGCCATTGGTAAGATGTGGATCTTTGCTGCAGCAATAAATGCTGTTACTGTAACTCTGCTGTGTTCATTGGAGGAACTCTTTCCAACATCTTCCAGGTTTATTTTCTAACATCAAAAATTAAGATTGAACATCTGCTGTAAAATACAGTTCATTAAAGTAAAGTAGCCTAAATTGATAGGAGAAGATTGCCCCTCTAAGCTCAAGTACTGGAATCTAAGTGACTAGAGTAATAGCTCATTTTAGGGTTCTTTAGGTGGCAAGAATTTGCAGGAAAAATAAGTTGCATTGTCGGTGCATAATGTGCTGCATGCTACAGACCCTTGCCGTGTTTCACAGGATTTTGCGCAAAACTGAAATGTCAGGGTATGGATAAGCAATCTTGCTTATATTTTTCTGGTTTTGAATGCTACTTTTTGGTGTTGACATCTGTACCTTTGTGATCTGTGCCTTTGCACAAGGACTCTGGCTGTAGTGGGAGTGCTCTACTTGCCTTGGTACAGAGCTTTGCTGCTTGAAGTTCTGTGTTGTAATCTCGATCTTGTTTTTGATCAAGATCGTTTCTGACCTTGTGCAAAGATATCTTTGATCTTGTGCAAAGCATTTCTGATTTTGTTTCTTTTTTTTAAATAGGGTTGGTAATACATTTATTACTATAATATGGTGAAGTTAATTAGATACAATTTGTGAAAGGCTTTGAAGGTGTCACTGTGTAGTCGTTGTGCCTCACCAAGAATGCCTCGTTAGAGTGTGAGAGGATAATGTGAATCTTTTTTTAAGCTTGCCATTACCATCCTTTCCTACGTATCCTTCCACAAATATTATTTCCTTACTTCGCTAATGCATATCGGAAAGAAGTTTTGCAGGAACTCTCTTGCTGAATTTCCTACCCACCGTATCCTTCGGTTTCTTAAATAGCTTTCTTCTCAGGAGCTAAAGAAGGGGAAGAGGACTAAACTGAAGTTTGAGTTTTGCCAGCAAGAACCATTAGTATTCAGACATACCAAGATCTGTTTTACTCACCAGCATTGCTAAGTCAGTCATGCAGCAATGTTCAGGAGGAAGAAAGCCTGCAAAGGCCTGAAAAGGCTGTGCAAGTATGCTGGTTGTATTGGCAGAATATACATTGCACCATGCAGACCTCCTTTATCATAAATACTTAACCAATTTTCAATAGGTGTAAGTAGTTTAAGTATTACTTCCTGTTGAATTAGCAGTTGCTGAGCATTTGAGTCTTTGTGCAATCCTGCAATCCACTAATGTGATATTTAATGAGGAGACATCAGTCTGGAGAAAGGTAGTCAATATAAATCAGTGTTTACAAAGTGTGATTAACTCTGAAATATTTCATCAATGCTGTGGTCCCAGGCAGACTCTATGCTAATTATTAGAACCTGCGCATGTTTCAGGGGACTTTGACGGACCCTGAGCGCAGCAAACATGGAGCAGCAAAATTGCAATTATGCTCGGACTGTCTCTGATGACAATTTATGCATTTGGTGTGATGACCTCTTGCTTCCCAAGAGGGCAATAAACAGAATGCATTTTCATTAAGATACTAATGCACTTAATCACAGGGGGAAAGGGTTAGAAAATAAAGAAATACCTTTAAAGCAAGATGTGACAGGCTGATGGGGAAGATACTTTATTTAAAAGTCAGTTTCCTGGTGAAACTTTGGACTGCTGCAAAGTCTGTCATATTGAATGTATGGGCAATAGGATGCATGGCTGGGCAGATGAATAAGCTGAGCTAAGCTGTTTTACGAAAAGTGCAGTGGTACTAGGGCAAAAGAGAACAGATGTTCTCCCATTTGGACTTGGATACCCAAAGATGTGATTTTAAAAAATGTAAAGAAAATTACTCATAGGTATTTTACCCATTAATTTTCAGGTGGTTTTTTTCTTATTTTTGAGGATAAATAATATGTACTGAGCAGTAACAAAAAAAATTGAGACACTGGTTTGCCCGGGAGGGCTCATATTTAAGGATCTAGTTTGTTCTAGGCCTTAAGGAGAGTTGGGAGAGGCAGAGGCAAGCATCTCCCCCAGTTTTTGTTATTCTGACAGCTTGAGAGGAATGATCCTATTTCTGATGCTTCTCAGTACAAGAACTCTGTCTAAAGTATAGAGAGAAGGGCAGATGTCCTGGCTGAGAGATCTGACCCAGCAGCTGTAGAATGTGCTAGGTGTGGTGGTAGCAATGCTGGTGAACCCTGCCTGATACCCTGTGCCTGCTGTTGTGGAAGGAGAAGGGTGAAGCTCTGTAGTACCTGTTACAGTTGATTGTTCAATAAAGCATGACAGTCTCCTTTTCGTATTCTAGACAAAGAAAGACTCATGAAACTGGTGGAAAAAAAGGAAACGAAGAGTGCTCAGGTTAGGATCCCAAGCATGTGGCTTGGTACAGACAATAAATGACAAAATTTTCTCCTCCTACCAGCAAGAATAATCTATGTGAAGGCTTTTGCTAGGGACCATGTATGGAGTCAGACACAGACTCATGTTAATTGCAGTTTGTGTATTTTTTTTTCATATAGCTGTCTAGATTTAAAAAAAAAAAAAAGTCAAAAGGCTCATCCTATAACTCAGCTTTTCATTTTTACTTGAAAGGTGTTTCTTTCCTGTAGCACTGTTTACTCTTGATACATTCCAAAATTAAACACAACAGTAATTGTATCAGTACTTCGTATATCCATTGTGTTGATTAGTGATTCTGAATACCTCGCTTTTCCTGTACTTTCTATTACAGGTAACATAGAATACAGCTGCCCAGCAACGAATGAATGTGAAATCACAAAGCGCAGACGCAAGTCCTGCCAAGCCTGCCGCTTCATGAAGTGTCTAAAAGTTGGCATGCTGAAAGAAGGTAAGACTGATCAAGTCAATATGTATCTCTCTGCAAATGCATGCAACAATTGTAGCGCAACCAGGAAAGAAGAGATACCGGTGAGTGTTGTAATCAGTTATTGTAAAGGCAATTTTCATGTATACTTGCTCTTCCTGACCATCTTTTCTAAGCTATGGAATTACAGTGTATCTACATAGAGTTCATCTTCTCTGGAAAATTTCTAGCTATGTGTACTACAGCAAAATGTACCCCAGCATTCAGTCTCCTTCAGAAGGTAACCGAGAGAATAATCATCAGAATAGATATCCTCTCATTTTCCTTAACACTTTAACATTGTGAATTTTCAAAGATTTCTTTCCTCCATTCATTATCCACTCTTAGACTGTGCCAATTCTGGCAGAAACACATACTGTGCATTCTTTTCCCTATTTTTACTCAGTCTTCATTTCATCAGGACAAACAAAAGGGTTACTTCTCAATTAAACAAGTAAAAATATTGAGTATGTCTACTGAAGTTACTGTAACTACACTGGAGCAAATAATGGCATACAGAAGAGGAGAATCCACCCCTTTTTTTTTAAAAAAAAAAAAAAAAAAAAAAGGCAAGCATGTGAGAATCCCTACTCCTCCCTGTAAGTATATGTTGAGTGTTTTAATTCATCAGTTACATTTTGAAGATACTGAATAACAGGTAAATACAAGAAAATGTTTCCAAGAAACAGTGCTGTCTCACCTGGAACCTGATTCATCTATGTTACAGAAAGAGGCAATTTGTTAAATCTTGGTCGCCTGCTATGGACTTCTATTTCTGTTAACGTACATGCAAAAATACACTTTTATGTGCATGTATTGTATACATTATTATTGTAGTGCGCTGTTACCACCAAGAAAGAATAACAGAAGATGTCATGGACTTCTGAGCTAGATAACATTTTAAAATAAAATCAATGTAATGTTTTCTAAATATTGTCTCCAGTGGAGAGTGCTTTGTGTTAAGCAACCACTTTAAAATAATCCCATGCAATTTTGCTTTGGCAGTGCTTAAAAAGCCAGCTTTAATAGATGGCTGATTTTTGCAAATTGTTTGATGGTAATTTAAAACGGGTTTAAGTATACAGCTCTCAGGGTAAAATCTAAGAACAACATAGACCAGTGGAGAGATGATGGACAAATTAGGCCTATCACGCACCTACAGACATATTCTTATTGGATTATACTTACTAAGAATAAACCTTGTTCTGTGTAACTGCTTTGGCAGATGCTATGATCCTGTGAGCCAAATCCTGCTGTCCTTAGTCTTACTTGAGCAAAACTCCTGTCAGATTCAATGGGGATTTTGCCTCAGTAAGAATGGCAGGATTTGACCCTCTCTTCCAGTGGTGATGGGAGGGTTCTTCACTTGCCAAAATCCTCATATAACTGACCACTAGGAGCAGTTACTTAAAGGTTAAATTGTGATGCTTAGATAAACTGTAGAAAGAAAGCAATGTCTGAGTATGGCACCTTTTGAAAGGGACTGTGCTTCTTAACATCTTTTTTTAGTAAGTTAAGACCCTGTATCACACCTAATACACAGATATATTGAGCAACTTGTTTGGAAACGAAACAGTAGTACCAAGAGTATATACAGGTGAATTGGTTTAGACCTTTTCTTTTAAATTTTGAGGGCACCATTGCACATCCATTAACATATATATTTAAAAATCTAGTCTGTGTGCTGCTTCTGGGACTGCATAAGGAAATTAAGTGACTCTTCTACAAATGAGTAATTATCTCAGTTACCAAAATTGTGCGCAGATTTACTATGTTTAGTTAGACAATTCAGATGCTCATTGTGAATCAGATTTTTTGCATGAGTGATCATTGTCCATGGATGCAAATCAGTCCCACAAGTTTGCTTAATCAGAATTTCATAAATTGTCTACCCTAAAAGTACATACCTTCTTCTGAAAGTTCTACAATGACAAAATAACTAATTCCTTTGAAAAGAAGGTTCCTCTGTTAGCCCCACTCCTGGGCACATCATAGTTCTTCCACTCATATTGGTGTGAGTTTTTCTGTCAATACACAGATTTCTAATTATTTTTAATTACTGAGTCTTTTAATCTAGGGGACAGTTAGCTTATCTTCTTTTCAGGTATTGCTTATCTACCACCTAATAGGACAACCTAAAAGGACCTCCAAGGGCGTTTTGTTTTCTTTCCCGCTTTAGTGGCCACTTTTACTTTTGAAACCATACTGATTCGTGGTACGCTTTAGCACTGTGCGTGGAATAGAGAGATTTTTTCTTTTGCTCTTGTTGGATGGTAGTTTTGGAGACAGGTGGTGGTGTTTTTACCTATGGGAAAGTCTGGAGATGAGGTTTTGGCTTTGACCACATCCTTTATGCACAGAGTGAAAAAAGATGATATACTTACTTCTTTCATGTGTGAAGTGGTGTAAATTTATTGATTAGCATGGACTTACACTGAGCTGAAATAATTCCTGCTGTATCTTAAACGTTTCTTTAGGTACAGACAAGGATTTCAGTCCCATGCAGCATGTCAGAGATCATGCTGCAGTAAATCTATTCAAATGTAAACCTGTTCAATTCAATTACCACTTTATAATAAAATTTGCTGCTGCAGCCTCCACGTTTGTCACAGCAGTCTCTACATGCTGATGGCACAGCATGCCTGGAAATTGACAGCCTAAATCTATTTACAAAAAAAATTTAGTTGCAGACCTGAAATAAAATCAAGTTTAAGCAGCTTTGAGAGGAGCATCGTATTCCTTAGAAGAACTTCAGCACATCTGCCAGTGTGCATCTTCTCCAGAAATCTTACCCTGTTAGTGGGGAGTTTTCTTCTAGAAATTTCTAGTTTTTAAATGTAATCCTAAGTGAAACAATTATCAGACATTGCGCTTCCCTTCACATTTGGAAGGACTTTATTACATTGGGATTTTGTGAATTGTCATATAAAATTCATGATAGAAATCACAGTGCCTGGGAAAAGATCCTGAGTTATATTTTAGTTTTTAGGGCAAGGTCCAAAAACCACTTACAGCCAATATATAGAGTGGCTTCTCTTATGACAGCTGCATGTTAAATCATTTATTGTGGGAAGATAATGGTGCTTTTCATCCACCATCCAGTGTTTCTGCGAGAGACATAGTGTAAGGATTTTGGGGCCATGTCTTGGCATCAAACCGTGGGAGGGAATTGGATTTCTGGTCACATGTAATACAGGCTGGAGTGGGGAATTTCTGTACGTATTCTCAAGGATGTCGATGGGGCATAGCCAGTAACACCTAGATCAAGATTCTTAACAGTTTATAAGGTGTGGGCCAGAAGCTAGAGAAGGAAGGGTAAAGCAATGTCATACTGGGCTGAGCTGGAGTGGGATTGAAGTCCTGGCTCTTGTCTGCATCTCCTATTGAGTAGCACAAGAAAGTTACTACAGACTGATCCAGAGGAATATTTCATTTTGGCTTAGCCCATGGACTGTTACTTGAAAACATAACTCTAGGTGTATGGATGTTATATGAGTATGTGTTATGCTTTATATTGAAGCACTCAGTAGATACTGATGAGCTTTTAAGCACATGACAAATATGAGGGTGTCATATTTTCACTTACTTTCCTAGGTGATGGTTGTTAGCAGCGCAGCAGGATACACTTTACTTGAAGAAATTCTGCATTTTTCTGTTTTTAATTTTGTGTGTCAGTATTACGAAAAATCAGATTTTCAAGGATCACAATTGGTTCTTCTCCTGAAATACAGTTTCTTTGACTGTGCTTATGTTTTGGTGGATTTTCTGAGATTCACAAGAACAGATGAAACAACGTAAAGATTCTTGTGTAGTCTAGGGCGAAACTCTTCAAATGTATCCCTAGTGATGTCTTTAAATAATATTGCAATTGCTAAAAAGGGGTGGGGGGTAGGGGAAACAACAATTTGCCCTTTTTTAAAATGAACACTTTTAAGACATTCTCTAGTTTTCAGTTCTGTTGGTTTATAATCAGTTTTTTAAGTTTGGCCTTTCAAACGCTTTGGAAGCCGGTGATTAGTTTGCTTCAGGTGGGAGAATTAAATCTGTGTTCATGTGCAAGATTGGGTGTTTTAGCTGTTTTCCTTTTTATACAGCTAGTTGGAGTGAGAAAAAGGGGTTGATTTTTTTCTTTTCTAAGAAGGAAAATTGGATGTAAAACTGCGTAAATTGATATGGGAAATAATGGGTAGATATCCGACTTTTTTTTTTTCCTATTGCTAGTCGATCTGGTTGAATTCTACTTTTAGTCTTCCATTAGTACTATATGCCTTTTAATACTATCTGTGGGACTAGTTACTAGCATGTGTCTGTGATAGAAGATATTGTTTCAAGTTTATGATGCTGCAGATCTTGCTCAGAATAGATGGCCATGTGAAATAATTCCACTGGAGTAATTAATTCCAAAATTACTTTTTTGTTTCGGATGCAGCATTCATATAACTGTTTTTTCAAGAGGTTATTCTGCCTCCATGGAGAAAATTGAAACATGCAAAGTGATAGCCTCAGTTTTATCTGTCCCTATATTGTAGCAATATTAAAAATTACAGTTCAGAGGGGAACCTATTGAGTGGCACTAAAGCAGCTTTTAGACCGTCTAAATACTGTATCCTGTCTTAGCCCTCTCAGTTCTGAGCAGTGCTGTTTCATACTTCTTAGAGGACTGTTGACACCAAAACATCTCCCATATATCTCTCATCTCTGATATCTGGATGTTTTCAGAATTTTTTATGGGTTGTTTGCAGTGGCTAATCTGCATTGCTTGTTATTTCAGAAAGTGTAGTTCATAAGTGGGTGATACATAAGGAAATAAATTTAAGTTTATTTGAAGAGTAAATTACACCATAATGAAATGGCAGAAAACTTGGGTTGCTTCACATAAGTATGTTTGTATTTTCCTTATGAATGGATGGCCTTTACAAATTAACATCAGTCACTTTGTACCCAGTTAGAATAGACAGAGTGACAGAATTCCAGCTTATTTAGTCCAGCTATTAAAAATGGGGTGCCAGATCCTCACCTAGTATTAATGGAAGCTGGTGGAGCTACATTAGACTGCTGTTCATTTGGCAGGTTTAGCAACCTACGCTATGGGGAAATCAGCAATATACCTTTTCGTGTTTGTGAATCTTTACTGTAGCTAGCATGTTAGCTGTCATTCAGGCTCTGAAAATGAATGGAAACTCTCCAAGCTCGTCGTCTGGCAATGCTGACTTCAGTGTAACCCTTCCCATCACAGTAGTCCAGTTAGCGTGTTGTACTTACACTCCTCACTGAGTAGCTGTTACCACTTCTCACTCATTCATTTGGGTTTTCTTAAAAAGTTTCACAGAGTCCCTCAAAGTGACCTTAGCATCCCTTGGGCACTGTTAAGGCAGTAGTCAGAATCTGCCTTGTGTGTAAAGAAAGTCTGTATTGTAAGTTTTTTCCTTCAGCACTGATCTGAATAAAAGCAATTACTGACAGCTTTTAAAATGCTTGAACATTTTAGATGGTCACAGTACTGTAATGAACCAGATTATTATACATCAGTTAAACTTCTTCTTAACATGCTAAAATTGGGGGTCTCTAAAGTATTTTTGCTTCACACTTTGAGGGATTTCATTAATTCAAATATAAGAATACTTTTTTTTAAAGAGGTATGTGTATTTTAAAGCATAAATTACTGAGTTTATTATGCAAAGATTACCATATGAACATCTTTGGCTTGTCTTCAGCAGCAGATTGGATTAAATTATCATATTGATCCTTTCTGGTTTTGGCAATCTATGAAAATGAATCTGATTCAGCAAGGAGAATAGGCAGCTTGAGTTTACTCTTATGTAAAGAGTTGCAGATTAATGGATTCTCTCTCAAAATAATAAATAAAACTAAGCAATCCTCTTTATAACTAAAAATGTGTTATCACCTATGTTTTGAGGCTAGCGAAAAAGCCTGCTTAATAGGATTCCTCCTAACAACATCTCCTTTGAAAAGACCTGTGCATAAGACATTGCCAAGGTAAATTTCTCTCACAAGTCTAATATTAGTCTGCCAAGAAGAAAGCAGAAATTATTGTGGAGGAAGTTTTAGTTTCTGCTGCCTTCAGAAATTAGAACAAAGGGAAAGAGAAAGCATTAATGGTATTCAAAGAAAATATTTCTGTACAGGATGACAGTTAATAGAGTGGCGTTGACCTCAGTGATATTTCTTATGCTCTGTATTGTAATATTACACTTAAGGAGCTCCTTCATTAATGCAGGATATTAAACAAAGCTCCCATGTTACAACATCAAGAGATAACACAGTGGGTCTTCTGTTGAAGTCTCTTCTGTATATCAACCCTTTTCTATGTTTCAATGTATTATGAGGGAGTTTGGTTTCTAGTGCAGGTATTTTTTGGAAGTGTTTCTTTTCCTGTTCTTTTCCCTTCTTCCCCCCTTTCTTCCTCCCCATTCCCCCTTTTCTCCCCCCGCCCTTTCCCCTTCCATCCCTTTCCACCTTTTCTTCCCACCTTCTCCCCTTTTCTTCCTCCCTGCAATTTCTCCCTTCCCTTCCCTTTTATTTCCTCCTTCCTCCCTTTTCTTTCCCCCTTCTCTCTTGCTCTCCTTTTCTTTCTTTCATTCAACCTGTGCTTGGTTTAGTATATACCGGGACCTGTTAAATCTCCTTGGAAACAATAGAAACTAATCTCTAAGTGTTGTTGGTGTTCATAAGTAGGCCTCTTTCCTCCTAACCAAAATGTGGCCTGATAGCCCAGTTCACACATTAGAACTGACAGCCCAATTTGTCTGCCCTAAAACACGGCTCATGACTATCCACTCTCTGTAACTGATGAGGAAGGCCAAACTATTCAGCTGCAGGTTAGTGTTTATAGTGAGCTCAAGCAACCAGCATTTCTATTAATCCATTTAAAAAATACTCAAGGAAAGGCAAATATTGGAGATGTGGATATTCTTTCTGGGTTTAGAAATCACATGAAAGTACCTACAGCTAAGACCAGCTGTCAGCCTCCTGAGAAGTTCTCACGGTGCTTGTGTTGCAGTGTTGTGCCAGTCTGGTTTATGTTCTGCCGCTGAACATTTTTGGTCCCCATAATCTCATTGGGAATGAAACGGAGAAGTCCCAGCAATTCACTGGAGTCAGTCTTTAAACAAAATTTCTCTCCTTCTAGATAATTTTTTTTTTTTTGCAGTTGTCGCTTTATTCAAATACTCCACTTTCATAAAAGGCAGTATGAAGTGAATGTAGCGAATGCAGTATTGTTTACATGTCTGTTTGAGAACTATTTACATTTCTTAGCTTTCCACAGATTTGTGAATGTATTTTTTTAGACATCAGCATCTGCAGATCTGGGGTCAAAGCTGTTTGCTGGCACACTCATCTGCAGCTTCCTTGAGATTAGATGTTAGGCTTGATTCTGCTCCCACAGTCGTTACTGGTGAGAATCCCAGTGACTGCAGTTGTTTGCAGGGTCAGGCAAGCATCAGTGAAGAATGCATTGGGCCTATAGTTACTCTGTAGTTTTGTTATTAAAAATAGTGAGTTTGCAAGATTTTCAATGGGATTAAAATCTGCGGTATTCTTCTTAGTGTACATACCTTACCTATTACTTCCTCAGAATTAGTAGTAGGTTCTGCAGATTGAAAGGTCTACCTAAATTGGAATACCATTAAAAATTAATCACTTTATGATGAGAAAATATTAGTACAATCTGAGGTTGTTAACTGAACATCCTCATTTGTCATGTTTCTTCTTTTGATCCTAAAATAAGGAAGCAGTATTTTTCTAATTTTCTAGAAATTATTATTTCATTTTTAAAAAAATATATTTAGTGGATTTAGTCCCTGTGAACATTTGTTTATGCACTGAAAGTACAGTGACAGCAATATAAGTGATAAGGGAAGGTAGAGACAAGTCTGAAGGATGTAGGACTGTGTATGATATGGCATCTTTTCCCATGAGCTCCCAGACAAATAGCTGCCTTTAATTCTTGGTCTCTGCCACCCATAAACACATACATCAACATGGCACTGCCATTTATTGCAGAGTGCTTGAATTCTTATACATGGGTCCTGCCCTATATTAAATAGGGGACATTTTGTAAAGAGTGTCATTAATGTTATTTGTATTCTTCACTTTTCTCTGTTTCTGCTGTGCAGATATTTGCACATCCCCTGCTTGAGTGGAATAGGTTTAGCATCTCAGGTAGAAGGTGCATTTAGCAGTGATGCATATACATATCTCTAAAATGCCACTTTGGAGCCAACCCCTTTTTGTATTTTACTTAGCCTTTACTTGGGCAGCACTCGCATCTCCTCAATAAGACTTTCACTGTGTAAAACCTTAGTAGAAACAACAAGTTGTATGATAGGATTATTTGGGGTGAAGTGCTGAAATGATGTAGGTGCTGCTAAATAGAACCCATGTGGCAGATGCACAGGCAGACTTTTGCTGCTTGTAATGGATTGGCACCAAAAAACTTGGAAGCTGAGGAACTCTCTTAGCCTCTTCACTCAGCCAAAGCAATGAACATGTTGAGAAGCACTAAAATTACCATCTGCAGGTGTTACCTCTGACCTCATATAGTGCCATCCCTCAAATATTTCACACTTATAAACCTCTGCTGTCCTACAAAAAAAACGTTTGAATCAACATGGTTTATTGGGATGTTAATGTAACTAAGCCACAGTCTCCTCTCTGGTCAGCCATTGTCCTTTTTTAAGCTGGAGGTGTTTTTACCAGTGGTGGGTCTTTGTCACGTCTACTCACTGAGTCACTATGTGAGGCTGGAATATTATTTCATTTGCAGTTTGTAATGTGGCTTTTGTGGTTGAAAGTCAACAGCCTGAAATCTGAAATAAATGTCATTTTCAGCAGTGAATTGTCATTATGTCAAATTTTGCCCTGCTTACTAGCTACTCTAGTAATAGATCTCATCTAACCAGACTTTTCTTTTTTCTTTTTTTCTTTTTCTTTCTCTTTATTTTCTTTGGGTGTGTATGTGACAGAAAAGGGAAACTATGGGGGGAGTCTGTTTCCCTCATAATAGTGACTTAATATTGCTATTAATCTTTATAAATGAAAAACATAGCTTTATTTTAAGCTTCAATAGTCTTTTATTAGATTAATGATTCTGGAGAAAGTCAAACACAAGCTATGTTAAATATATTCACTTATCGAATAATATCAATATTTTCCTGTTTGCTCTTTATTGTTCCAACAAAGTTAATATGTTTATCTATTTTTCTCTTCTTAAGCATCTGGTTTTAGTTCTCAGGATCATCAGGTATAACATCAGATGTCAATTTGATTTACAGTTTTAGTGCAGCAGATCCAAAATCAACACTCTGTACAACTCGCGTAGGATCTTATTGCAGTCCATGTTAAAAGTTAATTATTAAAACAGTTAATTTAGAAAAATTAAAATACTTTCTAAAAGAAAGTCTGTGTGATACTGTTCTATAATCAGCTTAACTCCAGTCTGTGCCCTTAGTGGCAGAATTGTTGGTGTGCTGGAAATATTTTGCAGCAAAACTGCTTGACTAACAAGAGAGAACGTTGGTAACTTGCTGCATGCTGAGCACATGCAGACCCTAGGAATCAACAAATAATATAAGACCATCATCCTCATCTTTTGTCTCCTCCTTTTCTTTCCTTTATCTAGCCAAGAGGTAGTCCATACAGCGGTGTTGTTCTTGTCATTTTTAGTCAGTCATATCAAGTTTATTTATTTTATCACCATTGCCCTTTGTCTCTTTCTAATATTCCTTTTCAGTCCTGTGGGTGGCTGACTGAAGAAAGGCTTTCCAGACAGGCCATGTCTTTTGTTCTGGTCTGAATCAGTCAACGAATCGGTCTTGTATCATTTGTTAAACGGTTGTACAGCCACATGTTGCTTTTCATGACAGCCTGCCAGATTGGGTTTACAATGGTGTCTAGTGTCTACATTTCCTAAGTTCTATCTCATTTTCGTATTTTTTGTAATTCAATGAAAGCTTAAGAAACAGGCACCGTGGATTTCATTGCATGGCCAATCCCAAGGGTTATCCGCTGAAACGTGAGAAGAGAAACATATTTGTCATCAGTCACCAGAACTACTGCATTTCTGGATATAGTTTGTGGAATCAGTTAAGGTAAGATGGCTTAAGAGATGGCATAAGTATGCTTTGGATCCAGATTGAGGGTACCTGCCCATGATTATTGAATGTTAGGAGAGGTCTTGCTCTGAACTGATTTTTAAGTTCACAAGCTACTTGCTGGTTTCCCTGTCAAACTTTGATGAAAGCTCTTAAGCTTCCAATTTCAAGACAGATTAGACTGCTGAATATCAAAATAGAAAAATGAATGTTTACCTTAAAAAGTAGAAAACTGTTTTAAAATACCAGTTTAAATGTATTGCTTTTGTGAATTCTCGCTCAAAGATGTACTAGAAAAGTTTCTGCTAATTTATACCTCGGGTGAAGGATCAGGCTGAGATGGGAAGATCTAAGTGTAATGATCTTACTATAAAGGGACTGAATAGGCTCCTCCTTTTCAACAGCCCTCAAGAGCATTGCCCCAAAATACAAATCTCTGACTGTATTCCAGGCAAAAAGAGAAGTTGGAACGCCTTTGAGTCTGGTGTGTGCGGGCGTAGTCTTTGCTGATGCTTTTTGTGTGACAGTGTGCCACATGCCCCATTGCTTGGTCTTGTGTGAGATGCAAAGGAATGCAGTAATCAGAGATCAAAGGTGACATAAGATTCTTCTTTCTTCTCTTTTTATCTTCTCTCATTTTCATGATTTTCTATTCTTTTTCCTCTTCATACCACAATTGTATCAGAAGAATGCTGATGAGAAAATAGTTGCTGCAAGCATATATCCTCCAGGCAGTCTTTTTCTGGCCAGGTGGGAGAGAGAATCATTAATTTCTTGAGGTTCTCGTTACATGACTTGCACTATTTTGTGAGTACTAGTCAGGCTGAATGACTGTATTTCCTCCTGGGCATCCTGGTATTGCTGGAGATACCGATACTGGCAAGATACTTCAGCTCATCTCTAATTAAAATACTTGTTATGAAGTATTCTTAAACACGTCTGCTTAATGAAGTTAGAAAAAGCATTTGGATGCAGAGTGTGAAGGCTTCAAATGTTGGAGTTCCTCTCTAGGGAGATGCGTGCAATCAGAAAGCATTCTGAATGCTAGCAATCCATCCCGTTTTGTTCCCATTTGTTTTCTCTAATTTCCTGCCTTTTTTTAATGCTGGTTAGCCAAAATAAGTCCTCTTTCCCTCCTCTCCACAGTTCCCTCCCCCTTTATGGAACAGCCCACGACACGTGCCTGTAAAGTGGCTTCTTGGGAATTTGCAAGTCTTTGAATGTGTTATCTGATTAAAGGGATGTATGTGTCTTTAATTCTCATCTGCAGTTCCACCTTTGACCCCATCTGTTAAAGTGGAAAGGAGTTGAGAGTCAGCAAAGTCCCAGATTCAACCCAGATAACCTGCAGTGTGCACGTTTGAATGTTTTAACTCTTCGGTTGCCCCTGAAAACTACATACTTAATTGACAGATTTGATTGGAAAATGTGGCGGGTCTGATATGAGGCAGGTGAATTGTTTATTTTGTTGTTATGCTTAAGGTTGGATAATTTAGTTCTGGCATCATTGTCTATATTAAGGGATGAAAGAACGTATAGTTGCATGACACAAACAGGTATAATATCTTGTTTGTGTGTGTGATTTTTTTTTTTTTTTTTTTTTTAATAGACCAGTCTCTTACTTACAGAACAGGAGGGAAAGTTCAAACCGCCACATTAATTACACATACTTCCTTTTTGAATAGGAAGCTGAATTACATGGTTGGAAATGATGTTGCAATTTTGGATGGGATTTTTAGATACCCCTGAATAACACAGAAGAACTCATTCCATTGAAAGATTAAAAAAGTAGATGACACGAGTGTCATTTTCATTTGCTAATATTATGCGTTTTCTGCAGAACAGATTGTGACATTTCTGGTGCTTTACAGACACAGGACATAAGTGACTAGAATACCACAATACATTTGGACCTGTGGATGTTTTCATCTTTCCTCTGGTCATTTTCTTTCCTAGGTTTCAAACACTCTTAAAACACTGAAAGGATATTCAGTATCCCAGATCTGTTCATGTTCTCTGAAAGCTAGAGCCAAATTCTTCCCCCACTTACATCTGTTCAACTCTGGTGGTTTCACTTACGCTGTGTGGCTGTAACAATGCAGAATTTGTCCTAATCTGCCCTTTCTTTTTCAATGGAGAACATGCACACACAAAGTGAACATAAACACAGTAAGTTGAACTGCAGATAAAAAAAAATATATATATTGTGTGTGTATACACAAATAGAGAGAGATAAATAGCACACAGATAGATTTGATAGTATATCTACTGTACATAATATTGTAAATGGTATCTTGCTGTGCTGGAATCTAGGCAATATGAGTTCAGTACTAAAGTGTTCAAGTTGCACCTGAGCTAGCTGGAGCCTGCCAGCCTCTGCAAGCCCACTGAGAGCATCTGTCTCGCCACCACCTTGCTCACGCTGTGTCCTCTGCAGGCTCTCCGATTCTTCCGACTATGAGCATAAATCATCCACCTGTCAGGAGCTCTAGCTGCCTGGATTATGCAATGCCTGCCTTCATTTGGAGATGGTGTGAGCAGAAGATTGCGGCAAATGGTTTGCATTCATTTTAATGCTGTTCCAGCATCTCTTCAGCTTTAATGAGGGTTCAGGGTGGTGACGACTCCCTGAGACAATGAAAGTCCTAGAGACCCAAGCTTGCTTTGTATGGCCTAGTTTAGATTATTTTTTTTCTTTTTTTCCTTTCTTTCTTGCCCCCCCCCCCCCCCCCCCCCCCCAAAGAAATGAATGGCTTGAAAATTGAGGCGGAGAACTGGTACTGCACAAAGCCAGCTGTCCACAGCTCTGTTTTTTGGCCTTGTAATACTTCCCTCCAGCTGAGCAATGAAGAATTTAAAAATCAGTCATGTTTAATGTTGATTGTCCATTTGTGCTGTCTAAAGCTGCATAATGCTTAGTTGCCTTCACTTAAATGTTTAAAAATCCTACCTTTGCAATTTATTCAGTTACAGGTATATTGGATTACACTATCAAGTGTGGAATACCATGTTGTATATCCCAAATTTAAAATACAGCTCCTCTATATAAAGTTCTCCTCTTACTAACAAAGAAAAAAATTGACCGTCAGTAAAATTGTCTTGTTTCAGCTTGTTAGACCTGAATTAATCAAATTCCTTATTCACTCATAATTTTAATCATGAATTATAGGCAGAATAAATATGGGTATGATATTTGTTCATATGTGTAAACAGAAGAAAAAAATGGAGGTTGTAAGACAAAAGCAGTACAGGTCCTTTCAAAGGCAAATGTTGAAGGTGATGAAGGTAAGTTGCACCTTCACACCTGTTGTATCTGTCCCTAACCTCAAACAAATTCCACCAGATTCTTGCAGGTACAGCCTTCAGACTGTAGCCTTATATGACTGTCAACCTCATATTCTTACTTGCCTGAAAAATGCCAGGCAGTACTAATAGTAAAATACTTAGTTTTAATACTCGTCGGTAGTTAGCAGAGGAAATCCACGTTCAGTATCTTAACAGTACAGGTTCACTGTATTTCACAAATATTTAAGGAAACAAACTTCTTTAATAACTTTGAAAAACATTGGGCTTGTGCAACATGATTTTTCTGTAGTGAATGCGTCATGAGCTTGTCAACAGTTTTTTCAGAGACTGTTTAAGTTTTAGAGCACTCCTGCGATGTAGGCAGTAATATCCCCATTTTACAGTATTTAACCTAAGACAAGAACCTAACCCTAAGAACAAGGGTTGCTTAGTAAAAATCACGTGGTGTTAGAGGCACAGCTAGAAGTGGAACTTCTGCTCTGAGGTTAATATGTCATTCAGCCTGGGACTTCAAAGTCCAGCCATTGCCACCCCTTTCTCACCCAGTGACTGAAAGAGAGAAGGCTTTATTACTTGTTGGTTTGGGGTTTTATATTTCTCTTTATAACACTTTCCTTCGTATGTGGATTCCTCAGTCAGCTACTGATTAAAAGAATCCTAAAAAGTGAAGTCAAATTAAGGCCAGCTTTTGTCAACAGGGAAAAGAAAGCACTCTCTTTCAATGCACCTGTATATTTCCTGTTGATATTAATGGAAGATGCTTACACACAAGATGCAAAGGAATCTGTGTTGCCAAAATATTGTAAATTTTCCTCTTGGTGAAAATTTCCCCAGCTGACGTACCACTGGTGGCAGCTGAATGTGGAATACATAGTGCTGCAGTCTGTACGACAGTCTGAAATCATAACAGTACTTGAGAGCTCTGCCTGTGTCTATGTTCATCCCCCTTGGTCTGAAAGCCAGACAATTTCATGCAACCTGGTCATACTTAACTAGGACCACACAGAGCAAGGGAGATTTTTAATAGGCTGTTTGGGAAAGAGTGAAGACCCTAACGAATGAAGTGTGTAGACTTCGAGATCTTTACTGTGAGCCTTATTTGCTTCTGGTAACAAGCTAACCTCCCATGCCATTCCCTGCCCCCTCCAGTTTTAATTTGATGGAAAGCCAGCAGTACTGCAATTTTATGCAAAGCCTCCAGTGAACTCAAAAAAGATTATTATTTCTCACTTTGTCTTTACAGATAACTTTAAAATTTTATGCATCAGAACGCAGGATTATCTGAAGACACAAATGCAACACAACACTGACAAAATCAGATGAAAAATCTCACTCTTTTAGCTATGAAGAAATTAGATTTATCATCAGAAAAGCATTCTCTTTTCATTTCCTGAAAGGTGCTTTTTGACAGACCCTTTGCAGTGGACGTCATGCTCACAAAACATGCTGTCACAGGGCTATTTGAATATGGTGACAGGCTCATTATCATGTTGAAGACAACTGACAACACTGCAGACTAGAAATGGACAGGCTTGCCAATCAGCTGTTGAAAGGATTGCAGTTGAAATAGAGCTTTTTTTTGTTCTGAGAACAGTAGTACAAATTGACTACATTAATTCTTTTTATTATGGTTGCATACACTGTAGTTAAGGGTCCGTCACTGTTTCCATTATAAACCCCTGTTTTCAGGGGTTTATTAGTAGACCACAAAAAATGGTTCCCCTTGAAATTTTGCATTAAAAATATATATTACCCTAACAGAACAAAATTTCTGTGGTAACTGTGTGGAGGAGGGAGGGCAGAGAAGAGGAATTGACTGATTTTTAGCTGAAAATTGCGTAAAGCTGAATGCATTATTATTTTTATAGCACCTTAGATGTCCAAGAGTTTTATAGACAGGTTTGTGCCTCAGGAGTTTACAATTTCAGGATTCAGTACTGCCAACACTTATTATGAGATGGAATTTTCCTGGTAGTTTCATTGGTATTAGTAAAGCACCAAACATTATCCACAGTAGTAGGTATTTGCAGATTCAGGTTGAGTAGTCTTGAACAGTTGTTTTTTTCTTTTCTTGTAACTTAAAAAGGGCTAAGATTTTTTTTGTTTTGTTTTAATATTAATCTGGAATGTTAAATGATAACCTGAGATTAAGGGATTTTTGCATATAGAAGCAGGGACTCAGCAGGTAATTTTGCATATATAATAATAATAATCCAATTTAAAATGATGCTAGATTCCACCAAGATACTCTAGTTATGTGAAGTGGGGAGTTAGGTGGAATTTATCTGCTTTAATCCAAAGTGGCAGTCCTGGGAAATCCTACTCATCTTCTAATTGCAGAATTTCCTGATGTACCCAGGTGCTGGAGTTCATGCCGCTGGAGTTTGTATAGTGCCCTTAAAATTTCTGTAGCCATCTACAGTGGCATACTTCTGTGCAAACACAGAAATGTCTGTGTTTTGACAGGTCTGAACAGCTTACTAGTTACCTTCTGTTCAACTCTAGAACCAAAGATATTCCTCTGAGGCCCCTGAGTGCTCGACCTGGCAGACGTTCTCAGAGCACACCTTCACACCTCAACAGACTAAGCACACCTCAACTGTGGGCACTAAGTGTCCACAGTTGCTTTCTTCTGTAACATACTGGTGATCCCACTGCTATGCCTCAGCAACTTAAGGCAGGCCACCAGGATGTGGGAAGGGAGAGATGTGGTTTCTGCATCCAGGATGATTTCTCTGTTTTGTCAGACAGGCTGACCATAACAGTTAGAGCGAGTGCTTTTTCCCAGGGACTGAGATACCTTTTCATTCCTTCAGACAGAGGAGGGTGTTAAATCTGTGTAAGTGCTCTAAACCTGAAGGAACTGATGTTACTCTATTTTCTAAGAGAAGAAATCCAAGTGTGCTGGAGAAAAGGCATGGTGACCTACCTTCATGCAGGAACAGGAATAGGAGACTATGAATCCTGAATGTAGCAAGGCATTTCCAGGAAGCCTGGAGGGATAGGTCTGAAAGTTCCATGTTAACTAGGTGTAGGTGGCAGCAATGTGTGTATGTTGGCTCATTTATATTCTGCCCTGAGATGCCTAACTTCCCCCATGCTCTGTACAGGGAGCCTGGATCTCTGTTCAGGTTCCAGCTCCGTTTGGTGGGTCAAATGGAAGAAGCTAGGCAGTGTGGTATGTAGGAGATATATATCCTTTTGTTGGATTTGGTTGTTAAAGTGAGATACTGAAATAGTAAAAGACCACATGTAGAGCCCTCGGCTGTTGAATTCATTTATCACAGTCTGAATCTTTAATATATTCACTAAATATTTGGTGTGAGGCTGATCTAGAAAGAAGACACAGCTTTGCCTAGTGTATTTTGCTGAGACCTTTGCAAGGAAAAATAATTTCACTTGTAGTTCTGTGGCTTCAAACATTTGCAGGCTTAATTGATGCTCATTTGATTACCTGATTTCAAAGCACAATCAATTACCTTAATGCATATCACTGTTCTCACAACTACGGTGATTGCAAAATTGTGAATGTAAAAATGGAAGTCACTTCTGAAAATTAAGTCTGCAGTCTTATTTGCAAAGTCAGAACTGTGACTCTCATGAATTACAGCACTACAGAGCAGAGGACTATATTGTCATACTGCCAGAGCTATTATAATATATCAGGTCAATTGTATGCATACTTAAAATCTTTAAAACATTTACTGCTTCTCTAATGAAGTCAGTTATCTGTTTCTAGGAGGAAACTTACTGAAGATACATCAACTAATGCAGGATGTTGAACCCAAAAAGTGGTGTTCAGTTGCAAATTATTAAGGAAGAATTTTTTGTCTTTTCATGAAATCATAGCTCCATTGAAGTCAGTGACAAAGCTGCTGTTGATCTGGGGGCAGCCAGGTTTTCATGGAGAGAGTAGTTCTAGTGGTTAAATCAGAGGGCTGGAATCAAGACCAATTTCTATTCCAGAACAAGTCACTTCTACTTTGTGTGCCTCCAGCAAAAATATAATAGATAAAATAATATGGAGCTATCTCACCGGCATGTTGTGAGGCTTATTGAATTAATATTTATGGAATACTTTAAGATTCTTTGATAGAAAGTGCTATGTAGCTGCATACTATTACAATAAAATCCTGAAAAACAAATCAATCTGGAGTTAGTCTTATCCAGTTATAGCTAACTACTGGAGCTGCCTATTATGTTACAGAAAAAAAAAATCAAAACTAGAAGCAAATGAAAAGTATTTAAAAATCCCACAATTATTTGGAGAACTCTGGGCTTAATACTTCAATTGACACTTAGTTTTTATGGTGATAGGCCCTTTTTTAATACTTTCCCAGCTAGATTCATAGTTGAAACCAAGCATAACATAGTAACTTTATGTGCTTTGGGAGAGTAAATTAATATTTTCTTCTCATGCTGTAAATTGCTTCACAGAACACACATCCTACACGTAGCCTACTAGACAAGTAAATAGCATTGTCTTTGAATCATTGGTTCCAATGATTCCTTGTATGAACAAGTCTTATTGATTCATTGATGTGGGGGTTTTTGTTGGCTAAGTATTTTTATATTTGCTTTTGAAAAGAAAACAAATATTCTTACCGTTAAAAGCTGCATTGATTTGAAATGAGCTGCACATGAGGGTGGACTAATTACCTAATTTTTCCTCTCATCAATCAAACTCTCATTACCTTAAACATTGCTCTGAAAAGTTAGCAGCAGTCCTAAACAGCAGTCTTTAAAGAGAGTATTATAAACACAGAAAAAAACCCACCCAAAAATGTATATGTAGCAAAGAGACATTGGTTGAATAAAGTTACTCGTATCGTGTGAACAAAGCAGCTTATCAAGCGTGTAACATAATTTTGCCTATCACCAACTACAGGAAGAAAACTCTTGAAATCTAGGCTATGAAGCCTGGAGGATATCGATGTTTTAGCAAAGCAGTGCAGACATGGAATATTCTTTTTCCCCAGGACTGACCTAGTAAATTGTGCAAGCACCAGGAGAAATTTTGCCACCTGTCCCTTATAATCAAGGCCTGTCCCTTACTTAGTCTCATTTCAGTGATATAATTAAATGACACCATTTTCCCATTTATGTTGCATGAACATGCTGCCAGAATCCTATAGTTTTATCCAGGTACCCAGGCATGTGACTTAATTTGTTTCATCTAAAGCCAAAAAAATAATCATTTGAACATGGTCCCTTGCCCTAATAGCTAACCCAGCATGGTGTATTAGAATACTATTGTTGCAGCATTCATTGCAAAAATCAATAATCCACTAGATGGAGCAGAATAGAAGTGTAAAAATTGAGTTAAGTCTGGTATTTTAAGAAACAGACTTGAGTATCAAAGTGGCAGGACTCAGACAAAACAGCAGAAAAATGCAACGGTAATATTTTTGCAGTGCATAGTTCTAGCAAATCAGCTAGCTTTACAGTCATTCGTGGATTAATGTTACAGTCCTCCTTTGGTGGTGTCTGTTCTGTAAGCGATAAAATGAGGATTAATCTCTGGTCTAGAAAAGATGATCATGAGAAAATTTAGGGGAACAAAGATCTTTCTTGGAAAGGGAATTTTTTTCCTTTCCCAAAACAAAGGCAATTTTTTTCGTGGAGAAACAAGATGGAATAATAAGGCAGTCAGAGAAAGGAATCATAAGATTGGGAATAAGGTAAATGAAAGAAGGGAAAAGAAGTTCTTCAAACATCCTGAAGTTCATGTTGTTTGTTTTGGATCTCTTGAACCTTTAAAATAGGACTTGAAAGCCCATTAGATATTGGAAAATAGTAAGATGAGTGTTTCTGACTATGCTATCACTTCCAGCCTGGTTGTCAATATGTGCGTTTTTATGAAAGACAAAAGTGTTTCTAGAATCATGGAAAATTCAGCATTGCATGCAGATAATGTTCTATAAAAATATGTAAAAAATCAGTCAGGTTTTTTCTTTCATGGTTTGGTATTGGTGAATATTGTGAAATGTGGTAGCAGTGCTTCGGTTTTTATGAAAGTTTCTGCAATGTTCTGAAGTCATGATCAATACAGAGAACAAAGTGTTAGTGTTAACATGACTTGCTATATTTTTTGATTAGTGACATTCTTTTATTCCTCTCTATTCATCTATAGCAAAGTCAAATTGCAAATTTTACTGAAACCTTCAGGTTGCATGCTGAAAAGAAAGAGATGCAAACTCGAGTGTTAGACTTGGATGTGTCTGTTTAGAAAGAAGAGGGAGAAGAAGTGAAAAGAAAGATGAGTCTGTCTTCTGAGTAAACAAGTCTAAAAGGATAATGTCTTTAAAGTCGTGCACTATATGACAAGTCCAAGCACTGCATGGGTATTTGCATATATTTAACATTTTCATTCAGGTGTTTGGTCAGCTGAGAGTCCCTTAAGTTTTAAGCTGTTTGAAACTGGTTTTGCAAACAGCAAACATCTATGTATACTGTTTTTTCCCAGAAGTTGTTACTCATTATTTCATGGATAAGTTGAATTATCATGAACATGCAGGTTTTGGGTGTAAAATCACAACGTTTTTCATATAAATAATCCTTACATTAATATCCCCTTAAAAGATGTGGGGGTGACATGATGTTGATGGCAATCATATCAGCAAGTAGATTGGTGAAGATGGAAGAAAAGGCTCCAGTAGCACAGTTCAAACAGTTTCTACTGCCAGTGTACCTTAGGCATGACCTAAAGCCTGTTCATTCTGTCCTAGGTCTCCTGTGAAAAGGGATAGCCAGTTATGCCAATATGAAGTGGTTATTTGATGGAAACACGTACAAGAAAGATTGCTCTTAGTGCTGGATTTATATATTTTGCAAACACAAGGAAAGATATAGCCAGTATTTCAGGGAAACGGTGATGAAATTTGGTTTGCTGACATCTGTAAATGTGCTTCTTTGCTGTCTAATCAAGGCTTTGAACCCAGGTCTCCAGAGATGAAAGCCTCAGGCATTAACCAATTGCGGTATCTCACCCTCAGCTTTGTATTTAATAAAATGCTTTAGATAGGTGCAGGTGAACTTTATTTGCTTAATATTGATTGCTTTGCCTTCTTCGAACAAAGAATTGTAGGAACTTTGGGAAATTAATTTAAAAGTTGTCTAGTTCCATAGTATCTTCTGCATATTTCTGTGTATCTGGAGCTGCATTCTTCAGATTACAACAGATAGCCTTCCCACAGAAAAAATGTGGAGATGATTTTTTTTTTTTAAATAGGAACTTAGAACAGTTAAAAGCTTCCCGTTCTCAGCTCTAACCTCCCCCCCCCCTGCCCCCCAGTGTTTTGGTGTATTATGGCAGTCCAATTTGAAGTTTTTTCTTTCTCTGGAAAGGATTCTTATATGAAATTCTAATTTTGATGATGTAAAGTATTCCTGTTACTTCCCATCCTCAACTACTGCACAACATCACTGTGAGCTATCTGCTGAATTTCTCCCCATGCTTATTCTCTTTTTTTCAAGATATGATTGATTTGCAAAATACTTTGGGATTTACTGTTGCTACGAAAATAGCAGGTGTTAACATTTGTAGTCATGCATGCATTTTGGGAAAAGAATAGCCCAAACTTCTTGCATTACAAGATGTCTTTTCTCTCTCCTCTTCTCCTCTCTCTTCTTTTCCTTCTCCCTTTCTTCTTACAAGTATTAGTTTTGTCCATCAACGGATTATTTTTTTCTTTATTTCTGCCAAGTGTTCACATATGCATTTAATTTAAATCAGTACAATATGTATCGAATGAATATCAATTTTCTCTGAAATGTCAATTTTAGTCAGAATGGCTGATAATCTTCAATTTTTCTTAAAACTGTAAAGCTGTTCTGCTTCAGTTTGTTTGAACCAATGCATTGTCATGAGCCCATGGATTACAGTCCACAAAAGTCTTCATGCAATACAGTCTTAAGTTAGTGCTTCTCTCTTTCTTGTTCCCTGTGTTGACCAGACACCATGAACTTTCAGAGGTCATATTGAGACAGGATCTCCAAATATGAGCCAGGAGCTGTGCAGGAGAGTTGTCCAAGTGCTTTTAAAAAAAGTGTCATCTTGGTGCACACTGGTTGTCACATAGTCTATAAGTAATCTATCTCTATTCAACTAGCATTTTGCCTTATTCTTCATGTTACAAAATTTGGTATGTGAGCCTGAACTCTTTTCTTTATAATGTTCCTCCTTTCCTTCTTTCTTTTCCCAAGGACGTCTGTGCTAGGACACTGTTGTTCACAACCCATGAATGCCCATGGACTGGTCTCATGTTACTGAAATACAGAAGGTGTCCATGCTCAGCATGTGTGAAGGAAAGTAATTTTAATCTCAGTTTTATCCTTTCTCTGTTTGGCAGTTTCGATGCACACGGAGGGCTAAGATCCACAAGCGGAAAGTTCTGCTGGGTGTCACTGGGGCCAGGTTGAAGATAATTACAAAGATCATTGGCCATAGCAGGCTTGGGCCCTAAGTAAACCACTGGTTTTGTGAAGGGCTAGGGTGTGGAAAGAGCATAAAGTCCTCTCATCTCTCTTTTTTGCTCTGTGTTGGGCAGGAAGAAAAGATTTTGTCTGTATTGAGGGAAGATTAAAGAAATGAGAGAATTCTTTGTCTCAAGAACAACAGGGCAATAACCAGTTAGTCACTTTTATGTTATTAGTTTGAAGTGTTTATTGCTGAACTGTGGAGTTTTACCCATTGTCTACTGTGTGATAAAGCAGGTTGCAGATGGCTTTGTCACACCCAGGCCTGGGAAAGAGCAAATGAATTTTAGTAAAATTAGTTTGTGTCTTGTTCTCAGTTTGCAGAACAAAGTTGCGAATTCAGTCATAACTGATGATATAAGGTGGATTCAGCTCTTTGCAAGTATATACGTTTGCTACAGCATGTAAAGGAAGACATGGAAGCTTAAGCACATAATTCTACAATACTGGGGAATATGTTTTAATCTAATGTCAAGGTATATACTGGAGTACAGAAAACGTGCAGTCTGGCAGCCTTTGTTTGCAAGTGCTGACAAAATAACTTTTGTTGAAGTTAGCAAGATAGGAAGGTGAAAGGGCCTCATTCTCCTTTTTGCACAGAGCATCAGGAAGGAACAAAGCAGTGACAGAAAAAAAAAAAGCTATATGTTGAAACAATTTTGATTTGTAGGAATACAGGCTGTGAACTTGTTTGGGATGTTTCCCTACAATTAATTAGAGAAATATTTCCTAAACATTTCTATTCAGTTTTCAGGGGATTATTTTTTTAAGTAGTTAAAAATTTTGTGAAAGAACAGTTTTAATGAGTAGTTAAAAACTCCCAACAAAACCAAATAGGAACAATGTTAAAAAGAGGAAAATAAAAAACTTGAAAAGGTTATGAGACTGAATGTTCTGATGCGATTGTCTTAACGAAATGGAAACTGCCTCATTTGGAAAGATGTTCTGTAAAAGTAGGCCATCACACACCAAATTCTGTAATACTGTTTTGTGGTTTTATGTGTGTGGTTGCATTGCATGTGGTTTATTAGCTCTGCAGTGCTTGAAAATCCTGCTCAGGATTATCTTGTTAGAAGTTAGTTTTAAATTGCAAAGCTAATAGACCCTGTAGAAGAAGTAGGTCTTGAATAAAAGCCGACTTGCTTTCAAAGGGAAGTGTGTGGTAAAAGAGAAGTGTTCAAAAGAAGCATTTCCAGGTAAATACTTATTTTGTATATTTATAACTATATTAATAGTTATGTGCAAGCAATGAAAGAGGAATTAAAAAGCAAATGTGTGTGGCAAATAAGCTACCCTATGCAAGATGGTTGAGGGTCCTGTGCTTAGAACACTAGTTTGCAGAAATAAGTCTCCATGAGTGTTTCTTAAGATGTTAAATTTTTCATAAGCATGAGTACTTCATCTATTCTATTGTCAATGTAGACTGATGAACAAAACCCCAAGGCTTGATTTCAATGATGTTTAATTTTAGTCCCACATTAAATGCAAGCTCAGTTTTACTATACTACACATATTATATGATGGGTTAAATAGCAAGAGAACAGTAGTAGGTCATCTTTTTTTTAATTATTCTTCCAATACCCTGACTTCACCATCAAATGTTAATGGCTATTGTCTCTTATACAACAATAACGGTATGCTTGAATTATTTTGTGGTGCAATACAATATGCACATTAATTTTTGCATCATTTTAACAATGTGAATTTTAGTATTAAAATCACAATAGTAAATTATCAATGCCATTAACCAGCAGTATTGATTTACTATGCAAATTGAGTTATGAATTAGGCCTGACCCATAATCCCTTGAACACTTGCTAAAATCTTGAGACTTCTGTGGCTAGACCTGGTAAATAAGAGAGCAGTTTTCTCACATTTTTCTTTTGATTAATTTTAACTGCTATACAATTTTGTTCAAGTATGAGTAGTGACATTTTCACACAGAGCTGTGATATTTTTTTATTTTTGTTTTGTTTTTATTGAGTTTATCATCAGAAAGCATAGGCTACCCCACCAATGTGAGAACTAGCAATGAGATAGATGTGTCTTTATTCATTCCACAGCTAGAAGGAACGAGTAGTAAGCTAGTGTACTTGCCAAAATAAGTGACAAACACAGATGTTTCAGTAGGAATAGAAAATATTAGTTACAGAACTCATGACAGAAATAACATTGTTTGCATTTAAAATACATAAAAAGCAAACCCTTATATCCTAATTGGACATTATCTCCTTAAATTCAATTTCCCCATTTCACTCATCCACATCACTTTTGGTAATAAGGCTTCACCTTGCCCAGTAGAAGTTAAGAAACTGTTTTATCCTCTCCTGAAATGTTTCTGCAGTGATGTGCAAGGTACTAATTATGCCACTGCTTATGACAGGCATTTTTACACTTCGCTGAATAGGCATCATTCAGCTGGGACCCAGATGATTTGCCCCAGCAGTGCGTTTGTAGACTGTTGCTAAAAACAATTTCACCTCGAGACCATTGGACTTTTTACAGTCTAATTTTGGCCATATATGAGGGTTACTTAAATACAGAGATAACATTAATCTTTCAGTAGCAACAAGTGCTGGCTGTGGTTAAGACCAGGAGCTTAGCATTCCTGTAATCAAAATGTTGTTGCTGGCCATGAGTAATACAGTATGTGATCATTTCTGAACATTAAATCTAACCTGGATTGGGTTCAGCTCTGCTACATGATACCATGTTGCCTCACATGGCACTGTTCTACCCCTTTGGTCCTTGAAGATATGGGACAGTAATTAGCAAGTACCTCATTTAATTGGCAGGAGTTCATATAATACCAGTTCATGCCCTCATGATGCTTGCGTAAGTAAGTGTTTCTATTTTCGTAGACAGTAGGCATTTGGAATTTTTTTTTAACAATATAACTGCCTGGGCTTAGTGTTACAAATCATGAAACATTTTGTTTATGCATTATAAATAGTGATATCTATTTATAAATCAAAGGCACTGTGTTCTCACTCTATTCCTAGGAGGCCTTTGGTTGTGTTAGCATTACCCACACACGTGCTTCCATTTTGTTGCCCAAGAAGCTAAATAGAAATATATGACTCTTAGCTGGCCTCATTAATGAAACAATAGATATAGGTTGGGTGCAGAATCTGAAGGAGTCACTGAAAAACATAATAAGCAGTGAGGGAAAAAACCCAACCCCAACAAACTGAACATATTTTAAATTATTAAAAAATGTTATTCAAGGGAAGCAAAGCAGAGTTCTATTTAGGGAGGTAGAAGGAAAACCCTGAGGTGGCAGAGGATTCCTAAAGGGTGAAGAACAGTTTATCTCTATCCTGCATAGTCATGTGGGGACAATTTATCCTCATCTTGGAGGAACAGGAAATATTTTAAAGTTAATAATGTTTCTGCCACCTTTCTCTCCCCTCCTATCATGCTTACAGTCAAAGGTGAAAGCCTACCCTACATCCCCTGTGACTGATGCAGAATCTACATCAGAAGCAGAGAGATGAGGGAAGGAAGAAGAGTGGAATGATATCAGCTCTGTGGTTTGCGACAGCCTATAAAACTAGAAAAGCCGTTACAAAAATTGGAGCCAGATAGAACTCATAAAAAGCTAGTAATCTCCTCTAAACATGGGCCAGTTGGCAATCCCGTGCTGTAGTTGTTTGTCATTACAATAGGATATCTTGCTGCAAATCAACAAATGATTTCTAATACAGTTGTATATACAAACAGTAGAGAAACATTTGTTGTTGTTTCTTTCAAGCCTTGTGGACTGAATTTATCACTGTGCGACAATCCCTGCCCCAGTGATCTTGCACTTTGAAAGAAACTATGGATTCTGGTGCAAAGGAGTTGCTGGAGTAACTGGTATTGATGACTGTTTTGTTGCGCTCCCCCCGTTGCTGCAACCTGGGAAGTACCTCTTCTGCTCAAAGTACCTTCAGCATTTACCTTGTTCATCTGGGTAATGTAGTGTCAACCCTAATACTGAATTGGAAGTAGTTCCCCTACATAGTTAATAGCAAGAAAAGTGGTGTAGTAAGCAGAAACACTGCTCTTGCTTTGTGGTGTTATGGCTTGATTTCTGAGCCCACTGTTTTACAGGTTTTTTTCTGCATATTGTATCCCTGCTGACATGCTATAGTGTACATTTCCTTACCGAGAGCATGCTGTAGGCATAAGCTACTATTGCAGACACCTTTGATGCACTCCTGACATAATAGACCTGATGACCCTGAGGCCTTGCAGTGCTCTGTTTAGGGTGAAGTGCCATTTTGCTGCCTATGTAAACTATATACATGACCGCTCCCCCCTCTCCATGTCAGACGGCTGCAGAGACCCTGCCTTTAATAGGCAAGGTTAGAAGGATAGAGTGTGGCACATGGGCTGAGTCTTCCTTTTTATAAATCGGTAACAATAGGGTGTTGACAGGCCTTGAAGCCTAAACAGGCTATGAGGGTCATCATGATAAGGAAGGATTAGTGTATATAATTTGCCAAATATGGGGCTAGTCACTAGCTGGGTTTTTCTGCACATGGCAGATTATCTACAGTAGCTTCGTGGCATGCACCTTAGCTGCTGGCTATATTTATTAGCAAATTTACCACCGCTTCCAGTTTAAGAACTATATGCTAAACAGGGAACGTATGTAAGTGTGATGAAATAAGTTTTGGTTTACATTTCGTCTGAAGAATAAGAATGGAGTGTGCTGTATATGTCTTAAGTAGAAATACTTTTCAGTGTACCGTATCTGTTTTTCCCCTAAGATTTTCACTTGAGAGATTTTGTATGCATCTTCATTCTTTGTAAATAAAGCTGTTTCTAACTTAATTCCCTGGAGGATATAGTTATCCAGCCCAAAGATCAATGGTCAACAGAAAATATAAAGAGCCCCTAGATCAGATCTTTGACTGCTTTGTGGTAGATAGCTAAACTGCCCACCTTAAAACGTTAAGAGAACGATAAATGCTGTAAATTCTTGGCTGCAGTGAAGAAGAACTTGTTAACCCCAAAGTTACTGGAAATAGATATGGTCAAAATCTAACAACATTGCTTGTGTTGTAAACTGTGTTTATTCCTTAAAAGAAAAAGAAGAATACAGGGATTTAGTCAATTCTTTCAAGTATTCTCCAAATCAGATTTTCACTGACTGTTAATTTGCAGTTTGGGGCAGAGTTCATACTTTTGATCTTCCAAGTGATACTATGCCAATTTATGGGAATTTGTACAAATGTTTAAAAATTAATACACATACAGTTACTTTTTTCTTTATGTTTACTTGAAGGTTTTATTTATTAGTGTGACAGTTTCTTTAAAGTAAGATGCTGCAGTCCCTTTATGCTTACTTACTCAGTACCTTGATAAGCTCACCCATTAAAGAGAAGACCCAATGTAAATAAAATTTTGCAAGTCACTTGAGGATGCAGCAAAAGAAATAATTGACTTTTTAGTCCATTTTTAGAACAAACTCTCTCAAGGCCTTTTTTTCCTCACAGGAACATTCCCCACTGCCACTGGAACTGACAAGACTGTATGCATTACTTTATTTTGATACTGACATTTAAACAATAAAATAAAGCCATTTAAAACAAATAGTGGTGCTTTAAGTGTCTGAGCTGTCAAGATATCAAATTATATAACTTGGAAAAATCAGAATTCATTGTTAATGGTATGCACTTAACACAAAGGGTCGCTGGAGTACTAACCAGATATATATTCAGCTACCATGTTGGAGCTAACAGGCTATATTCCTTTAGATAGAATTGACTATATTCACTTAAATGGACTTGACTCTAGTACAATCACTGTATTCAAATGTCAAAAAAAAGAGAAAGAGGATGTCACGTAGGGTCACAAATTATGTTGGATTTTGACAGATTGTAGCCTTGCTTTACAAGAGCAGTAACATCTCATTTGTCACCGTTTGATCTGTAAGTGCGGGAATGAGAGCGGAAGGCCCTCCATCTCCACCGCAATTTAATCGCTCTGAGGCCGACAGTGGCAGCTAAAGCCACCTGCCCATGCACTGTACTGCTGATCTGTTTTAATTTAATCGTCCGTCAGCTGGGATGAAAGCATAAATCGTCTCCCTTTGATCTGCAAACGGTGTGGTTTTTTTGTAAAGCATGGTGCAGAATCAGGCAGACAGTTTCCACATTTAGTGCAACATAGACAACATGGGCTTGAAAAGCTTGTAAGTGATATTTCACTGTAGCAGTAAAGCAAGAAGTTGCTCTTTTTGTAAATTGATATGAAATAGCACAGGTTTTTTAAAAAAGACTTGTCGTAGAGCAGGTTATTGATTCATAAGGTATTAATTATTCAAGTTTGAAAAGCCAACCTCTACCCTTAAATAACTTAAACACCTTTAAAACCCTCAAGAACCTTAAATCACCTTGTTTACAAAGTGGGGGATAAGAAAAATTTTTTGGCGATAACACTGGCTAATTCTGTGAACTGTCAGCTGTATACTGGGCATGTTATTTAGTTATATTGTTGCATGTCAATGAAAAAGGGAGAATCTTTAAAAAAAGAAACAAACCAAACCTCCTTTCTCCAGTGGAAAATTTTGCCCTTTCCTGGTGTTGTTGGAAGTTTTGTTTAAGGCTAAAATGTTATTTGCACATCAAATATATTTGGTAAGGCAAACCCTGCTTTTGACTGTACTAATTGAAATCTTACACCCTTCCATGAAAAGATCCAGCATGAATACAACTGAAAGTAAAATGGTAATATTTGGACAAAATCTTTCTCATTATTATGTTTTCTTACAGAGTAGCTAGTGGGCGAAAAAATGCCGATTTCTACATCGCACTTCTCCCTTTCAGACCCTTCTCCCAACCCTTTACGGCTTCCTTTTTCAGGCTTGTGCTTTCTTAGGTTTCACACTTGGCCTGTCTCATGAGGTACGTCATTCATAATTTTGACATTGTCCATTTGTGACAAGAACCACCTCCTTTAGCTCCTTGTCAATCCAAGCTGGGTCTTCCAGTGCTTCAGTCTTTAAATCTTGAAGAAACATAGCAGTGGAAGGCTCACGCCTCAACTGTGAGAATTTTGACTGACCCCATAAACCTTTAAATGCACAATCTCCTGTCCCTTTCTTATGACAGCTTTAGGGACTGTACTCCCAGTTCAGATTCCCAATTGCCAGTATTGAAATCAAAATCTTACAAACTCTCCCCAAAATTCATACAAACCTGAAGAGTTGCATATATTCTCTGGAGTGTCATTTCTCTGTCTGGGATTGGAGGTATGAACTGCCTGGTGAGATCTTTAAATATCTTTCCATTACTGCTGAGACTAGACTAGACTCTGACTTCCCTAATGGAAGAAGGCTTTTTTGTGGTCAGATGTCAAAACTAGGAAGTTCCTTTCCTAGTAACAAAACCAAGTTTTCTTGACTTCTTGGAGATCAGAGAACACAAACTACAGCTTGTAAGAATCCCCTCTTTTTGAGTGACTGAACATCTTTCATTTACCGAACAATCTTGCAGCGTTTTATTTGAGAAGGTTTTCCATCTCCACTATTTGTAGCAGGATTTTATTATTTGGCAAAGGATTCTGTCTTGGGGTAAAGAAATGTTAATGCTTTCTCTTGTAAAATTCCATTCAGCTTATGCTGGAATATAAATAGTGAAAAATTGCCTTTGTCTTTCTTTTGCTTTCATTCCTCATGAAAATTTTGTCAGGCTGACAATATAATAAATAATTATGGAGTTGCTGTGGCCCTGGAGTAGGGGGGGAGAGAACCAGGCTGCTGTCTCCCATCGCAGATTCAGCTTATGGACAAACCGGGCCCCGATTGCTTTGAGAGCACTGGTTTGGTCTAAAACGCCCAAACACATTTTCTTGGGGAAAGAAGAAGAAAGAGAACAGAGAAAAAACTTATCCCCAAAATTGACCTCTGGGACTGACCCAGATCCCTGGGGCATGAGCTCACACAGCATGGGACCAAGGGAAGACAAATGGGCCAGACTACTCCTAGCCCTAGTAACCGACCCTTGTCTTGTCTCTGAGTTTTCTGCTACAAGCTAACATGGTAGGGATCCTCTGGTAGCCATCAGCAGTGCCGTTCTGAAATTTAAATGTTAAAAGGTTGCTAACAAAGCACATGAAAGAGAAAGACTTCTGTACTCGCAAATATTACAAATTGGTTTATCGTTCTCAGTTATGCATCTGGAATACCATATGTATACAGGCTAATAATAACATACAGCAAAAGGATATTAATTTGCAACGTTGAGCATTATTTGCCTAATTTTCTGTATGAAGTCTGATGCAAGAGAAAGCAGAAATTAAGCTTGGATGAACTATCATCAGTTCCGATGTTTTCTAACTTCTGACTTCTTGCCTTTGCAGACCAAACCTGGGGATGGCTATGCAATGTTTGTAACCGTAAGGGGTTTTAGATGGAATAATGAAGTGCATAGATGCATGCACCCTGCGTACTGTAAATGATAGTGACAGTTATCTTTAGTTGTGTGTAGGTAATGATGACACAAATAGCAATAGATGCCATACAGCCTTATACTGAACTATCATCTAATCAGTCCCAGGAAGGTTTATTTAAATGTATTTAAATAAAAGCAGTCTAAACTAGCAAAAGATGACAAATTAATTTTCATACTGATTTTTTATCTGAGGTAAAATTATTTTGCAAGTTTGACTAGCTTATTTTCCCTAAATATAAAAGATTTCTTCCAAATTTTTAGTCTTCATGATGATGCTTAATGTGCATGGGGCATTGCTCCACTGAATTTATAGTTGAAGTGATGAATTAGCTCTTCATTTTTGAGTACTGGTAAACAAAAGGCACGTTTTCTAATTCCATTGTAGTAACTGGCAACACTGTCACTGAGCTACCGGGTACAGGATGAACCTCTTAGTACTAAACCATAACATCCTGGAAGGTGTTTCCAACAAGTCTGACTTTTTAATTCCAGCTTTATGAAAGATGATGTCATTCTAGTTTTGTATCCCCTTCATACATCCGGTCCTTTTCCCTCGTACTATTTTGGGTATTTTTTATTAGCTTTTCTATTGGAATTCTGAACTCCATTACACTGCAGTCAGATAAGTACAAATATAAACCACACCATGGTGCTATCAATACAGTCCTCTCTTAAACCTCCAGCGCATACAACAAACACAGATAACTCCCTCCTGATAATGTCCTTGTATCTGCTTAGACTTAGTAGTGTAATGAAAGTGAAGGCAAAGACACAAATGGTATACAACATATGATAGGTTTGTGGAAGGTACAGTAACAACTAATGAGTAGGGAGAAAACGACTCAAAAGCATTGCTAGTTATTTATAGGCTCTCACTAGTCCATTCATTTGCATTGCATTTGTGATGTTTGTATTATTTTTGCCAGAGTGTGTTCTTGGATTCATTCATACTCTCCATTCTTCTGTGTCAATGTCACTTTTGACAGCAGTCAACAGAAATCCCCTCTGTTGCAAAAAGCAGAAGCAATAGTAGAAGGGTATGGCCATGATACCCTGATGGCAATATGGTGATAATGTATAGATGATAGCTAGCACTTCTGTCTTTATTTTCCTTTATATATTTTGGTGGTTTGTTTACAGCTTGAGGTGTATGGCTTATGTCCATTTACATGGTCTTCTTCAATGTGAGTGTAGTTCAGTGTACATTGTGAGTTCTGGTGGCATCATTATATACTGAATTCTGTATGTACATGTACACATACAGAGGTCAAACCACCCGATGCCTACTTGTGGCACACTTAACCGCTGTAGCTTTTGATCTTTTAGGACTGTGCTATATAGTATTGGGAAACCTGTTTTGTTCCATGATATGAGTTGGAGCAGAGAGTAGATACTCCATGAACCCACTTAAACCAGGTATTTATTTCTATGGTTGCTTGCTGTTATGGAGGACAGGATTCAATGACTCAAGTAGTTTAGTCCTATGTATAAAAGGTCAGTCATTTTATAGCTGGAAAATAGGAGAAACTCTTAACTTCTTTACTAATACTTTTCTTAATGGTTTGTGAAGTGGACACATACATTTGCACATGTCTGTCACAGAATATTGTGAATTACACATTCAGGAGGTCTCCATGATCTAAATGGCAGTATTAAATATTTACCATAACTATACAGACCATGGCAGCCAGAAATTTATTATGGGTACAAATAATTTTTCAGCCTGTCTGTTCTTAAGACAAAAGCAATAAAGCAAGATATTATTTAAATTGATAAAAGATGCAAACACAGCTTCACTGGGTTTCTAGATTCATATTAAAAGAATAAATATTTCATCAGTGATACTAATTAAAGAATGGTCAAAGATTTATCCATGTCTTGTACTGCAAATACATGTCAGACCTGATTAGGAAAAGTAACATTTGTAGTACTGCCCACTACTTGAAAAAAAATTTTCTGTAGAGCCCACTTTACCAGATAATGATTGTTTTATTAGTCTTTGTTTAGTCAGGTGTTACCCAAGAATTCAAAAAGCTAGTTTCTGGTAGAAAAAAATCAATAAGAATTCATTTTTTAAAAGGCAAACTTTACAATGGCAAATATTGTATCAGGGGAAAGCTGTTAGAAAACTACCATTTTGCTAATTAATTTCCATGTGGATAATGGATATACACTAAGGAATGGAAATAGATAAAGATCTCAGTAGGACAGGCAAAAATTAAGTAAAACCTAATGGTAATATCTTATGTCGGTTTTTTATAACATCCGATAAAAAAAAAAAAAAAAAAACAGAGCCTAGAAATACATTTTTGTAGTGACACTTTATAAATTGGAAACCTGGGATTTCCCTTATTTGATCAGGTTGAAAATCTGTCATTCTGATATGTTGTTTTCATTGGAGACCTAATAACTGATTCTTTTAAGACAAGCATTCAAGTAATTAACTTCGTTATGCAGATAACATTTGGAGACTGGGTGAATATTTTTTCCAAATGTTCTTTAATTTTCTGGCAAGTTGATAAGGCATATTCCACTGTTTTACCTACCTAGTCTTAATTCTGGTCCTTTCTAGTGCAAGTGGTTTAAATCTGCAAGGCTACTTCACTGCAGGATTTGGCCCAAAAAGTATTGAGGTCAGATAGTAGCTTGGAAAAAAGCTGCAAGTGCTGTTTCTGTCTCCTTGTGTATGTGTCTGGAAACCTTTTGTATGTCCTGGTTTTCTGTCTCAGGCCTAAAATTTTTTTATATGAACTTTAATTGAATTTTTTATTTTAGAACTCAAATAGTAAATATAATGGCTGAAGGTGTTTCTGGCTGTGAGAATGTGTTGTGTTTTCAATATTTTTTTCTTTTTCCGTATTAGTAAAAGTTCTTTAGTTTTAATAAGTGCAATACAGCCACACTCTGGTTGATATATGTGGCAGTACATTAATGAAGAATTTGGGTTTGAAAATTTTTTCTTCAAGAGAACCAAGTAGATACACAGATCAGTCCTGGAATTTATCTAAAAAGAGGTTACTCCTCTCTGTTATGGGGAAGAAGATTCAGAAGTTACGTAAAGCCTCTCCTTCTCCAAATGGTTTATTCAGAGTATACTTATTTGATACTGTTTTCATTAATGGAATTACTGAATAACTGTTAGTTTGAACCATGTCTTTAGTGACCTACACAAACTAAGTACCTGCATGTGTTCACCATACACTCGCTGTATCGCTTGCTTTTTGTTACTTACCAAGCACATTAAAATTCACATTTAAATTTCAAATGAGCTAAATAAACCATTTCTTTCAGATAAATAGCTGATTTTGTTCCTCTCATGTTATATTAATATTAGTATTATGGAGTCTTCTGTACCCTTGCTTTACTTCCTGACTGTCTGATAATTGGGTTGGCAGAGTATACCTGGGGTCATCTTGTTTAGCTTATCTGCACAAGAGAAAGAGTGGCAAATAATAAGGGAAAGCAGCAATAAAATAGTGAAAAAAATTGAAAGGAAGATTTAATCTTTGACCAATTTGAAACATATCCTAGAGAATCCATGGAGAAAAAGATAAAGTGTGACTACGAGTAAGTTAACTAAACACATTACAGTGTGTGAGAGCAAATGGAGTTAGTCCATTGTACATGTTTAATTTCCTATTAGTCTCTGGCGTTTACTACTCCGGTCTGAGTTGGGGCATCTGTAAATTCAGTTAAATACAGTGCATTGTCTAAACATATCACAGCTCCAATCAGTCACCCAGGCTGCTGATAAGAAGCCTCTCGTATTATTGAATCTACAATAGGGAGGCTCTGCAGGCACAAAGATAACAGCTAGGTATTTCACTTTAAGTATGAGAAAAAACAGTGACTCGCCTTTGCTGCTACAGCTCTGACATTTATTATTACTCCTGATTTGTTTTATACTACTGATGTGAATTTAGTTTCAGGTGCTTTATATCTCTTCTTATTCCTAACTTAAGACCTCTATCTGGAAACAGTAAGGAAAAACAAGTAAACCAAAATCAACTTTCATGGTATTACATAGATAGCAACAACTCAAGCACTTTCTAGTGCTTTAAGAATGTCTTACTGCTTTCATCTCTAAAGGATGAAACAGAGGCTTTTGTTTATTCTTTCACCATTTTGTTCCTTTTGAATTAAAGGAATTTCAGCGATGTCGCTTCAGAAATACAGCTGCTCTAATGGAAGTGTGAGTCTGGCTGTAATAGTTTAGGGGGTTAGGTTTTTCCAGTGTTTTAATAGACAAAAAATGAGGCATTTTTGTGGTCCTTTCATAGAGCCATTGAGATTGAAAGAAAATCATAAACAAGTTCTATAAGCATGTGTCAATGCAGATAGAAGTACAACAGCAGCATGTCCAGAGTATGTTATATACAGAAAGATACTGCGGGTAACTATGGGATTGGTAGTGACCATCTTTCAGGGTCCTCTGTGTTTCTCAATTTAACAATGTCTTTTTAGTCATAAAATTTTGGCAAACTTTTTAGGTGTTTAGGATAAAATTTCCTCTGCCCAAATATACTACTCAAGCTTCACTTGATCCTACACAAATACAATTCCTAAAGGAGGTACCCCAAAGATCAAAATAACCCCAAACGCCTCAGCAGGATTCCTAGTAAATGCAAAACCAAAACAAATGAAGAAAACGCTAAGATTCACTTCTGTCTTTTTTACCAAGGCATTGCAGTACATTATGTAGATGCAAGTTAATGCTCTGTTCTGCAGTGAGAAAAACAGGTCTGATTAAGCGTTCAGCATCTTTTCTCTTTGACTGCTAATAGCAGAGTTCCTGGTAACAAATATATCATGGCTCTCTATGTAGCTGAGATTTAGCAAAAATTCAGCAAATTTAAGGCTGTTCTTAACCTTTTGCATAAACTTAAATCCTTTTTGTGTTCAACTGAACACGATTAAAAGACACCCTTGAATTGGTCTGCATGATTCAAGAATGTCAACTGATGGGCTTCTAAAAGAATACCATGTAGTCATCCCCTGTAGAGAGACAGTCGCAGTAATGCATATCCTGAAAGACAGAAGGGATATGAAGGACTCATTTGTAGTAGGAAACAAAAATGTAGAAAAGCCTTTTCCTGGGCTTTTTAAAATTAAAGGTGTGTGGTATTGAAGCTTTTTCCCCCCTTGCTTTAAAAGAAAATACTTGCAATTATTGCAAGATTTTTTTGGTTTGTACCCTGGATTATTTGCAAAGCTGGTGTTCATTCGCGTTTGTAAGATCACAGTGCTGGGCTTTATTGTTTCTGATGTAGTGAGCATCAAAGGTATGGCTAACATGGCAGGCTAGCACATCTGCTCATAGCGTTAAAGGTACACCTAATGTAAGAGTGAAGCTTTATGCAGCCAAAGATAGACATAAGAAGAAGAAAGCAGCTAAAGGAGATGGCAGGTAGGAAAACTGCGAAGGGGAAAGAGCTACCAGTTGATGATAAAACCAAGTCAAAGGTGGTGATTAGGCTGCAAAAAACAGTATGTGCATACATACTGGAGTATAAAATTGCTCCCAGTAGACAAAAATTCAAGGTGTTGCCATGCCTTTAGAAAAACCTGTTCATTTTGTAGG
Source organism: Aquila chrysaetos chrysaetos (assembly GCF_900496995.4). Taxonomy (NCBI): domain Eukaryota; kingdom Metazoa; phylum Chordata; class Aves; order Accipitriformes; family Accipitridae; genus Aquila; species Aquila chrysaetos. The sequence goes on from NC_044016.1 coordinate 9,881,550, forward strand.
AAAAAATGTAAATCGCTTCTATACATGGATATGGCCTCTAGTGCACACCGATAGTGATCAGCAGGGATCTTTATACTAGTGAGATCTACAGGGACCAAGCAGAGATTGCATTTATTCTAATCAGAGGTTGAAAGTTGAAATTACCAGGGAAAGCCAAGGCAGATATTAGTTTTGTGAGAATTGATGAAAGCCAAATTTCTGAACAGCTAGGATTTGGAGGGTAAAAAGCATCATGAATTGAGAGTGACTTGACATGAAATATTCCAGTCTAGCAAAGCCAAATTTGATTAGAACACTGTTTTATACAAAACCACAATCATTTCCAACTTCTCAGTGAGGATTAGTAATATTGAAATATATTTTCCATTACAATTGTCTTGGTATTTACAAAATAGAGCTACCAGAACAATTCTAGAGTTTGTAGAAGAAATACTTCAGTAAAGTTCCATCAGTGTAAATATTCCACTTTGTAATGACTATGCTTGTTTCAGTGTATTTTCAGCTCAACTGTTGTTACTCCTTTAACATAGGTCTTTGTATTAGGAGGGACTAGTTGCACTCCAGGTTAATTTGGTCTTGTCTTAAGTGGAAACCTAGGTTCAGCAGTGGTTTACATAACGGAAATTAAATATTGCAGTTCTTGCCCAGCGCGTTTGGAGTCTGTCCACATCACCAAACCAGCATCCAGATTGGCATAGCTTGAAATACCGGCATCATCTGTGCCAGGATTTCATTATCCCAAGTGTTACATGTTGGTTACAAATGTATGTCAGGATTGTTTGGAAAGCTTGTGAAATGTCTCTCAGGACTGGCCTCCAGTTTCTCTCATCAGGTCACTCCTAACTTTTCAGAAACATCTATGTATTTCACCTTGCTACTGGAGTTGACCCTGGCTCAAAGCGATAGAATGGGACAGTCTGTTTCCTGAGGGTCAGAAAAATATGAGGCACCTGTGTCACATAGATACACACTGAGGCTTGATCCACAAAAAACTGTACTGCTCTGCTACTCACTTCTATACAGTTACTCCGTACATTTACAAAGATGACTGTGAAACAACGTGGATGCAAGCATTGAACCTTCAGTAAAGTCAAACTGGTAAGCAGAAACTTCTCTAGCATCTTACTTGCCATGGCGAAGTGGAATAGTGTCAATCTCTGTGCTTTGGCCCGATTCCAAGGTGAATGTTATGTGTTACAATTTTTCAGTGAACATTTCATATGGCATCAGTAAATTTGTAATTAAAATGCAATGTTATTCATTTAGCAATATAAATGGTGACTACTTTTTACTAGTGTATAAGCACCATAATCTGGAAAAAATGTAGAATAATGACAGTTTTTAAAATACATTTTTGAGAGAACAAAGTTAATTGTAGGGGTACAAGAAGGAAGCAAAAATAAAAATTTATTTTTCCTTTTTTAAGCAAATGGAGGGTGTAATGGGTTGGACCTCTTTTGTCTTACAAGACGCTATATGTGATCTGAATAACTAGGTTTTTTTCAGTTAATATAGCTGACTACTTCTTTTTTTAAGCCCAAGATCTTTCTTTTCCTTAGTAGACAGCCTGTAACTAGGTATTAGCAGTTTTGGGAAGGTTAAATTGCTCTTTCATAGATTAGGATTTGTTAACAGATGTGGTTATTGGTACTGTGTGCTTTCTTAATCCCTCTTCAGTATTGGTGTATCTCCAACCCTACCAGTTTAATTAACATTGAAATTCACATATTATTTTGGTGTGCTGATTACAGGCAAAGACTAAGTGGAAGTCAGTTTGGCATCACAAGAGACTTCAGTGTTAACAAAGCCGAAAGGTTTTTTTTTTTTTTCCCTTTTCTCCTCCTTCATGAACTCCAGATAAGCAGTAGGCCCCAGTTAGATTTCATTACTATCACGCACTCTTCATGGTCATCTTTTAATATTTGAAAGGATCATTTGTTAACTGGAAATGGTCAATTTTTTTTTCTTTGGCTTTTGAAATATAATTTTCAATTTTTAATTTGATTCATTTAGATGAAATCATTAATCAGGGTTGAAACTGAGTTAATTTTCTGGAAAATAAATGAGGTTGTTAGAGTGAACGTTATTAAGTGGGCTCTTTGCAAGAAAGGGATAATAGCTGAAAATATGGAAGACTGAGAACTACAGCAGTTGAGGGATAAAAAACAGAACGGGTTTTTTTTTCTAGCTAAGTGCAGTAATTTTTTAAAGGAAGCTAGGCATAGGAGGAATATTTCAGGTCTATCATTATTAAAGTAAGAGTTACAGAGTAAATACTCTTATTAAATACATATGTGACTTAAAATGCTACAGAGCCAGAATATAGATTGTGATTTTAAAAATGCTTTTCTATATTTACAAACAATATGTTTCTCCTAAAGCTCAGTATTTGCTATTCCAAGCAATGCCTGCCTGATTTTTGAGACAGAGAAACAGTAATTCAGCAGATGTACAGCCATCCAGGTAGAAAGCCTCATTAGACAGGGAGTGCAGGCCACTAAACCATTTTTTTCAGTCTGACCCAAATTCAGCTACTGGCCTTGAGAGGGTTCTGTTTGCTTGTTCTCTGGAGTTGACCGCATGATGCAAAGTGATTAAGATAGCCAGCAAAATCTCTTACAAACACAAACCAAAGAAGAAGGGATTGGACTAGACAGGCAACATCCTAAATTTACCATTCAAGTTTATTTCAGTTAACTACAAAATTTGTTTTGCGTTCTTTCCTATGTCATCTACTTTCTGCTAATCTTCTGTTTAAAACAGTGTTCCCCCCCACCCCATGCCCCCAGAAGATAGGGCTGCCTCCTCTGTTCTGATAGGAAAGAATTTTTTCCCTTCAAGCGTTCCAGTCTTTGCTCGAGAGTTATCATAACACCAAGCACTTAGTGGCCTTAGGTCAAAATTTTTGATGGAGCACTACAACTCTGATTAGGTTTTCTTTAATGCCTGTGTGCTCATTAAGGACCATTTCAAAGTCCATTACTGTGAATGAATAGTAGAAATTGTAGGTGTCTTACCTGACAAGATGTTTTTTAACTGTCCTGTCCAACCAGATATTAAATACTCTCAACTGCCTTTAGCTGCAGAGGGAAACAGGAGTGCATGCCACGTTAAAAAGAAGAATTCTCAAATTGAAAAGGGTGGAAAAGTTTCTGCAGTGGAGCAGAAAGTCACATGGAAATGGAAAGTATTCTGGACTGTGGTCGCTTCCTTTTGTGATGTACTTTTCCATGATAAAAGAAGAGAGACAGCAATAATCTAACTTGGGTTAAGCTTGAAATAGATTTCTTTTAAAAATTTAAATCTCAAGGAGCACATGAGTTCAGTTTTCATTTCCCTTTAAAAAGGGACAAACAGCAGCAACCAAATCTGAACCCTGGCAGACATGAAAGTTGAGTTGGTACATCCTCTCTGCTAAGAATGTTAGCTGAAGAGACAATAACTACAGGCTTTTAAATGTCCAAAATAGTATTTGAAAGATGGTTATTTTGAGACAAAGCAGAATAAATGTTGATTTACAATTTCATTTTCAGTTACATCATCATAATATAATGAGTCACAGTGATGTAACAGCCTCAAGTGAATAGAGTATAGCACGTTAATTCAAAATGGCAGTTGCGTGGTATAAATATTCTTGGGCAATGCTAACTGGTTTTGAGCTACATGAAGCAAGTACCTCGTCTAGGAGCAGCAAAAGTACCTCTCTTCTGGAATAAGAAAAGGTCCTGAAGTCCCTCCACATGATTAAGATCAGTCACTTGTCATCAATTAGTCAATTGCAATTAGTTACTACTAACAGTTTTTGTATCCAGCCTGCATTGTAGACCCTACATGCTAATAGGAACAGATTAATGGCTTGGCCAGGGAGGCCAGAGGCCCCAGTTCTTAATAATATAATTTATTATTAAGAATAGTAGGTTTATGGTAGTATTATGTAGATGCTATGAGAGTATGAAGGGGGCCTGCTAAATCTCAGTAACGTAGCCTTGTGCCTTTGAGGTTAATAAGCTTTTAAAACTGCTGTAAGTAGCAGAAGCAGGATCAGGCCAATGCTGTGCCATGAACTTGTTTTCAGATCTATCCTGCGTACACACCTTTGGGTTTAATGGCATTGTTTTCAATATGCTGTGTATTTTGGTATGCAGAAGCTATTTCTCATAGGATATATTTACAGAACTTCTTAAAATCACTCAAATTTTAAATGAGGTTTTAAAATATTCACATTGAGAAAACATTTGTTGTTGTTTCTGCATGACTTTTAATTTTGCTGCTTGATTTGGTTATAACAATGGCTGCTTTTCTCACAACTCTACAAAACGTTTGCAGAGTCGTGCTCCCTCTCACAGTCAGAGCCATGTCAGACTCTTATACTTATAAGTGAGTAAGGTTCTTGAGAATGTTTCGAGCATTTACATAAAGTTGTTTTCTAGCCAAGCTGTTTCCAAGACTTTGTTGCATTTGATACTCATGAATATCAAATAGCTTATGGTGGGGGAAGGCACCAGGAAGCATGAAGATGGGATCGGGGCAAAAAGATGGCAAGGATTGCCTAGTTGGATGTGTAGAGAAGGGCCCACTTGTCAAGCTGAGCATGTATGGCATGGTTACTAACAGTGCTTTGCTACTTGCTTGGAGGCAGTTTCTAACAGGTGACTTAACTACTGGCTATGATTTCAGAAGTTAGTTCTTTTGAACCTAATCAAAGCTTCCTTTTCATGTTTTCTTCGGTGTTCAGTCCTGGCCAGCTTCATATTTTCTTGTGGTGTTTTGTGGTATCTTTGGACACAGCCATTTCTAATCCTTTTTTTCTTCAAGAAGTTTCTTAGAGGGAAGGTTGCATTGCATTTCTTATTTCAAAATATGTTAACAGAAATTTGCTGTAATTTCGGCATGGAGGTTCTGCCCTCCAATGGACATTTGCAGTTTTTTGGTAACCTTCAGTGTTTGTCTAATGACAGTGTTAAAAAAGTCAAGGCTCCATTACATACTTATTCATGTTAGAAGTCTTTTCCAGTTGGGAAAGGCTGTTTTGCTTCCTTCTGCTAAGTTATCAACTCTGTTTTCAAACTGTGCCATTAAAACTCTTCAACAATGAGTAACTTGCTATCTAGACCTGCCCAAAACTTATGATGTGCAGCAGTGGACGGCAATATTGGGCCTCTGAAGATGATGAAACTAGAAATAGTAATAGCAATGGTAATAAGGTGGTAAGAGTAGATTTCCAAAGTCTTGAAGAATGACACCACATAGAGAGCGCCTTTGTATCTTTAACTCCTCAAGGATTTTTGCAAAATGACCACTCCTTACTCCCACATATCTTTCCTCTAAACCCATGCTTTTGGTGAGTTTTAACTGCAGACATCTGTGTTAGTTAGGCCTTTATCTTGAGCTGAACAAGATGATGTTACTTCTTCGGTACATTCCTGATGTGGACAGATTAGTAATGTAAGACCAGCAAATAATTTTTGAGTGCATTTTGAACCAGATGTTATATGGTAGGAGTACCTGTGCCCTGAGCCACTGGTCACTTGGTTCTCCACCTGGCCAACTACAGCTGATATGGAAGAAAATTATTTTAAGAGGTCATGGATAGTTAATTTGCTTTGTTCCTAAGGACACATTTTATTTAAGCTTTTAAAAACATAACAAATTTTTGTAGCCACTAGATAGTAAGTAGCTATCTGGTGAAACAAATTTCATGTATAAAATCTTAACAGCAGGGGAAGTCCTTGTAAAAGTTTTTCTTTCCCATCTCGTTATTGCACAGCAAACAGTGCTAGGAATTGGACATTCACACAATACTTAGTATGTCACTGAATGAAACATGTCAATTCAGGTTTGGCCCAAGTCATTCTGTACACAGATGCAAACATATGCCACTGATTGCAAAAAATTTTGATTTATTTGCTGTTTGGATAAGGAAGCTGAAACTGCAATTCACATGGTTTTGAACTGAGTGCACTGGGATGGGATAACCATCTGTCCTGTAAATGAGATGCTCAGCTATGTGCGGCTATTGATAGTAACATGGGTTACTGGCTAGCAGTGTTATCTAAGCAGCTGCCGAAGGTTTAAGAATACACAAATAAAAGTGAGTTAAAATGACCATTTTTAAGGGACTTCTGAAGCGTTTAAAGAAAAAGCAGAGTTTGTGAGTGCAATAGTCCTGCTTCAAGTTTCTTATTTCAAGCTAAGCTTACCAGTTTAATTTTAATCCCTTTCAAACGCCTTGGTCATGCTTTGAAGATAGAAAACCGCCCCCTCAAGCTCTGAAGCTGAGCAGTGGCTCTTTTTGTTTCCACAACCGAAAATAAAGCGTTCACATGAGCTCATTTACAGAGAGTAGAGTTGGCAGCCTTATCAGGAGAGGAGAAAGGAGCTCTGAAGATGAAAAGCTGTCGCTGTGACAGAAGTCTTTATTAGGTTGGGCAGTAATGGAATGTGGTGTACATGGGATAAAGTGACGGCTACCTAGAGCATTTAGGGAAAAACAGAAGAGTAATAATGTTTTATGTTGTTCTTAGGCAGCCTTCTTTGGTGATCCCTCTGGCCCAGGGATGTTTGGAGTGAAAAAGGGGACTATGTAAACAGCATACTGTCGCAACTTTGCTTGGTGTTTGAGCCTCCGCTGATCGCAAAAAAAGTGTGAGTCAGAAAAAGGAAAAGATGAGTCATTATGTAGTTTCTTAATTACTCAGCATTCCCTGTTGTGCCAACTCTCTGCTATAGAGCTTGCTAGGAGACACACTTTGATTGAAAATCCTTTTATCCAGTTTCACACACATGTCAAATCCCATTTACAACAAATACTACTGTTGTGGAAATTCAGGTTTCTCAGGATAATTTTTTTATATAATAAAGATCCTAAATTTATAATTACATTAAGATAATACTTTAGTATTTTATACATATATATAATCTATATAAAATATAATTAGCATGAGAGTAAAACATTTGATTTTTTCAGCTTGCTCCAGTGAGTTATTTCTTTTGCATTCAAGGTGAGGTGGCACTTTTCTATCAGTTTCCAGAAAAAATCTCTATATCATTGTTGCAAGTTTTGTTTGCGGTGGTTAAAAAGACTTTGTACAGCAAATAACTGATCACTCAAGCCCATTGAAGTTAGTGGAATTTTTGTCATTCACTTTTCTTTCTGTGGATTGGGACTGTAACATGTGATATGTACTGTGTAACCAGCAGATACGCCCTCTGATGCTTTCTTACCTTACAGTGAGCAAGACTGTGAATTTCCCAAAGCTCATCTCAAGTCTTTGCCAAGGATGTGTGGAACATCCTGTTTAGCGTAGTGGGCAGTGGTATTGCACGGGCCTGTATTCTACAAGTGTTATTTAGCCCACCTTGTGCTCCTGTTCACTAGGACTGAGAGGGGTAAAATAGCAGTTACGACCAATGCCTGCAGAAACCACTGCATGCTTGGGAAACAGCTTGTTACTTGGGTGTACATTCATAGCTGTATATACATATATCCATGAATAGAGGAAGGATGCCCTGAAAGCCACTTCACTCAGCAACTGCTGATGGCGGTTTGGAAGCGTAGTCTATAACTGGGTCTAGTCTTATCCTTTTAAGACTTACTCCTGTGACTTCAAAATGCTGCGTTAATACTGTTTCAAGGGCTTAAGGAGTTTTAACTTGTGCAGAGGTCTTTGTTTGCTTTTTGTGTATTTATTTTACCTGTGTGAACCAACTGATGTGAATTTGGCCTGTTGGGCTTTTTCAATGCAGAGGGCTCTTTTTCTTCCAGCTGAATGCAGTGGCAAAACTTCTGCTGACTTTAATCAGAATAGGATTGGAACTTACTGTCATCAAACAAAAGATCAGCTTTACATTGATAATAAACAGTATAATTCCACTAATTTTCCCACTGTAATTGACAACCTATATGGCTTTTTGTCATTGTTTTTACTTCAGAATTTTTCCTATTGATCTGTTAGATTTCCTCCTTCATTAAGCATTCTATCTTCTTGCTAGCCCAGGATTAAAGTCACAGCAACATTTTGTAGGTAACAATGTCTTCACAACCCAAACCCATTAGAATTAGTGGTACTTTAAAAGAAAAAATGGATAGCTAATTGTTTCTGTGGTTCTTATAAATTTCACAGCTGCTATGAAATTCAAATAGAGACCTGCATTGCTTTTATAGGCATCTCTGCCCCTCAGTAAAAACAAAAAGGCTTTACTTCAAGTTTTGAATTGCCTTCTTTAATGCCTTTAAACAATAGACCCATTTCTTCATTTAATTAAAACAGTAAAAGTTGTGCCTCAACCATACAGATTGACAGAGGACTGTAATTGATTTGGCTCATTTCTTTTTTTTAATCACAATTAACAATAAAATGCAGCACATTTTGCTGGAGAAGTAACTGAGAAAAAAACAATGAAAAAGAAAGATAAATGGCAGTAATACTGCTTACATTAATTAGGAGGGTATGCTGAATATTATTCATGCTGGAAAAAGTCTGCAATTGGGATTTTAGTGGCATGGGAGTTTCAGTCAGAGTTTTGTCTGAGTAAGGACTGCAGGCAGTTGTTCGTCAAGAAAACTGTATAAAATCACCTGATTTTAATAACAGATCTTTGTGCAGTGGAACATGCCACTGATCTTTAAGCATGTCCTCAGGTAAACTGCTCCTTAATAAAGAATAAAGTGTGATGGAAAACCTTCTCTTGAAAGATAGACCTACCCATTTTTTCGTGGGCTGTCTTAAGATCCCATATTTGGGTGGAAAAAAAAGCACCAATGTTCATTGATCCTACATCCAAATTAAATTTTTGAAGTTTTGTTAACAGTTGTACATCAAAACTGGAAGGGGGGGAGGACATGTTCACAAACCAACTGACTTTTTAAATGAGGCTTTTGCATCTTTACAATAGATTTGTTCCTTTGCAATGCTTACTTTATTGCAAAACAGTATTTAGTCTGGTACCTCACATTAATAATGTAAATTGAAATTAGCACTAAATAAATCACCTTTTTTTTTGTGGTATCTATCGATGAATGAAAAGGACATAAAGGAATTCTTTGTCTCTCCCTACCTATTCTCAGTGGAGGAATTACTAGCCTAGCCATTGATCTTTGCCATTGACAGGATGGACTGTGTTGCAATTGCATGTAATAAGATATGTTTTCTCTTCTAAATTCTAAACTGACTTAGTTTTACACTTCTTCAAATAATATCCATTAACCAGTTTTGGCATTATACTTTTGGAATCACCATTCATTTTATGATGCATGACATGTGAGAGCTATCTATCCAGAAAACATCTGATTATGGCCCAGTTCAGTAGCAACAGTCCGAGATGAACAGGTAAACGTGTGTTCATTATGCGTTGCATTGGTCCACGTAATAAAAGTTGAACCCTTTTCTATCTCTGCCAGCACAGGCAAAATTTCTTTACTGATACTTCAGACCTTGTGTACATAATAGTTAACGTGTATGTTTGGTTTTTAATGTTGTGAAGTATGTTCATGATAGAAACTTTAATTTTCAATTTCCCTTTAAAGCTCGGCACATAGAGCCTTTCTTTCTTATGCATATGCTGCCAAAGGAGGATTTTCTCTAGATAAATTATGCCCTCTCTTTCTTAGACAAGATTTAAGAGCTTCTCCAGCTGTTAAGTATAGTATTCAGCACTTGAAATCACAGTCTGTTTAGTTCACTGTGACAGTTGCCAACTGTGTGGAGTTTCGACAAGGATTGTATACCTTAGTGGTACCGTGTACTCCATGGCTTAAGAAAAGTAAAGTATAGACTGCATTTCTTTATGTTTAGTACAAAGATTAAAGTGCATTCCTCAGAGTAGAAGCAATAGAATAAAATGGAACAACTGAAAAACAAGCATATGAAAAGCTTTTTTACTCTATCTTACATATTTATGTAACTAGGAGGAGAATTTCCGCATCTTTTAATTTGATCATTTTAAAAACGAAGAAGTCTGTGTAGACGATTTTTAACTGTATTTTAATGCTGTTTTGTGGAAATGGCTTTGAATAAAAAAATGGACCACACCGTCCTGGATGTAGGAAAGGTACCAGTCAAAATCACAGAACTCTGGCTCTGCATTTATTTGAACTTTAGGAAGTTTTTGATGTGGAATTTGAGTAATCTTTGGTCTGTGGAAGTTGTACTAGAATTCACTCTGAATGTGAAAAGGACTGGACAAAGATAAGATTCTCAATTTAAATTTTGCAGTATATTCTCATTTTTGCTTTTTGATCATAATCTTAATTTAAAGGTCCAATTATCACTAAAACTCTGCTGGGTTTATGTATTTAGGATATCTGGCCAAGTTTCCTGTTGATCTAGTGCTTAACTGCAAGTTAACATAGTTTCAAGAAATATATAGGTACCATCACTGAGAGAACAACAGACCCCACACAGACTTGGCACAAAGTAGAGAAGTTTACTATACTTCCACTCTTTGTGGATAGTTTGAAAGGAAGATCACTGAGCAGTCTAAAAGGAAAGGCACAAGCTGGAGAGAATAATGAAGAGGTATCAATCCACCGTACCACACCATCTCTGACAAAATGGCATGACAAGTGGAAAATAACTTAACTCTGTAAAATGGGGAAAGGGCAGTAAAAAATGAATTGTGTTACAGTTTCTAAAACCTGCCTCAATTCAAGAAACAAATGCGCCCGAGCATTGCCAAGGTGTACGATGTTCACATAAATCTCCCATGTCAGCAAATGGGAAACATGTAAAACCTTAAGAAACAGTATCAGAAAATATCAGATTTGTTAAGACCATTGAGATCACTGATTAAAAAAGGTTCCATCTTCAATCACAAAGGCCTTCCTCATAAGATCCATCCTCAGTGCAGTCTGTTTTGGTTTTCTCCAATAAACGGTATAGATGACTATTCCCCAAAAACATATTGATGTTTCTTATAACTGATGCGCAATTTTGCTGGGTATAAGCATACTTATAGGTGTTTTCTTCAATGGTCAGTTCCTTTCTTTTCTGCAGGTTAACTAAGTTAAGGCTTCGAGGAAAATCGTTTGAATCAATTTCCTTTGAAAATACAGGCAAGATGTTATTCCTGTTCTGTCATTACAGTAATGCAATAAGCAGTGCTGTCTTTTTAAGAGAGAGCTCTGTGTGTTTTTATACCATTCTTCTGAATATATCTAGTCCAGATTAAAATTAGCAGAAAAAAACTTCAACATCTAAAAATGGATCCAAATTTGACCTTGGGATCAAAATACCTTCTGGAACAAACAAAGCACATTGCAGAGGGAGCTTCTGATCCAAAGAGAAAGTTGTACAGTCAAAGAGAGGGAAAAGAGGAAGAAACAAGCTTATTTTGCTTAAAGGACAGTCCTCGGTATAAATTTGGATCTTATGGGAGTAATCTGGAGGTGTGCGGATGGGCAAAATCTAAACGCTGAAAACTGAACCACATAGAGACTTTATTTGCCAGCTGCTCTCAAGACCTTTGCTTCTTTGTGTTCAGTTTCCTGTATTTGTATTGAAGGATTACATATGTAAGGCAGGATAAAAGAATGAATAAGGAATTTCAACTGTTAGCTTTTATTAATCATTGAGCAATGCAGTGTAATTTGTTCGAGTTACACTGTGATGTGCTAAGCACACGCAGCCTTTGGTGATCGTTCTCTCAAGAGTGCCTGCTGGAGAAAGAGAAGTGTACTCACTGCAGCACATTATGGATTGTGTGATCTCCTTTTCCTGTAAGCCTATGTCTGTTTTCCTGATCACAGAGGTGACACGAATTACATTTTTTGATGGGGAACTCATAGGACCCAGGGAACTCATATATGTTCAAGAACAATTTGACTGCCCTTTGTATCCAGTTAAGAAGTTAGAACTTATATATATGTGCACCTGTTTCTTTTGTGCTTTCTTTGGTCAGATGAAGAATGGATTAGTAATAAATTCTATGTATCTTTCCTTTAGATATAGATTATAGTTTTGTAAACTGACTTTCAAAGGAACTAAAGAAGCCTTAAAACTCAATGATGATTATGCTAAGAGCATTCCTGATACTCTTGGCGATAGTATCACGTAAATATTTTTCATGTGTTTTATTTCCACTTTGCATTAATATTTTAAGATGTGATTGTCCTCTCTTGACCTAAGATTTTAATGTCTTTAATATCATAGCAAATGTATATAAATGTTTCAAGTAAAATCTTACATGAACTAGCCTGTATACTTTGAGTATATAGACAGGAAAAGTATAAAAAAACCCAGAAAGTTAATTTAAAATTGCAAAACAATGTTAGGAAAACTTCTGTTGAAATGATCGCTTGTGAAGGCAAAAGAACAGTATTCTTAGTAAGTCAAAATTATGAATGTTTCAATCAAAAAAAAAAAAAAAAAGAACAGGTGAAAGAGTCCCCTGTTCAAATATGGCAGGAGGAACAAATATAGTAATAGGTGAAAGGGTACTACATGTTTCATAGAAGGGGACATTGGAAAAGGTGCTTCGTAATATGTCCAAGGCTCTTTGTGCTAGAAATTTGGGGTTTCTGATAAAGATGAAATGCAATTTAATTATGACTGAATTTTATGGTGAACTAGTATGGTAAGTCTCTTCTCATACTGAGAGTATGATGAGAAGAGACTTGGATGTTGCAGTGGATGTCACAAACACAACTTTGGATTGACTTGTGTGTACACTTCATGGTTAAGTTGCTCAAAAGCTATCCTTGTGAGAGGATTATACACATTTGTTTGTTTTGTGGGTGCTAGTTGTAAACATCCTGAAATATTTCTCTAGGTTTCTGTTTATGGGTTTGTTTCATTAGGTTATTTTGTATATAACTTGTCATCTTTTTACCCAGTAAATTCTGCTCTTGTTTTAACCTTAATGTCTTTTAAACTGGATGTCACAGTCCATAGGAATGAAATCCAGGTAGAAATGTATAGTTCTATGTTTAAAAGAAAAAAGAAAGAATTAGCCCAATGTATGTGTTTTAATGGAGGGAAGAGAACTTTAGAGAGAAAGAGGGGAGAAAGCAGAAAACGTTGAAAGGAGCACAGTATTTGGAAAAAATATAAAGTCCATGAAAGTAAATTGTTTGCTCTTGCTGCCCTTAGAAGTAAATCTAGAAAAATGTACAGACTTCAGTAGAATTATGCTAGATTTGCAATGCATTGAGTGAGAAAACCTGGTTCTCCTGTTTGGTAAATACTCTTTTTATGGCCCTTAGAAAAATAAAATATGTGTGTGTTTAGCATTGCACACAGTGAATATTTCCATTGAGATCTGCGTTCAGAAGGGTAAGCATGTGCCAATTTAAATAGACTGTGCTTGTCAGCAATTACTGACATAAAACTAATTTTTAATTCTGCATCTGTTAAAGTTCTATATGAAAATAATTCCTGGGGATCAGGAAATTTTATGCTTTATTTCTTCTTTTAAATAATGTTTATGTCATTATGTCACCCAATTACTTGTATTAGCTACCCGTGTGCACTTTGTACAGTTTTTCTTCATAGCAGTTGCCATTACAATTTAAACAAAAATATTCTCCTCAGACAAACATCTTTTATATAAGGCATTTTTAACAGGGAGGAGTTTCTTCTGGAAAAGAATAATTTTTGTGACAACAATTGTTGACCTTTTTTCTCTTTCTTTTTGTTTTGTGTTGTTCATTTAGTCTGGCTAAAATTACATACATATTCATGTATTTTAATAAGAACAAAGCATTACTCTTGGATATTTTCCATAAATTTGTTCTCATAAGCAATTTGATAGGCATCTACTATAACTGTAATAGGGGAAGTTTGCCGTAAATCAGTCTGCCAGGTTTAGAAAACTAGAATTTATTAACCCGTTTCCCAAAGGCCCAACATTACCTATGAGATTAGAAGAAAATTGTCACTGTTTTCTGTTTTAGAGCAGGGGCATTTCATAATCAGAGTATATTGTCTAATTGTTTCAAAATTTATTGTGTTTTATTAAAGTGAAATCAATTTACCTCGTAGTATTAATTGTGCGTAACATTATGGACAGTCAAAAAGGCTGGAAAACATGGAGCACATTACAATTATGTTTTTCAACTGGGATTTTCTGCACTAACTCTGATCCACTCCTAGTACTAACTACATAAGAATAGTCGATATGCAGGCTAACCGTTATGCTTTTGTATGGAAAGCTTCTAGCAGTAGTATCAATAAAGTGGTATCACTAATAAACTTTCTATTAATTGCTCAAGTATTACCACAAGATGAGATGCAGAGGCCACAAACAGGTTAACCTGTCACTCCAGCGTGCTAGGCAGTATGTCAGGCTAGCAGGATATATGAGCTAATGTATAAATCAGTTACGCTCTGGACATGAATGAAGTGTTAAATATGTTTGGGAGAATACTTAAAATTCAAAATGGAGAGTTACTTAGATTTTTTCATTTATGTCCACAGAACTTTGCCTGTACCTGTTAACTCCTTGTGTTTCATTTTCTTTTCCATTGCTTTACCAACATGAAACACAGAATAGATACACTTGTTTTAAAAATTGTAAAAATTTAATCTGGTCTTCTTTTCAGGCTTTAGCTGGTAAAGCCAGATATTATCTTAGGATTTTTATAAATATGTAGGTACAGGAATATTTCAGTCCTTCTTCTGTTAAGGGAAAAGAAGTGAACATTAGAAGATTCAAAAAATGGTATGCATCTTTTAATCTTGCTACGCTTCACGAAATCTGATACTTTTATATACTACATAGATCTGCCCATATAATTCAGTTGAAGGACTGGAGCCTTCTCTTATAAAATTAAATAATTTTAAAATTTTATTCCCTATTTTGCACCTCACTTAACCTTAGCAGTAGAACTTGATTAATTAATTTTAGTTTTTTTCTGCTCAGTTTCACTTTCTCATTCTCATGTATGCACAATTCATTGATACTGGTATTCATGGAATAACAGGGGAACGGTTGTATAAAGACGAAAAGGCATTTTTAGAACAATTGTTTCAATAATGTTATGTAAATACACAGATATCTTTAAAAATGTAAAGGCTTTAATTGAGTTGACAGCATTCCTTCAACTAGATCTTCCACTGACACCTGCAGTATTCTCAGTACTCTGGAAAATGTTGGGGTGAATGTTTGTACACTCAGATACTTTGTATAAAATACAAATACTTCTTTCTTGAGAAGAGCTCTGTGGGTGGGATAGTGAGCCTCAGTAAAGGCCATTTATAAAATCACTTCCTGGCAAGGCTATTTTGAGTGGTTCAGGAGTTCAAAATCAGGTGTTTTTTAATCAAACACACACTGGGGATTTAATGTTTCAACATTTTGATTTTATGCACCAGTTTAGTCTGTGACTTTGAACACTTCTCATATATATAAGACTGTATGTGCAGACACAAATACATTTGCACAATGAGGAGCGATGATAAAGAACCATTCTCTTAGAAATATCCTATTATAATACCCTCATTTCCTTCTGCTTTCAGAAACTTTGCAGACAATTTTTTAATTCTGAGTTAAAAATTAGTTTGCTGTATTTAGCCTCTGAATAAACATTTGAAATTAATATGGACACATCAATTACATTCCTTAATAATGGGGGGTGGGCAGAAGAAGTTTCAGATTAATTGTAGCACACTGTAGATGAAAATATTCTGTACCAATGCTCTTGCAGGACTTCCTGAAGCTGTTATTGTCTTGACCAGAAATTATAGAACACTATTTGTAAAGGGTTTGTCTAATTAATTTATTTTTCTGTTGATTACTGAATACAATTTTGTGAATAAATTATCAGGGTTTTTTACAGACTCTACCTTTATACTCATCAGTAGCTACACTACTACCCAACTTTTTTTGAGGAAGAGACAAATACTTTCTTCCCGAGTGCTTTTTTCCCAGTGTTCATTAAGCTGCACACACTGGAATGTTTTTACCTGCCACCTCCAGAAACCATAATATATGCAGAGAATGTATCTCCTTTCTTTGTTTCCACCTTTCAGCACAATGCTACAAGATAGCACTAGTAGGAAGCAATTCCACCACATTGACATTTTACATTATTTTCTTTATTTTACTATGCTATGTCTTGATTTGATGCCCATCTAGCCACTTAATTTTGAAGTTTTAATTTCGTTGTTGAACAATCATCACTTTAACCCAGTGCAAATAGTGAAACAAAAAAACTTAAATTTATTTGTCTGCATTAACTCAGATTTTCAGGCAGGAGCAACACTGCACAGGAAGATGCTCTGATGTGGTATGTCAATACCTTCCAGTCTGAACATATTAACCTAAATGACTGGTTTTTTCCTACCTAAGTAGGAGATAAAGATTCCCCTTTTTAAAATAAGCAACTGCTCAGAGAAGTCAGAAAGGAAGTAGAAACCAGGAATTTCAAATTCCTCAACAGTCATGAAATGTGGCCGTCTGTACTATGAACTCATGTAAGCCACTGTTGAACTTTACTCTTGTAGCAGATAGATTTTTAAGAAACAGAAAGTTACAGTACATGGACAGGAAGAGCAAAGTACAGAAAAGCCATGTCATTTGCCAAAGACACCTGAAACTAGTAATATAAAATCTTATTTTATCTTGAAGTTAGAATTATCCTGTAATTGTACCGCAACATTACTCTGAGGCCCCAAATGAAACCCTGTTGTGTAACTCCTATCTAATCCTGAAAAAAATTTGCAAAGAAAATAACAATAAAGAAGACAAAATGCTTGTACTTTGGCTGCAAAAGTAAAGCCAAAATGTGAGAATATCTATCACGTTTTCTAAGCCCTCATTTTCATGTAAAGTTGATACTTAGGTTTAAAAGTTCCCCAATTTTTTTAGCATCAGGCTGGCATGCACTCATTAAATTACTTTAGATATTCTAGTTTCCAATACAGTCTTCTGTATAGGTAAAATTGATAAAGTATACTTAGACTATAAATCATGATAAAATACAATGCTCCTAAAAATGTGTTAGCCCCAACCAGAGGCTGAGACATGGTGTAAGCTTCTTGGGCTGGTTTCCCATTGTGCCACCTGGTCTAGATTTTCCAGTGCCATAAAATAGCATGGAGAAGAAAGAGGTAATAAGTTCAGAGTTCTGCCATACCTTTTGAGGAAGCTTGGAGGATGGTGAAATTGATGAGGTTCCACAAACCATTATCTTACTCTTTAAAAGAATAAAAAAAGCAGGGAAGAATTGCATGGTGCTTCACCAACAAAAGTGTAGTTCATAATTACTCAATACATAAATATGAGAAAGATTGCAGAGATAGTATTGTTATGAGTGTGCTAAGAGAAGAGACGATGTCAAAATGGTGTTTCCATGAATAAGCCTTGGAGAAGTCCAAAAATCTGTGAGAACACATATTTTTGCACTGAGGCCAATTTGAACTCAACTGGCAATATAAATCCACCTTAACTGAAAAGGTAAGTCTCTCTTATTTTTCTAGATGAGTGCAATTCGGAAACTAAATTTTGCTTGTCTCACTCTTGTATAGTTCAGCACAGACTGGCTACTCCTTGAGGAGGATGAGAAAGATTTTGTCTCAAAGGAAAAAAAAGAAAAAAAGAGGATAATAAAACAGAAAACTAAAAACCCAAACTTAGGGAACATGTTTGTTAGGGTAAAGAACTTTTACTATTTCAGTGAATTGTACATCTGTTTTAAAGCTCTAGTATGATGAGAGCTATCCTTTAGTTTCCTCTGGTTCTGTTCCAGCAAAATGAAATCACTTCCTCTAGATAGAAATCCTAATTCTAAGCAAGCTATTTCTTGATCCCAGTAGGACCGATATGGTTTTATGTACCTGTTTCAACTCATACTATTAAGAACTTTCCCGTGATTTCTGGATCTCTAATTCCAGAATCGCACATCATCCAACTCAGTAAATTGAAATATTGTGAAACTGTACATTATTGTATCTGAAAAGAGTATTGGAGATCTTGATTCATGCTACTGGTACTTCACAGTCCGAGTATTATAATACATTTCATTTCTATCTTCCCATCTCTCTTGAGAGTCACCAGCAAATGGTCCAGAACTTCAGTTAGACTTCTTTTCTATTAGAGTTGTCACTAGCATAGCTCTTGAATTCCTTATAAGCTCTGGTGATGTGATCTCGAATAAAGGCCTGCTTTTGACCTTCAGGTGTTGGTATGGCCTTGCTCAAACTTACTTTTTGACCTTTCTGTCTCCTGGCATTCCATGCCCTTTCCTTGGATCATCAGCCAAGCTGACTTTACCAGTCTGCGCTTGTCACCTTAAAGTAATGGTTACAAGTGTATTGATGCAGTAATGACTTTACAGCCCAGCAAGCTCCACTTCATTAAATTGGTTGTAATTTGAACTCTGAAACAAGATAGCATCTGTGTAACTATATTTAAATAAATTAAGGTAAGAACTGCACTATTTAATTAGTGATAGATTGCCTTTATTTATTTTTATACTTTATCTCAGGACATCGTATGCATAGTTAAAAAAATAAGGCATATACTATTATATAGTATGGTTAAGATATATAAGCACATTGACATGAAATTTAATGGTGTAATTAGCAACAGTATTTTCTGTGTTATTCATAAAAGCTTTTGCAGTATTTTACACTGCTTCCTAGTTTTTAGTATATTAGTAATCCATGTGATGTGGAGAGAAGTATTATGTGATGGTAACTGTTTCGTTTCAGAAATGTCAGGACTTTATATATTCACAGTCTTAGTTCTGCATCGCTCTTCCTTCACAGTTTACAAATACTCACATTTTGCTGCAACATAGGCTCTTCCTCACTTTGGAAAAGTGAAGGAAAAGAAGCGGAAGTTTTGTAGCCTGCATTTAGTAGCCTAATTTCGGTTTCTTTAAAATCACCGTGAGTCTAGCATAATTCTAATGAAGTTCTGGTAGTATAACACTCAGAAAAGACCAAATTTAAGCACTAGGAACTGTGTGCATCGAGTGTATCTCTTCTGGAAAAGAAACATTTTTCTTATAAGTTCTTATGTGAAGTGTAAAAGGTATTTTTTTGTAATATTTGAGAGCTAATAATGGGTATTGCATGTTTAATGCAACAGAGTAGCTGTCCTGTTTTTTCTTTTTTTTTCTTTCTTTCTGCACATTCACCTCTTCTTGAACAGAAATAAAAGGTTCAAAGCTTGTCAGCATCAGTTTATAGATAGCTGTTTAAAAATAATGAGATATTGGGTATTGTAAGGCTCAGGGCTGTCTTGCCAGACTCATTTATTTCCATTCACCTTTTGTCAGAATTGCAGACAGAAGGCATTCAATTAAAACTTGTCACCTGTTGCATGTGACCTAATTTGTATTTGTAGTGTCACAGATTAGGATACTTAGCTTCATATGGAACCATTAAAAATGTAAAGCAATGGTAGTACTCTTAAACATTTTATGCCACATTTTCTTCATGTGAACATCTTTGTTTATGGACCATTCTTCAATGGAAATCACTTGTGCTAAGAAATAATAGAATTTATTTACACAAAATCTCATTTGCATGGGAAAACTAAGTGGATTTTATGCATGTTCTTTTATGTTTTAATGCATAAATGACAGTGCACAAAAATTCAGTATGTAGATGATTAGTTCATGCAAAGTTAATGTTCCTTTCCAGAGAGGTTGAGTACTGAGCTGTGTAAGTAACACATTTATCAGTTCTTTTGTCAAACTGAAAAAAAAACAACAAAAAAAGCCCCCTCTGGGCTTTAACCAAAGAAAATTTTTTTTTCAGTTCCTTTGCCAAAACCCAGCCTTCTCATCCCCTCCTCCCAGGTAAAAAATGGATTTTCCAAAATGTTACTTACATTTGGTTGCCCAGAAACATTTTTAAATATTAAACATGATCAAAAACTGAAATGAAACATTGGTTTGAACCACTTGTTTTACAAAAGCAATATTTTTCTCTTTTGATTTTTCAACCTGGAGAAATTCACTAAATATTTGAATTGGCCCAATACTACTTTTTTCTTTTTTTTTTTTTTTAATAATAAGCTATTTATTGCAATCTTTGATAGAGAAACAGATAAATTAAGCAACTTATTCATAGTCACAGAGCAAGTTGGATATTAAAGTAATAAACACAGTTTTGTCTTTCAGGCCATCCCATGGGCAGGTTCCTGAACCTAAATTGTTTTATAGGCATCTCTTGAGGACAACGAATTTTATCCTATATTAGCAAATACTTTTTGGTACTGACTGCATGTAAAGCAGGAGGATGATTTTTAGACTTCCTGTTCTACACTAAATAGTGTATTTAATAGTGCAGATAGCTATCAGAAGACAAAACACTAAAGCCTTCCGCTGCTAATTGTTAATTCAGCTGTAGATCAGGGAAGCTTTAATATGAGTCATAGCTTTTATCTTCTTTGATGACTTAGAACTCTGTTTTCAAAATATTACTAGCCTAATGGATACATATTTTACATGTCTAGTTGAATTTTTACCTGCACATGGTATTATCCAAATACTTTGTAAACTGATTTCAGAAGCTCTCTGGCATCCTTATAATTCAGCACATAAAACAAATATGCAGATCCAGAAGAAAAGATAGCTCATTATCCTTTTTCTTCATGCTGTGTTATTTCCTGCATGTTTCTACTATATTGAGACAGGTCTTTTGTGGTTTAAAGTGGAAGTATTTCTT
Source organism: Aquila chrysaetos chrysaetos (assembly GCF_900496995.4). NCBI lineage: Eukaryota > Metazoa > Chordata > Aves > Accipitriformes > Accipitridae > Aquila > Aquila chrysaetos. The sequence goes on from NC_044016.1 coordinate 9,902,168, forward strand.
TCAGACTGTAGGATTAATGCACTGGCCTCACACTTCTCTAATCCCAAAGTATGGAGATTACTGAGTTGTCTAAAGAGTTACTAGATGACCATGCATTCTTATATCTAAATACATTTTGTCTGTGTTCATGGTGGAAAAATCAACTGGTTTTCCCATTCTTTGTGAATAAATGCAAACGCCAGAGTTTGTAATATCCACCCAAGCTCACCCAGCAATCTTAAAAGTAAGCACCGTATGTTCAAGTGAACTGGAACACTCTTAACAAGATGTTGTCCCAAAGGAGAACCACATCAGAACCTGCCATTAAAATTCCTTTTGCTCTTCCTAGTTTTGCTGTTAATCTGTTTTTTTGCCTCTGCTACTGATGTTCCACTAAAGCTTGGCAAGATGCAGTTATGTGGGTATCCATTCTTATTGGTCTTACTGTAAAATTTAAGTCAATGCTGGGAATCTTACAGACGTCTGTAGAAAAAGGATCGTTACCCAGTTACGTATCTCAAAAATTGAGATAGGAATAAAATTAGTATATATAGAGTGCTGTGTTAGAAGTGGAGCTTGCCAGAACAGCGTCAGTGTAGCATGTGTCTGCTTGCCATAAATCTCTCATGTCACAGACGGACAGGGAACAGAATTTGAAATTTCCATAGGAAGTTAAAATTGTGGGTTTGGTTCTGATCTCAAACCTGTTCTTTACTGAGGTACTGGAAGGAAGAGAGGAAGTTTTGATTTGTTCAGATATTAGTTCATATTGAAGTTAATTGGATTTATTTTTTTCAAAATAAAAAGCTAACCCAAATTACAGGTACTAAGCAATTTCTTACAGGCAGTCCTGGTATAGTAGGTCTTGATTTGAAGGATTGGACCAATGCCTTCCAAGTTAGCCTGGGGATTTCCTGTGGGTATAGAGCTCCATGGAAAGGACAAGAATGTTTGTGGGACAAGTGGACAAATGATCACTGGAGACTTGTAGCTGAGGTGAGAAGGAGAGGATGGAAAACAGGAAGAGAGGTGGATTATAAAGGAGTAAATAGTATACTTTGGATATGGCTTGGATCTGTATGGAAAAATAGGTGACTGTTAAATATGATTATCATACTGAGGACCTGAATTGCAAAAAGAATGCTATACAGGGGTAAGGGCAATCTTTTTGATTATATAGCACCAGTCACAGTGGGGTACCTTTCCCCACTCTTACTTTAGAGTAAGTGCCCAATATAATTTTGTTATGTGTTGGTAACCATTGATAGAAGTCATGGAAAGATTGTGTGAGGAACCTGGAGGTGAACCTTTTTTGTAGAAGTTTGTATAGTAACTATGAGGCTATTTTTTTCGTTAAGGCCACCTGGAGAAATTCTTATGTTGGATTAGTATGTATAATTGCCTTATTTTTAAACAAGTAGTTATTGCATTGATTTACATAGTTTCCGCTTCTCCATATATTACAGGTCTAGTCTAATCCTTATCTTCTGAGCTTTGTAAATTATGTCAAAACGTGTGACTGCCCATCACTCCTGAGGAGCTGAGCTCGTGAGTTGTACTTGTCCTAAGGTGTAAAGTGAATGTGTTATACCTGAGTGTTGAAATCGTATCATAACTGGTAGCAGGCCTGTTATTTCTATTTGTACCAAATAAGATACCCTGTGGTCATCCCTGTTTTTCTTGTTTGGGCTTTTGGTTTTGTTTTCCTGTTGAAGAATTTTGAAATGAAACTCAGTGTTGAGGAATGCAGAGAATCAACTTGCATGTCTTCAATGGAGCTTTGTTCAGTGACATTTATGGATGTTTTGACGCTAAAAACCTGTAATGATAATACGTACAGTGCAATTCATTCGGAGATGTGCCATGAATTTATGTAGGTGAGGTAGATATCTTTCTTTTCACTTTGTGGTTGAGGACTGATAGGGTGAGTGAATGGAGTTGCTGAAGACTCTGGCAAGCCACATGCACAGCAGAGTTAAAGCAGAGGTCTACTTAACTTCTCCCTCTACTGTAGCTAGATGCCACAATATCCTCTTTGAGTACAGAGTATGTGTTGAATTATAGCAATTACCTCTGTGATCAAGATGTTAAGCCCCTTCTGCCCCAAATGAAGATCTTTCATGGACAAAATTGTTTTTCTTTCTTCCCTTTGTTTTTCCAACAAAGAAGGCATCAGCTGTTACTGTCTTGAGAGCACATAAAAATATCTTTATGTAATGAATTCTCTCATACAAGCTATAGGATTCACAAGGGAAAATGCATGCATATACACAGGAACCTATGGATTTCAGTTTGCTGCCCCTCCCAAACTCAAGTTTTTATGGAATATCAGATGGGTATACTCTCTTAAGTGGTGTCTTGCATTGTGTTTACTTCTATAAAGACTCTTGGGAATTAGAATACCACTTAGGGTGTGTTAGATTATCAGAAATTTATTCTAAAATAGCTACTTTGTAACGGTACTAGGAGCAAGGAAATCTTAGGATCTAAAATGATGGTAAACTCCATACCAATTTTAATGAAAGGTTTATAAACCTCTAATTTATGTTCTGGTACTATGTTATCAAAAATGTTATTACGTTAGAATTAGAATTAGTTATGTTCTAGATTTAGGTAATTTTAGAATGTGTAATACTGTTACTCCCCAGTTACTCAGAATTATGATTTTTTCTTTTTGAAAAAGAAAGTAGTTATATTTGTAGGTATAGCTATGTATGATAGGTGAGTACATGGATCTGTGTATAATTTTGCTATTGTGCCATTCATCTCTATTTCCTTCCATTGACTATGTGAATGACTTGAATGTGTATCTTGGCAAATGCAAAGGAGGTAAAAAAAAATTGTTCATCTTGGTAGATTTATATTATTTTAATTTAAGCTTCAGTTCCATTATTTTTTGATTAAACATACTTCTATCTGATGCTATCCATCTTTTATCACTATGAAATCTGCTCCCAAGCAGAAAGAAGGATGGCATCTGAATTATGCAGAAATCATTTTCTATCTATTTTTTCTTCAAATGCTGGGCAGTCTTTTTCATAATCCCACCAATATCGCATGTGGTTTGTTCTAATCCTCTGCCTATTTCTGAATAGTCAACTGTCAAACCATGGTCTTTTGCTATTTGTTTTTATGGCAGCATATTGTCCTGGATGTCATTTGCTTCAGGTGTAGCTCAAACTCCCGATTCAAGGTTGGAGAACACTGAATTATCATTAGCTCTGAAAAGCTTTTGACTATCAGTTTTTAAAGTGTTGCTGTAGTTCATGCATTTCTAAGTGTAGCTTTAAAAACAAACAAAAAAATAACCACGTTTTGATGATTGAATCACTATGAATTTTATAAGATAGCTTAGACTACAAATAGGTCACAAGTTTGGTAGTGAAATAGGTAAATACCATATATAAGACTTGATTCATAATTATACACTGACCTATTTGGGTATGTGGTTGATTGGTTTTATTATTTATATAATGTGATTCACAAAAACATAATTGGTAACATACAGTGAGAAATGTACTTCTTGAGTTTGAGAGAGTGAAGTACACAGTCTTCTGCAGTAAACGAAATCAAATTTCACTATTAGAGGTGATGATTACCCACTTTCCTGGTGAGCAAAAACTATTTAGCACTGTTGTATACAATTCACTGCATTATAGTTGCAGACATTGCTTGTGTCCTTAAGCCAAGTATCTCCTGTGTTACTAACCTTTATAGATACCAACAGTCTGTCTGGGCGAATGAGAACCCCATGCACACAAAGCCTTCCTTGCTGCTAGAGGAGTACAGACGTGGATCTGTAAGCTGCCATCTTCCTTGGTTCAGCTAGTGGGTGTTCTGGTGTGTTAGTTTCATGCCAGCTTGGAGAGTAGGAGATAGAACAGGAAAACAACAACAAAAAAAGACTGACAGATGTTTCCTGGTAACTGGACTGTGTTACCAGTGCAGGTTCATGAGCAGCACATGAACTCTGTGCTGTATTCTTCTTGCTGTGCACAGAAACTGTAACTTCTTTGGTGGTGGCTTCTCTGCTGTCCAGAAGCCAGTTCTGGAGGTATTTCCTGTGAGGGAGAGATCAGGGAGATAGGAGGTGGTGGAGTAGGGCACAATAATGGCAATAGAAAAGATGAATAGAGGGAGGAGAGCTAAAATAAACAATGAAAAGAAAAGTGAGAAAGTGAGCTGCACTTTATTACATCGCTCACAGGGATCATTGATACGTAATGTGTCCTTGCGTTCTTGTCTAGTTAAATCCATGTCATCAGGGACAAATTTTGCACTTGGTATTACTTGTCCTGCTGCCCTGTGTATGTGCCGAGTTTTTCAACTTCAGTGTTATGTTACTACTTGTTTATACTGACATTCATCCTGGTTGTCTGGAAATCTGCCTGGGTGACTCAGAAGGAAATAAAAATACTTCATTGTTTTATAGGATCTACCATCTTTTTTCCCCCTCCTTTTTTTCATTTTGTCTATGAGAGCAGCTATAGCTTGTTTCAGGAAGGTAAACTCCTATATATCTATACAAAACAGGTAGCAGAATGCTTTATTGAAGCAATGAACAATATGGAGGTAGAACACAAATGTTAATTCATCATTGATGACATTAAATGAACAGCCATACAATTTCTTTCAAACCCTCATGAACAGTTTCAAGTCTTTAAGCCACATGTATGTTCTTATTTTACTAAGGATACTTACTTTGTATCCTCTGGCCATGTTAATCCATGTTAATTAAAAGCATTGGGTTTTGGTATCTAAACTTTATACAGCACTCATTGTTTCTAAAGTTCTAATTCTCTGTACTTCTCTACTCATAATGTTAGCCTTGTGTATCCATGGTGTTTATTACAGCTTTGAACTTCGGCTTCTCGCAAAGACGACTTAAGATCAGACTCTTACAAATGGAAAGTAAACTTGTTAGCTGTTTTTAATAATATGTAAAAATGAACAAATGGTTTTAAATGAACAGGAAATTATGTTGTATACTTAGTCTTGCATGTGTGAAAATTTAAACAGCTTGCAAGTACTTGTAGTGCTGCTTTCCCTTGCTTTCTAAAATTAATTTTTTGAAATGAACATGCATTTTAAATAAATATTGGAAGGCAGGAGATAGAAGATTGTAACCTGAAAGGCATCCTCATAATATATTTAATTACCTGTTTGCTTATTTTTCCCAATGTAGGTGTCCGCCTAGACAGAGTACGTGGGGGTCGCCAGAAGTACAAGCGCAGAATAGATGCAGAGAATAGCCCATACCTGAACCCTCAGCTAGTTCAGCCAGCAAAAAAGCCATGTGAGTACACCAGATACACAAAATTTCTCTTTAAATACAAGGTATTGACTCCTAGTCCTGTTTGCTAAGCTCCTTCTGACTGGGACAAGGGTTTGGTCAGAAGATATTACCATGAACGCTATATCAATTTAGCTGTTAACGTATTTTGTTTTAAATATGCTCATCTTTCTCAAGTGAAGTTGAACAAAGAATATCTTTACAGGTGGAAGTGTATAAAAGCATGGTTTATGCAGTGCAAATTTTACATTTACAGGTTATCTTTATTTTCAGTGGTACATAAAATGGTTCATACTGTGATCATTAGTTCATTGAAGCTTCTAGTTTCAGATTTCACAAGAAAGTGATTTTTGTAGTTTTCACTAACTAAATGAGTTTGACTGCTCAACCTCCCAATGAAAATACATTAAGAGCCTCATTAATTTATACCTATAGATTAATACACTACCTAGCATTAGATTAAAACAGCAATATGCTACAGTAATAACAAGCATAGATTGGTAGTTTGGGCTCTAGTACCCTCATGGATTTTTTTGCTTTGTTTTGTTATGTTTTAATAATCTCCTTGATTGTATCTCGCCAGGCTGAAATAGAGAGAGAGAGAGAGAGAGAGAGAGAGAGAGAGATGATCATCTCGTTGCTAAAATACAAGTTCCATCCTCTTTGCGATTAACTAAAAATAGTTAGGGGTTTTGCTTTGCAGCTTATATAAACTCAAGCAGCAACTGTACTAATTCCATGAAGTAAATTTAATAGCATTATAGCTGTAGTGCAAGAGGCTAGTGTATTACCCTGCAAAGGCATACACGCTGTAGGAAGTGTTGTAAACTCTTCTGAATTCAGATGAAAATACACACGTCCAGTTGCTCCTGCTGAGAAGGTTGATTTACTAGGTTGATTTACTCCTAAAATAGAGAAATAAGCCAGAGAAATAAGGAGGGCAAACTCCTTCTTGTCTCCCATTTACCTCTGCCCCTATACCTCTGACAACACACAGGTCAGTTTTAGGTTCTTGAAAATATCTGGCTGTATGGAAAATGGAATTTGTTTCCGTTCCTGTTCCCCAGTAGGGGACAGTGCTGTGTACAATACGTTTGAGCATATGGGGATCTGGAGAGCAAATAAACAGTCTTTGAACTGTAAGTGAAAGGGCATTTTAGCTGTGTCAAAGAAAAAACAGCCAGTTTTACATAAAATTAAGGCTTAAGTGAACATATGGCATAGTTTCCTTTTGCCTTTCCAAAAAACATTATGCTGATTATATTCCTTCAATTGTCCAATCTGGCATCTTCTACTCAGCCTCCATAAGCTGTCCCACTGTTCTGTAAATACAATCTAGGGCTGCACTAAGCAGATTTTGCACATTATAATAAAAACTTTCTGATAATACAATAAAATTTAATAAACTCTAATGCTTAATTTCATTAGAGGTTTAGGTTTCCTGGGTGCACAGATTGTCAGTTTTTCATTTACTTGATATTGTCATTGAGTAGAAATATTGATAGCCTAGCATAACAAAAAAGCCAAGACCAAACAGGCAAAAAAAAAAAAAATCCAACCCCAAAACCCCAAGCCCTGTAACATGAACAGAGGTTAACGCAGTTGTACTGATACACAAGAATCTCTGTGTAAACCCAAGATTACTGCAAAGTAGTGCGTTACATTACCTTTAAGACGATAACTACACCAATTTCTGTAAGCTCCATTTGTCTGAGATAAACTAACCTCCTTATAAATCATTACTCATTATCTAAGTGCCTCCTTTCATTTTCCTTAGCTCATCCAATTACAAACATTTTTGTAACAAACATTTATAAAACTTAATTTTCAGATCCTGCCAGATAAGTGTCAAGACTTGAAACAGTTGAATCGGTTTTGCGTGGAAGTAGCCTGGGAGATTTTCTGGACCCTGACTGATAGTTTGTGCGTAACAAAGGCACAGGAATGAAAATTGGGTTCTATTGATTCTAATTAGGGAAACATTAAATAAGATTTACCTAGAAACAGTGCTCATGGCTATTCAATTTCCTGAGTGATGGAGCTTTCTGAGTACATCAAAATTTTCCTATGGCCTATACTAATGCATGCTCCAATATATGTAGCTTTTTCCCCCTATAGGGAAAGAACAGGTGTTCGGAGGATCTTTCCTACACCTACTTCTGGTCTCTATTATATTTTCCAGCTTCACCAGGGAATCTAATGGCCCCCTCCCCGTAGATCTTGTTGATTGCAGGAATAAAAAGAATTTGAGATTTTGCGAATCCTGAGTCAAAATATACAATATTCCTGAATCATCTACAAAAAGCCATTGGTGAGGAACCTAATAAAAAAATGAAAGAGCTTCTTTGGCCATTTCTTCTGTTTGCAGGGAAAAAAACAGAACTTGGGGGTGTGAGTGCTTCTTCATTCATTTATCACTAGTTAAAAAACCACAAAGTTGAAATCCTCAGCTACATATGTATTGATGTTAAGAAACTCGTAATTTATTTATCCTACTTCTCAGTACATGTAAAATTATTGGAATTTGGGAAGAAGCAATGTTATCTTTTTTCACTTAAAAAGATTATGTTTTCTATGTGAAATTGAACAGGATATGAAGACTGTTTAAAAAATAAAAAAAATTATGTGCAAAGGCTGTTTGCCAATATAAGTTAAAACTACCATCTGTCATCTTTAAATAAGAATAGAATTCCTCATTAATCAGTTTGATAATCAGTAGAATATTGAGATCAAGAATTACTGAGTTGGCATAGTTCCTATAGTTCATATAAAGCATGAATATATCCCCTTGTAATAAAACATGCTTGATGTGATGGTTTCCAGTTGGCTCTTGCACTTATTTTATGAAGGGCTAACATATATCACAACTTCTGACGCACAAATTTGGAATAAGGCAAAAATTGTAGAGACAGTAGATCAGAATCGAGGAGTAGTCTGTGTCACAAAAGAGCAGTAAAGTATCAGAAATCCGAATCAAGTGAGTATTTTATGGAAATCTGTCATGGCTGGTTGGGAGCCTATCTGACACGTCCTGGGCAAGTCACATCCCCGTCAGCTTCCATTGCAGCTCTCCCACAGGAGGACAGTGTGGTCCATCCTGTGACTTATATGCAGAAGGGGAAAATGATACTAATTCTGGCAGCATTCTCTGCAGTCAGAAAATACTTTGCACCTTCTCACAGTGGAATCCCGTTTATATCAGGCCCCATAACTCTTTATCCTAACAAAGGGAACAGATTCATGTAAATTCACTAAAGGGTGCCATTTGGGCTTTAAATTCTGATGGTGCATTTGAGGTCACAAGATGTACCTACCATGAAAAGTAAAATGTAAATATATTAGGTAGTAATGTGTGCTGTATTAGGTGGCTTAATGAATTAGTCCTTTTCCCATTTTTCAGTTCTGCCTTCTCGGAGTAACAAATCAGGCTCCTGTATAGAGATAAGATATTTCCATTGTGCCTCCACATGGATATAATGCTCATTTTATGTTTATCCTACTTATAGAATATAGAATAGCCACACTGCATTGTAAATCTTCCAGGCTTTTCTACTCTTTCTTTTTCCTCTTCACTTTTCCTTATAACTTAATTGATTATTCCAAACAGATTTCACAAATCATCTGGATGAAAAAGTAAATGTTAAACACATGACTGAAAATGGTATATAGATAAAAATAACCAGTGTGTGAATATGATAAAGTATCATTCTTTGCACAAACTAGTTTTCTGAGGTAGAGTCTGCATCTATTGATACTTTCCTTAGTTTTACACTCTTTATTCACATTGATAATAGCTATTCCTGGCTGGAAGGGAGAGGAGATCATTAGTCTATTTTTGTACTTAAAGAAGCTAATTTTATACATGATTCTAAATTTGTGTGTTTCACTGAAAAGCACATATAAGACAATGCCCCACTTTTCTCACAGTGTAGTCCCCAAGGTACAGATTAATTCTTAACATTTCAACAGGCAGGATACCTGTAATATCAGATATGTGGGATAATGAGCACTGAGAAAGTCCTGAGACCTTTTTTGTTGCAACAGTCTAACAGTGACATAAAAAATAAAGAATGGTAGTTGGAATTGCTGACAGAAGTTACAGATTTTAACTACTTGTGGTATTTATTTGCTCCAAAAATACACCTGCCTTTGGAGATGGGGTGGGTTGCAGGTAATTAGAAGGCACAGTCAAAAATACATTATAATGCGTAAATATTTTTCTACGAAGTTTGTATTCCAATATTAAGGGGTCATCATGTATTTCTACATTCCATTAAATTTACTGTCCTAAGAACATACATGTCCACCTTGATAAACATTGTTAGAGGATCAGATTTGTTTGTGTTGTAACCACTGGTAGAAGCCAGTGGTGTTACAATAAGGTTTAATTAGGTCCAGCATATTAACATAAATTCTTTTGCACTTTGAAATATGAGCCATCTGTTTGAAATGTAGAATGATGCTACTGGTGATCTTGTACTGTTCTGGACCATTTTTACAGATAACAAGATTGTGTCCCATTTGCTGGTGGCTGAACCAGAGAAGATCTATGCTATGCCTGACCCCACTGTTCCAGACAGTGACATCAAAGCACTTACCACTCTTTGTGACCTGGCAGACAGAGAACTCGTGGTGATCATTGGATGGGCTAAGCATATTCCAGGTACATACAGTATTTATTGCAAGTAGATGACAGAGAGAAATCATTGCATGGGTTATGCTGTTCTGGTAAAAAATACCATTTGCTCTCTCACTACAATGCGTGAAGTTTTCTTAAGGCTCCAGATGATTCACATAGGACATAGGTTAGATGATAATATATCTTACCTTGGAAATAGTATTATTGTTGCTATGAGTGTTACTATGTTAATCAAGTTTTACATGCTGCTCAGTGAATGAATTATTTTTCATGTATTGCTTTGGTAAGATAAACCTACCTTTCCATCCAGAGCATTAGCCTGGTATGAAGGGTAATGTAAGTCCTCACCTTTGTACTCATCTGATTCAGCAGTAGTTGAATATAAGTCTGGTTCCTCTATTGCATAAATGCAGCACTATCTTATACTGACCACAGGAGGTGCAAAAATTCAGTTATATTTTGGCATGGCAAGGAGGAATTGTTCTCTTCATTGAATGAACTAGTGTGAGAACTGAATTGTACCAGCAGTTCAGCAGAAAGAACTGAATTGTACCAAAAGGTCTCTTCTTATAGCTTAGTAGTTCCTTGGTCTGCATGAAATGGACTGCAGTCTACATCACATAAATGTGTTGATATTACACAAGCTGACTGGCACTCTTGTTAGCAAGAAAAGTGGGGGTCATCAAAAGCAGTTTCTCAGAAGATTAGCGATTTCTTCAGATAACATTTCAGGTATATTATATTTTCCCCCAATGCTGAGGTATTTGTATTTGCTCGGTGAGCTAGCAGACAAACTTACAGAGTCTCCAGGGTTCTCAGTCTGTCACCTTTCACAAAAAAGGTGTCACACAAAAAAAGTCACACAAAAAAGGTCAGCTTTTTTCTTGTTTTTTAAGGTATTTTTCTAGACCAGCAGATGAGTGAGCATGTTGGTGTGTTTTCATCAGCTTGTTAGGTTTCTAATTTTGTTAGGGGAGCCTTATTGAGCATAAGAACGGATAACCTTTAATTCCTCTGAGTAATATATCATCCTCATTTTAGATGTGATTTTGGGTAACCTTAATAGTAGAATAAATAATCCAGTCAGTTTTTTGTTTATCAAAGTAAATGTATTTTATTTCTAGTATCAAAAGAAATAGAAATAGTCTTCCTGGGTTTTTTTTGCCTTGTGCTAATCAGCACAAGGCCTCAGTTGTTCTGGTACGTGCTTCTGGGTCATCTTTGATAAATATGAACACTAACAAAGAATAATAATAAAACAATTTGTACATTTATGGAGTGTTATTTTACTTCAGATGAGAGACAATAACCTAGAGAGTCTAAAATAGTATGCGACACAGTTGAAATTTAGTCATTCTCTGTGCCACAAATGGTGTATAAACAAGCTTTTGTATCACGAGCAATGCTTTTCTGGTACAGTTAACTTATTTCTGTCTCCTTAAACTAGTTTGTCTTTATGCTTTGAATGCTACAGTAATTTCTTTAATCAAATTGATGGAAGTCCCTTTCCCAGCCCACACTGAAACCAATTTATTGGTCATGATACGCCAGCTATGTTGCTAACAGTCGTAACGAACTGTCAGGCAATATCGCAGTGAAGCTAATTTGAAGTCATTAGGTGTGCAGCGTTCAGGCAACAATTTGTTACAGTGGTTAGGAACACAGCTGACATTTCTGAATGGCTTTGTTCAGAGCAGTTCTAGATGAGCCCAAGCAAATTGTAAACTAATTTAAACATCACTCTATATTATACTAGCTACTTTGTCTTACACTGGTTGCTAATAAAGCACCCCAAATTAAGTCAAAATGAGTTAAATAGGTGAGTTTGAGTTTCATCTTTGGAAGATACCGATATCACCTTAACCAAAATAGAGTAGCTCTCAAAGAAGTCAGTCATGCTCCATAGTAGTTGCAGGGGAACATTTGTCAGTTTGATTTGTGAATATGCTGTGTAGCTTTGATTTGGCTGGACGTGTAGGAAGAGCAGAGGGATGAGACTGAGCAGCCTTTAAAATGATGGCTTTGGTTAGCACGGAAAAGGTATTGGATGCTGTAAACTGGCCTTGAAAATTTAAAGTCTGCGATCTGAACCAGTTGAGGAACATTTCTGCCATGAGGCAGCCTTTTATTACAAGGTAAACTCAAACCACACCTGCTGTGGTAAGGCCACACTAGCTAAGTTTACTCACCTGACTTGGTTTAGGAATGAGAATTAAAAAAAAACCACCAGGAAATAAAGACAATCTTTTTATAAGCCTTCTGGTAACAGAGGGCAGTGATAAAATCTGTACTTGTTGTCTGGCATTTAATCACAAAATTCAAAATGCAAGAGGGCTTGACATGCTAAAGGGCAAATATGATGAGCTTTTGTAGCTTGGTTTTGAATGATGGAGTACTGCTGAACTTGGACTGCCTACACTCAGCTAATGTCTGGCATGAAACAACTTGTAGAAGCCCCTGGACTGGTGCTAGCTGACTTTTCTAAGGTAACAAATGTTACTGTAGGCAGAAACATAAGAGAACTGGGAAAAGGATGAGTTAGAAAAAGGGTGCAAATGGCATAGAAGTTCACTGTAGCTTAGCGGACTAAGTAAATCCTTGGTGTAAATCTCTTGGAATCGATTAATTATACCAGTAGTGAATTTGTGCCTAGCACAGCAAAGCAGCAATCAGCAAATCTTGCTTTACTATAGTGATTTCTTAAGGTTCAGTATAATTAAAGGCCCTTATATATCAGGTGCTCTAATAACTACTAAAGATCTCAGCTGTAAAGCATTGCAATTCAAAGTAAAATTTGTCTGTGTGGAAGAAACCAAAATAATGTTTTTGCTATTCTAACAGAAAATCTTTTAATGAGATTATCTATAAAAAGGTAACAATGCAATATGCATTCTGCCCTGGCCAACCATTTCCCATTTCAGTCATAGCCCAAAAAATGTTTTAAAATTATATGAAGTTCAAATGCTTTCATAAAATCATTAGTATTTTTGTGCTATTGGAAACATTTCAATAGTTGCATTTATTGAACAAAAAGTCTATGCCATCTACAAAAGGAAATATTGAAAGAAAAATATATATGGAAAGCCTTTATCAGTAAATAGAATTAGTCTCCTTGCATTTATAAATCAAATAAATGGAAAGTGTGTTGTTATGAAACATGACCATGTCTTATCTGAAGAAGAAAAAGATCACAATGGCATTAGGAAATGCTTGACTTTAGTTAGAGGAGCGTAAGGGCACAAGAACAGATGATGGTGCCCTAATAGCCCTTTTTAAGAATGACAGGGCCCCGCCATTAGCATCCTTTTATATCCTTGGAAATTGCTCATGCCTCGCTTTTCTGGTTCCTATCTGCCTGACTCTTTTTTATTTCTCTTTCAATTTCATCCGCGCTCGGATAAGCGCATGCTAACACAATATGATTGAGCTGTAAAATGGAACGCTGTCGCCTCTAATCTCTTTTATGTAGATATGGAGGTACTTCCACACTCCACTTCATTCTCTCTCCATTGTTGGCCTTTTTAGAATGTGTTGCCGAGTAATGGAGGCTCAGTCAAATATTAGAGCTAGGTTTCACAGGGTGTGATAAGAAGATTATCAGCCCAGCAGTCAGATCTATTGTTGTTCTTTGTGTCAGATTAAAATATTCCGATGTACTGTAACTTTGTTAGTAAAATACTGAAGGTGCTTAGGGAGAGGCCGATGCTGCTTCGTTTCCTGCCTGATGAGACAAAACCACTATTAACTGACCTAAATAAATTGTAAATATATTTATGAAGCTTCTGCAGGACACTTACTTTATTGTATTTATCTTTTAAATAAGAGAGCCCTGCTTAATTCGATATTTACTGGTGGTTGAGTTTCCTACCCTTTGCATTGTATTTTGGGGAGATTCCATTTTATATTGGTTGCATTATATTAATTAAACTCTTTTCCAGTATGGGGTGGAATTCTGCTGATACCTAGTCACAGTATCAGAGTCATTTAGGCACAATTTCTGTAATGTAACTATCTCATTGACATTCAGCAAAAACGTGCAATGTTCTTTCATATTAAGTGGAGGCAGGAAACATTAAGCTCTTAAAAATGTGCATAACAGGAAGCTAAAGACAAAATGTTCTCTAAAAAATTTGCATGCATGAAAAAACATCAACCAGACCATAGAAATAAACTTTTTGCACTTAAAATGAAAAATTTGTTTGGAAACAGTAAATCAGACTAATACATCAAAAATAACTAGTTACATTATTTAGTAAAATAAGCTTGCTTGTCTTCAGCTGTGTCCCTGTTTTGCTAGCAGTAACTGCGTTTAAGAAAGGCAATAGTTAGAAATTGATACTGCCACTGGTGCTAGTATTAAAAAAAAAAAGGGCATGATTTTGATTGAGCAAATCCAAGGATGTTTTGAATGTTTTAGTGTTAATGTTAATGTTTTATGAAACATTATCGTTCCAGCATACTCTTTGTGGAGGACAATATTTAAGCTTTCCTTTCCAAAGCAGCTCTCAGGGGTGTAGTTTAACATTATAATACTGAACAAGAACATGATTTGCTGCAGAGTTGTCATTTCTAAAATGCCCTTTTCTCATCATCAGTTTCAGAAATACCACCCCATGTGGGTAAAAGTACAGAGGAAAAATTGACCATAATCACTTTTGGAAAGCTAATGTTCAAGAAGGCATGGGAGCATACATATATGGTACATCCATGCAGATATGAATTAGGTGTATATGTACCTGTTCTCATGCACACAGTTTTTTATGTATCTACATCTTAGTGGACATACAGCATGTGTTTAAATGACAGAGAAAAAATGCTAAATGTTACTTCATTGTAGTACTCACATCGGTAGGACTTTGAAGACAGACAGAAATCGTATGCTGGAACTGCCCGGTGTATATAATCACATACGTTGTAGCTATAGCGAGCATCCCGCTTATGCCCAAATCCTTCTCTGGATTGTTGCTGGGGCAGCTAATACAGAATCTCAGCTCTGCAAGGGGAATAGATATCTTCCTGTATGTTTGTACCATGCTGCTTGCTGCTGTAAAATTTGTTGTTTCTGCTGAGGTTGAGGCCTTCTCTAGTCTTTTGTGCTGCTAGCTGAATTCAGGACCGTTTCAGACAACGTTGAGGACTCCTGCAGCTATTTTAGAGCTCCTATCACAGGGCGCCTGTCACTCCACAGACAGGTGGACATGTAAATGTGTTTACCGCTCATGTAATGGAGTATGAGCTGTTTTGTGCTAAGAGGTTTGTAGTAATAATAACTTGAGCCTCCTGGGGAATCGGGACATCCTGCCCTTTGTCAATGTGCTATCTTGGACACTTTGCACATTCTCATTGCCTTCTGTTTATCAAAAGCCTGCTGTCTGCTCTTCTTTTAACTCCTCCTACAAACATGCACGAGTTAGGGAAATCAGACATGCCCTTCCTATGATGGATGTGTTCTTGAAGTCACAACTTGTACGACATACGTGATCTGAGGCAGACCATTCCCTGGGCCTTACAGGTAGAGATTCCAGCCAAAAGGTTTCTCAAAAACTACTGACTTCCTTGACCTCTGTCACTGAATTGTACAATATGGGAAATCGGCAATTGACTGTCGGTTTTGGTTTTGAGCATTAGTGTGGATAGACCGCCCGACACTGCCAGTGTTTAGATCACCATGTTGATTCAGGCTTCTCTGAACAGAATGGAACAGCAGTGTGCCTAAAATGCCAGTAGTTCCTCTGTCCTATCATTTGAAGTGCTAGGAATGGTGGCATTTTTAATTTTTTCTCATTTTTTGAAAATAGTATCACAGAGAAGGTTTAAGTGGGGGGAGGAGGAGGAGGTAGGATTGCCAGGATAATGCATGAATAAACATGTCTACAGTCTCTTAGCATTTTCAAAACAAAACAGGGATCTGCAGTGAGGTAAAAGGTAGTTACAGAAAGGTCTGTTGGATTATTTTTAAATCATTTAATATATCCACCTGAGATATGATGGCAGACTATTCTTGATGGGTCTGTTACTGAAGTCAGTGGCAAAATTTCAGCTGATTTCAGTACAAAAGAATAGGCTTTGTGTGCTACTAGAGATGCACACACTCTTAGTGTGTCTGCTAATCATAAAAGACTGGTTCCAGTTCAGAACTGAGACAGCCAGCAATGGAGAAGTGAGGAGGTTTCTAGTACTGCTAGACATAGATGTCCTGGGGTAAAAAGAGCACTTTAGTTTCCAGGATAGTCACTTCTGGCATTTTTTACTAGCATTAAATTAACTGAGGGAAAAAAAGAATATAATCCCAGGCATGTAAACATCTTATTACCTGCAAATCATACATGAATGTAAAATAAATGTGCAGTAAGACTCTTAAAAAAGCATCTGGAACACTTGCTAATTTTAACTTTAAAATTCCTATCTATTTGTTGAAAAAGCTTGTTTAAGAATAATCATCACCAAAAGCAAAACAAAACAAAACAAAAAATGGAATTAACAGGTAACAAAAGAACTCAGCTCAATTCTTATGTTTTACTTAAAATCCTTCATTAATCCTCTTCTCTCAAGATCAGAATTAAACAGTGACTTTATGTCTCTATTAAGTTCACCTTTTATTCATATACAAGTACTTGCCTCTTCTTTCTGAGTGACTGTCTCTCTCTCTTTTTTTTTTTTTTTTTTTTTTTTTTAAACAGTCCTCTCCCTCCATCCATGCCCCCAACATACACACTACACTGTCTGGCTGTTGCACTTTTTTTTTTTTCCCAGTGTCCCCCTTTATCTGCCTCAACCAATCTCCAAATGAATGCATGTCTATCATGGCCTTAGCTTTGACACTCTGGATATATTGATTAATAGTTGCCCTAAGCTCCTTTTAGCAAATCAAATTTTCACTTTTAGCAAGGATTTCGCCTCTGATTTATTCAGCAAAGTGAAATGCACTAAATTGACTTTGACATTCAGGGAAAATGGCTGAAAAACAAAGAGAGGAGGAAAGAGATATAAATTGTGTGGCAGCTGGAGACTTCAAGCATAAAAGAGGCAGTTTTCTATAGAATATCACTGGTTAATTTGGAAACACACATTTAAACAGGAGTGGAAATTATTTTCTTAAAATTAGATGTTTTTTAGACTGAGGATTTGGGATATAATAAGGTTTACTTAGCAAAATGCAATATATTCAACCCAAATTCATCACTTGCTAATCATGATGCAAGTGTGGGATCCACTTTTGTTGCCACTAATAATTATTATGTTAAACGAGAGACAAAGAGGTTTCTGAGTAGTTTTATAATGCGGTACTAAATTGGTAAATATCTTCCTACCATTGCATTATGTTATTCATTCCTGTGGCCCTTTAAAAATAAGAAATGGTTAATAAAAATCAGGCAAATCAACAGTAATTAATGCCAGTGCTTTTATTTTCTTTCTGTAAACAAAAATGGCTATTATTTGATTCTTAAATGCAAGAGTATAAAAAGATGTAGCAGCCATTCCCTATTATTCTTCTAGCAAAATCAAGAGTGTTGTATTACCCTGGATGACTTACTTGCAAACATTGTATTACTGAAGTACCATGAGGCCGAAAATACACCATTGCATATTTGAAAGTGTTCAAACATGATGCTGAATAGAATAAAGGGGAGGAGAAAAAAAAAAAAGAAAAAAATATTAATCCATTCCATTAGCACATCTGGGGTTTTTTTGACGCAGGGTGTAAGGAAATGCAAAATAAAAACGTAGGAAATGGTTTGGGTTTATTGAACAATCAGGCATTACAACAAGAATTTGTAAAAGAAAATACATATGGTAGTTTGCCCAGTTAATCTATACAGACAGACTAAGAGCCTTTGGTATGATCAGTTGTCATGGGTGTACAAGTCAAATGTGCTATGCCAGCCTCTGTTGTTTAAGGATCTGGCCCCGAAGGGATAAACCCCCATCAGTAGTCAGTATATCAGTGGGAGCTGAGAGTTTTCTTTGTCCCCAGTGTGTACTCACAACCTCAGAACTCTGCAGCAATGTGCAGAATTGAGCTTTAAGCAAGTATTTCCACTTAGAGGACAATACTCACCTTTGTACCCACTTCTTGTGTGACAAACAGGTTTACTAGATTAGGTCTGTGTAAATTGCAGATGACTCGGTAACAGTTTTCCTTCTTCTGAGCCAACAAGGAATTAATCTTATTACCAGAGAGGTCTAAATGTATCTTAACCTTTTTAATTTTACTGTAGTCTCCGTTCTTTTTTTTTTTTTTTTTTTTTTTAAGCAAGCTGAATCTGAGACTTCAGCAATAATGGCCTTTTGCAAGTGCGACAGCATCTGGAGTGCCGTACAGGAGATAGCTGGGCACATTTTCAGGCAGGTTATCTCTTTAAAGTCATTCCACCGCCACCCCCCATAATCTAGTTCAACTGCCAACCATATTAAAAGATTGCCAGTTAAAAGCATACTGCATGAAAGAATTTAAACTTCCGAAATAGTCTTTGCGGAGTCCTTTAGGAAAGGAAATAGTCCTTTCCTAAACTTTCCCTAACTGTACAACTGATACCTCAAGGATGGCCAACTTCTTACAAGTAATGCATGGCCACAAGGCAGGAAGATGCCTTGCTCAGAAACACAGTAAGAAAGTTGGAACAAATCTTGACATTATTCCTTAGGTGAGGAATTTGCAGAAGAGGCAAAAGCTGCAGAACTGAACCTATCATTTATGTTCACCTAAGTATCACTTCTGTATTTACAGGACTCCTCTCTTCTAGAAAAATAAGGCTTTTTTCAGCCAGATTCAGAATTTAAAGAACATCCAAAGAAAGAGATTTTTTTGTCAGTTTTAAAATTCCTGAAGGCTTTGTTGGAAGTAAGATCATGAATGATATGTGTCATTTAAATTGGCCTGTGAAAGGATCATAGCAGATGCTGGGAATGCAGGGATAAAATTAGAGCAACATAGCCCTCTTATGGTAACCATTTAGTCCATTTTAAACTAAACAGGTGACTTACTCATCTAACTTAGCCTCCAACAAAAATATATTTACTTTGTTCTGGGTGGGGAAGAAAAGAACAGCTTTTCAGTCACATGTGTTGATACTGTAAATCCAGGATGAGAGGAAAGACGGGAAGAAGAGCCAGTTGCTCAGACTGGATTTAGAGCAGACAGGTCTCCACCTGTATGACTGGGTCAGCAGCACAGGATGGTCTAGTTTCCTAAAGTCAGCTGAGACCAGTTAAATACTATAATTCTAAGGATGCCTCTACTTTCTCTCTGGATGAGTTCAGCTTCACACCTGCTTAACCTACATTAGAATAGGATTAATTACCTGAATTGCAAGGCCCCCTTAGCCAGTCAGCACGTTTCTGGCAAGGCACATGGTGACCTGGGCCTGGTTACATATAGTATAGGGGTAGCAGGGGAGCACCTGGTTTGTAATGGCAAGGCTCAATCCAGCCTGATAACAGCATCAGCAGTTTTTAAAAATGAGTCTGCAGTAATTGTGTTCTGCATCAGCTGGGTCATACAAGAACTTTATGAACTCATGTCTTCACTGCTAGTAAGCTTTTTTTTATTCTGCAATGCTCAATTTACGCACACACATATATGTGTGGAGAAAGAATCCCAAGAAACACAGGAGATGCAGAATCCAAAGAATGCAGATACTGAATGCTCCTGTATTTAATCAGATGGAACTCTTACTTAGCTGTAACTCTCAAGCCAGTTTTCCATGGTATTTTAATTCATTGTCTCCTAGTTTAATAGTGTATAGCAGGCAGGAATATTTGGGTAATTTTCCATGTGAGAAAAAAACCCAGAACCTTCCTTTCATTTGAAAACATGTTCTATAAAGAGAAAGTTCTCTGGCAGTGTGTTGGTCTGCCCAAGGGATTTTCCACCCCAAACTCCTGAGGCACGTATTATAGATGAATGGAAATTTCACAGGATAGCTCTGAACCTTCTCCCCAAGATGTTTTCATCTGCCATGTTGTGCACCATCAGTTTCAATCAGCTGCATTAACAGTTGAGGTGAAATCAAATATTGAAATGAGATCCAACTACAGACACAGAAGGCTCCAAGTTCAATGGAAATGGCACTTGAAAAGTAGAGTCAGCTAACTTACCAGGTCCTGACATGTTACGCATGAGAACACTATGGCAAAGAGTTGTGATGAGGGTGGGGAAACGGCAGGGGCAACTCTGCAGTTCACGTTCATCTTGCTGTTGGAGAGACTAGGGGCAACAGTTTAGCACATAATGGCTGCTGCTCATATGTTTGTTCAAAGAAGAAGCTGCACTTACTGGCATAACTGTATCATGACATTAGCAGGTTGCAGGGTGTATTTCTAGCCAGAGATTTTCTTATAACTATGCTATAGCATTGTGCCTGCCTTAATGAACAGGCATTAGACTCCGAACTTACTGCGATTCAAGCTATATCCGGTAGCATATGGAAGTTACCGTGACCCTTGTCTCCTTCATTAATTAACTGCACTTGCAGTGAGAAGAATTTTGAGTCCTTCTCCATATTGGTCTCTTGTAGAAAGCCATTCCACTCTGTGATTCGTTCTTCACTTTTTACTACTTTGAAGTTTCCCAGAGATAAAGTTAACTGTTGTGTAGATTCAGGAGCATATTGCTTAATGTCAGTGAATCTCTAGCTACACATTTAGCATGCAATGTGCATTATGAATTCCAGATGATCTTCATTCAGTGAAATTGGTAGAAGTCTATTTTGAAGAGTTCCTTTGCATTCCGAGTTACTGAACATTTTCCAGACATCATTAATGACTTGTGCTGAACACTTTGCCTAATACATTCAACACAAATTTGGAGTTCACAGTGATTGCAGGATTGCACCTAGCACTTCAACGATGATGAGTAACTTACTGTGTACTATGATCCTCATATATGAAGCATACCATGGTCTTTGTAACCAAAAGGCCACTGGCAAACAGGGTGCTTCAGAAAGGCACTAGGCAGGGAATGCAGGTAGAGTTGGGGATGAGCAGGGCACACGCTGTGCAAGATAATTCCGTCAGTATCATAAACCTACAGAGGGCAGTGTCTGCCAAGAGCCTTAGATGGGCATTTCAGGAGATAAAAGTCAAGAGAAGAGGGTGTTGACAGGGAATATTTTCATACTCATAACCGTAATCAGCCAGTATCAATGACAAACATACAATCTTTCAGAGACCTGCTTGGAGGAAAAAAAATCACCTAAAAAGAGCTTATGACAGGGGGAGATAGGAACACAGGCTGCTGTGGGTCTCGTGAGTGCCAGTGCTACAGCCAACACAGGTGAAGTAGAATTTGCCATCGATAGCTACACGGACAAGTGTACTGTCTCCGTGGTAGAAAGTGGTAGCTATTTATATACTGAATGGCAAAACTAAACAATTTAGGAGAAGCAATGAAGTGTGTCCTATCCAATTAAAAATGCAGTGAGAATTTTAGGTAGGCAAAATGTAATTATTTAATTGGAATTTGACCGGGATGCTTTTCCGCTGTTAAAATAAGTATAAATTACATGAGCTGTAAAACTTTAAATTATGAAAAAATTTTGAGGTCTTTGAGCATGGTAATTGGAGCTATATATTCAACTTTGTTTTTAACCTGACACTTCATAATAGCTGTTCCCTAAAGCAAGTTTTTTTTTTTTTTTTACATTATCGAATATCCCTTAGTGAAGCAAATTAGCAATCAGTCTGGAAAATATTTAAGTAGTACAATCACATTATTTACACAGACACTTCCATTGTGCAGAGGTCTCTGTGTTCCCAAATATTTGTAGGATCACTTCCTTAGCTATCAACATTCACACTCAAACCTCCCTCTTTAGAAAAGCTCTATATGAAAAACCATTTAGGCCAATAGAAAGACTTGCCTTGATTTCACTGTGCTTTGGATCAATCCCTAAATATGCAGGTCAATCTGAAACCTGTGCGGACCTCAGAGCTTTATTATTTGCCTTCTGCTTAACTTACCACTTTTGTTTAAAAGGGGGAGGGGGGCTTGGTGCAATTCCTTGCACAAAGCTTTTTTTATTATTGTTACTATTATTAACAACGAAGAGAATTCTACTGTGGAGAATTAGGGTCATTTACTGTAAGCAGAATAGAATCTGCTCTTATCTAGAACCATATTTCAGCCCTTATGGAAACATCAGCATCTGGCCAGAATGATAGAATGTTTATCATAAATATATTATTTAACTGTTCATGTTATCAATATGGTGCAGATAAAAATCTACAGAAAGCCTGCACTTAGTATTTGGGAGGATTTTAAAACATCATCCAACATGCCTCTGGAAATAGGTTTTCTGATGCTGTGGCTACAGACAGTGATTCCAATTGCTCTGTTCATATTGTCCAAAATACAGTCCCCAAATAACGTCCCATCAGGTTGAGGAATTCCAGGTATTTATTCTGTAACTTTTGTACTGGTGAGGAGTGTTGTCCTGGGGTTCCCTAGGTTAAAACCACTTTTCTTTTCTTAGGAAGTCTTCTTCCCCTCAGTCAGTAAAGGCTTTTTTATCAAGTTTTGCTCTTTGGCTTTTTGCTCACTGCTTTTTAAGGATTGAAGGCACAGTAAGCCCTATCCTAGTACTCCCATTGATACGTTTGTACACTGCTGAGGAACAGGCTCCATGTTACATCCATACTTGGCTCGTTATCCTCTTATCAAGCTCTTTGCATCCCTTTGTTTATTTGAGGAGACAGGAAGACTGTGTGAAGGCTGCTTAGTCAGGGATATCAGCGTTGTTGGCAGGGGAGTGATTGCCAGTTGAAAAACAAGGCATTATTGCTCATTTTTTCCCTCTTATTAGTTTGATTACATTTGCAAATCAAATCAATCCATCAGACATGATCAGGCCTCGTCCGCATTTTAAGGAATAGTAATCTCCGTCTAATAAGATGCAAATGTGTCACATCGGTAAGTAACCAATAAATCATCGTCTTGTCTTTGGCAATCATTAAATATCAGAACCAACAGTCAATTTTTAGTATTTTCAATTTGCGATATGCCGCTGGAATATAAAGATAGATGGACGTAATTACACAAACCAAACACTATTTCAGTTCATTCCAGACAGCAAATTTAGTGGAAGGTATAACTGGCTTGTCATCACACTACATTATTCCTGGCGGTTCATGCAAAGTTCACAGACAAGCTTCAAATGGACATTGCTTTTTTTACTTCCCTTAACAACATTCCCACTACCACCACCAAACTTCAATAAATGACTTGAAATGCTGTAGGACATCACTTCCATCAGTGCACAAAAAGGCACAGAAAGCGAAACATTACCCCTTTTCTTGGTGCAGGCACCGTGTGCATGTATAAGACTGAAATCCAAAACTTTCCTAATACTTGCTGTGTTCTTCCTCTCTCTTCTTCTCTTTTTAGACATTTTAATCTGAAACTTCAGTTTTTCCACTGACACAGAATAGGTTTTTCACAATTTTTGCAAGTTAGCTCACATTTAGCAATTTCAGAACACAGTGAAGACAGCGGGAAGGATTGGCACACCAGCTTCCCTCTCTCTCCTCCTCCCATCCCCATATTTTTAAAGGAGTGGAAATTTAAATTTTTTTTATTCATCCTTTTTTTAAAAAATTGATTTGGGATTTGGGAAAATTGATTGCCTCATGTGCATCCCAGGGATTGATATGTCTATTGTCTGATTCACAATGTCTTGCTTTCCATGAATGACTCTATACAACAATTTACATGCTTTTCAAGAGAGAAAAAGACATAAGCTTATATCCTGGCACTAGTGGCAAAAGAAACCCAAATCTTGTCGTAAACAGCATAGCTTTTGCCCAGATATTTTAGACTGTTTTAATAGGATAGGGTACAGACCCTAAAAGTACAGACCTGTGGGCAGACTGCTAATTTCAGCAAGAATTAGGCCTGCTGGAAATTGTATTACTGGGCCTTCTTACAGTGCTGAGTGACATGAGAGTGAGAGAGCGCAAAATACTGTCTCTGCTACGACACAAGCGGCTATGCGGAAATAAGAAAAGAGGATTTTGTAGGCTTGTGCTGACTTATGTAGGTTTCCAGCGCACCAAAGCCAGACAGTGGGCTTACTGTATTTGACCTTAAGAAACTTCTTGCCATGAGCTGCGTGCCCTGGGTGGACCTGCTGTTGCAGCATCCTGTCAGTTATGTTTGTTTTAGCTAACTTGCTTTGAGAAGCTGAACCTCAGGTGCTTTGGAGTGACTTTTTGAGAGATCCTTTAGCCCCTTCTGTGAGAAAATAATTTTCACAGTAGCAGTTTAATTTCATTTGGTAAATGAATTAAATGGAAATTAGGGAGGAGGCTTGCTTGTGAGCACACCTGCATGCTTTGGGTTCCCCATTGTGTCGAGCTCCTGTTAAGGAGCAAAGGGTAGGGAGAGTGATTTTGCAAACAAGAACATGTAAACTCCTGGATGGTCACTGCATGTTATTCATTCTTGGCATCAAAACTCTTGTTCTTTGGTGAGGGAAAATTGCAAAGAAGTACTTGTGAGCTGCACACAGTGTTGATTCCACATGCCAGAGATTTAGACAACTTAAAATGTACCATCAAGTACCAAATATTTCTTCTTGCTGTTTTGAAACAAAAGATGTTATTACCTGGTTTTACCTATTTTTATCCTTAAACTGGTGTAAATCTGTAGCAGCTTCGTGAAAACAAAAGGTTTATTCCAGATTTAAAATGAAGCAACTAAGCAACTTTAGTTAGCTCTGTTGTCTTAACAAAGTTCGAGCTTCCTGGCATGTTTTTCCAAAGATCGCTTTACATTAACGTATTCCGGGATGTTCCATACCTCAGTTGCTAGACTAACGCTGCCTAGGTCTCTTGCAAAAGTCTCCCATTTCCATAATCTCCAGAGACTTTGGTGAGTAAAAGCTGCATGCAGAGGCCATGTGCCTAAGAAGCTCAGTACCAGAACCTTATATTCTGTCTAACCAATTTACATACTACCATGGTATGTTTAATTTGCTTTTTCATCAAATCAATAATGGGTCTAATTGAAAAAATTGGCAGAACTACATACAACCTAACTACCAATGTCAGTGTTTTCAGGAAATCAGAAATGTTGCAAAGCTATGCAAATGGCACCTGTGTTAGTGGTGCACCTCTGTTACGAATGTGTACAGAAACAAACATTACTCAGGTGCAGCATCTGTACCAATTGATCGCTATGCTATCAGAATTAATCACCTGGTATTCAGCTCAGAGAATAAAATTTACATCTTAATGTATGACACTTATTCCAGCACATACATGCACTACTAAAAATGGTACTATTCACTCCTGTTTAAAAGTGTGCATCTATTTTTATAGGCAAAGCCTAGCAACTCTTGTTCTTAGCAAATTCCCAAACACTTAGGATGGCTGCTTCTATTAAGTTGCATCCTTTCAAAGACGAACTCATACAGGACTGTGTAATGAAATAGATTTTGTCCCTGGAGTTACGTCTCAAATCCTGCCCCCACTTTCACAAGAAAAAGGGATTTTTGAGGATCGTTAGTGCTCCGCAGAAAATAACCCGTGTGAAGATAAATAAATCAGTGAAGTTTGGCACTGTACAAGATTGGCAGGCCTTCACCAAGATGGTCCAGCAGTGTTGCAGGTGCATTGGCTAGCAGTGTGGAGAAGATTGTGTGAGAACTACACAAAATTGTAGCACGTGCTCTCGGTTCCTCACTGACACGAGTGCTCAGCTAGTGTTGCTGCTGCGAATGGAGCTGTGCTTTATGCAGAGTCTGGTCAATGTCCGTGGGGCTGGCAGAAAGATTCCGGCCAGGTGCACCAACTGCAAGATGAGAATTTTAAAATACTAATTTTAAAAGAAAGAAGTGTAGACTTCAACTTTATGTTCTGTATAATTGCAGAGCTAGCGGGATTTTAAAATATCGCAAAGCCTTAGTCATTAGCATAGGGTAATCACCTTTGCTGTTTGAAAACAATAACAATAGAAAAGATATTGTACATTGACGCATGGAAATTTAATGCTTTTCAGAGAAATTTTGTAGGGATTTTTTATTATGTGGCTAATTACATATTTACATGTAATGGCACTAGCAGAGCCATTACAGTCCATTGGGTAAATAATATGCATTTTAAAAACCATTTATAAATATGTATTTATTTGATGGACCAGAACGGTTTTTTGAAGTCATTCTCATCCACTGAGTAAATAATATATGGATTGCTTTTAAAAATAAATATGTATTTCTCCAATAGACATTCCAGGCAATTGGGTAAATAATATGCATTTTTCAAATATTAAAAAAATACATACAAATGTATAGAAATCTGGCCTAAATATGTGTCTTCCTGAGAGATCAAAATGATCTTATGAAAGGTGTCAGGCATAGCTTTGAAATTTCTGTTTCGAATTGTCAGTCTGTGTCACAACCTAGAGTTAATTAAATGTATTTTATGCATTTTCATACATACAGTATAATATCAATGTCTGTTTACAGTTTTATAACACGAGTGCACTTGACCCTCTTACTCAGTGTTATAAAGTCAGCACTAGATGGTTAAGATCCTAGTTTTACTTTGTGTTCATCTTAATACAATGCAAAATGTGGGCATAGTCCTGCATCCATAGAAATACATGGGAAAAAAAAGCAGTCATCTTAGCAGAAGCCATCTCAAACTCTGTTGTACTGCTCAACTTAAACTTCCTCTTTATGTTCTTCTGGTCTTTTTCTGTTGATTGGCTAGCAGGCAAATTACAAGAAAACATGAAACTGTTTCATCATGTGGGCTTGATTCAGAGCCTATTGACATGAGTAGGACTCTTTCCACTGGCCTCAGAGGGCTTTAGTTCAAGCCAGACATAAAGGTCTGCCATAATCCGTAGAGACAGCCCAACATGAGAAGCTGAAGGCTAAGGCCCTTTCTCGTCTCTGACACTGACTTACCAAATGACCTCGGGCTAATCATTTAACTTCCTTACGGTGAAACTGTGATATATACCTCCAATTTTGGGAGTCATTTGAGAGCTATAGATTTAAAACATTAAATATGATTCACAGCATGCTAGGATTGAAAGATGTGAGTACAATGCATCACTGGTTTCTTTCTTTTAATATACTATGGGCTAGAGCTTATCCATCCTTTTCTAAACATTTTAGCCAGTTTATCCCTTCATCCATTTCATATACTTTTCAAGAATGTTGAATATACTTTGTAGACCTTTTTTCGTTCAAATATTTGTTGTTGTTTTCAAACATTAAATGAATAAAATAGCACAGCAGCCCTGTGAATTAATATATATACCCATAGCTTGCACAGAAAGACTGTGAGACAGAGGGGGGATTAAGTGACTCCAACAGAATCAGAGAGAAAGTCAGTGGTAGATTTGGGAGACTAAACTGTCTTTCTCGTATTCTTCCTGTATACATGTACCTCACGCTTCATCTATGCCTCTGACATCATCTGTGATACACTCCTGAAAACTACTGATTTTAGTAAGTTAGTTAGCTGTTTGACAAGGGTGTAGTTGGCAAGTGCCAACTATAAATGACGTGTGCCCTGTGCAGTCAGGATAGCTAAGTGGGATCCATTGTCAATCTAATTGTTACTTTGATACTGAAGGAATGAAAATATAAATACATAGTGAGAATATTTCAACTGGAGCTCTATTACAAAGCCAATCACAGCAGCAGTGAATTATTACAAAAGAGCTTTCGGAGCCATCTCTTATGGCTATTCTTGCACAAACATCACCGAGTCGGTGCTGATTTGGCCTTGATACCTGACATTGCCTGAGAGCCCAGCAAACATGATGTTTTGACAGAACATGTGAGGAAATTCTCACCTCCTTCCTTCTCAGATCACTGATAGAACAGATGAAGTCCATAAGGAAAGCCATAGTGAGTGGCTGGTCACCATAAAGAAGGATCAGCAAGAAACAGGCATTTGAAAGCAAATCATGGGACAAGAAGAAAACCAAAGAAACAAAAGATGATCCAGCAGTTATTAGCACATTAAAATTTATTTCAGACCTCTCTAATGGCACATCCACACAAAGCACAGCCATGCTTTCTGTGTAATTTCTAAAGCTACTGACAAAATACGTCCAAATACCAAATGGTAGAGCCCAACACTGGTCGCAATAATGTAGAACATAGGGTGAGGAATGCAAAATAAAGCCCGACTCTCATGTCATAATCAAAGTAAAGCTTTCCAGAGCACCAAGAGCTGCATAGTGAAAAAAAAACGTGTGGGTAAATTAGTGCGCATCAATTAAGGACAGGGCATCACTGGTGATGCTTTAAATAGACCTACTGGTGCCCAGAAGGAAAAAGAGGGTCTGACAAGAGAAGAATGCAAAGAAAGGGAAGGCTGAAAGCAATAGTGAGAGAAACATGGTTACATTAAGTAGCTCTGAGCATACCTAACAATTCTTTTGTAAAACACATGAGTAACTGAGGTATCATGACTGCCTGCCTGGTCATTACCAGTCACCAGTTTGCTAAGACATAGTGGTGGGAGAAGCTCATCGTAATGAACATGAAAGAAGGTGGTGATATTAAAGATCAGCTAGGGAAGGGTACCTGTACGTTAAAAGATGGGAGACTTGAAATAAAATGTGAAGGTGCTGTGGGGCAAGATGGCACAACTGTAAAAGAAAGAGTTTGTATCTTAGTCGCTCTGTGGCCATATTGAATATGACCTGTTAAATTCTCTGTGTAATTAAAAGAGATAGGAGCATTCATACATTTTGTTGCAAATTGATATGATCTTTTTTGTCAGTGATCTGAATAAGATTGTACTATAGTTTTTAATTTAACAGATTAAGAAGCACAATTAAAATATCATGAAAAAAGATAATAATCTAAACCTCTGGGTTTTTTTTGCTTATCCCTGCCAAGTTGATAACAAGAGCTGGTGGATGTAACAATTACCTCCACTACTGTAAATTTACTCTAGTTTGTGGGCTGAAGTGTTAATAAATACCTTGCAGTATTCCAGAGGGAGAAGCTTTCCATCTAATTAATAAAACTGGGAAGAATACCCAGGACACTGAACCATATCTTTCTTATTAGTGTTGGCTTCTACAAAGGAGAATCCCTGAATCTCAACACATTAGTAAATGTCATACCCCTGGGTTGCACAGAGACTTCTTGAAAAACTGCTGATTTGCTGTGGAAAAAAAATCACCATAGACTTCAGAAACAATTCAGCTAGGGAATACCAAGTGTAGAAAATCAGTGTAGAGCATGGCATACATTATAGCAGCTACATATTTGTGCCACATTTGGTGAATCTTGAAAGAGAAAACATGCAAATATACCCCCATTTCCCTTCCATTTTTGGTCTGTACTTATGCTAATATCTTTCTTTATGTCCGAGTATGGTCTTATTGCAGTTAGGTTTTTTAGAGACTTAGCAAAAACTCTCCTTTACGTGTTCTCTAAACCTGGGTTCTTAAAAACACTTTATACTGATACGTAAGCTGCATGTAACTGTTTATTAAATGAAAGAAAAAACAAAGGATCACTTGAAGAAGGAGAATCTTTTAAGCCCAGTACTGAAATAAAATTCTTTCACAAAATATGTAATGCTGATCCCCTTTTCCTTTGCAGTAATCCACGTTTGGGAAAAATAAACTTCGTCTCACTATGCCTGAGCCAGTTCTGTTTCAAGGCAGTTTGCAATAAACTGCAAATTACCGGACTAACTTTCTGACGAGCACATAATTCTTTACTGTACTTTATTGAAAATCATAGTGGCAATCTTACATTATGGAATACTGATATGCATTCTCTGACAGACTGGACGTTTACCAAAGAGTAAAAATTCATGCAGTTCTTTTGTAGAATAAAAAATGTAGGGTGGTATATGTGTGTTTTCTCACATTATTATCATTATTTTTATTAGACTGATGTAGCAAACTGGTATTACTGCCTCCAACAGAAACAGAAATAACATCTCTGCATTTACGTCTTACTTGAAGTTTTTTCTCTGAAAAATGCTCCTGCTGAGTATATTTGTATCTGCTTTTCATCCTACTGATACGAGTGATTGGGAGGCTAAAAAGAGGTAAAGCTACAGAGCTCATCCATGAGGTTGCTGGTAATTTGGCTAAATATGAGTCAACTGGATGGGAAGTGGAGGAGGTAAAAGATCAGCCAATTTTTTTGTCTATATCCAGTCTTCTCAATTTTCATAGTCCATGCTTTAGCTAGGGTCTTCACTGAATTCTGGTAACTTATTAGAGCATAAGAAGGCAATTCACAATGCTGTCCAGGACTCATAGAGTCTAGCGGTGTCTGTAGTCTAGTATTTTAGATGTTCTAATGTACTGTATATGCTTAAACCTTTCAATTTGGGTTTGTTCCCCCCCCCATTAAGAATGTTTATGATGCTTCCACATCCACTGCAAGGAATAGATCAATTCACACCATGTACAGTGAATACCCGCCATACGTGCAGTTTCAATAAGGCATGTTAACAGCGGATACTGGTCCTTAAAAGACCATATATCAGGCATCCTCAGCGACCCTTTGTGACTATGTTCCCTGTTTCAGGAAATACTTCTGATCTGACCTGGGTAATTACATTATTATTTTGTCCTTCAGCAAGACAGTTTTTTATATTTAAAAAAAATAAATCTTTAATAAGGAAAGAATGCAAGTTAACAAGCAGGTGATCCTCCTTCATTTTGGTAGCTTTTAGAATACTCTGAGTTTGCTTAGTACAAATGCATGAGTACACAGGCTTATGCCAACACACACTTATACATATACCTGGCTGCTTTTATGTGTATGATAACACTGAGGCTCTTCCGTATCCATTATTTTCGTCTTTCTACAGCAGCAGCTCCAGAGTGAGAGCTCAGTTGCTGTGATTTTGAAATTCTTTGCCTAGGGCACATCTCTCTAAGCTCTTCTGTTCTGAACTCTAATTGTAGGAGTAGGCTCCAAACACCTCAAAGAAAGGCAGCCCAAATTCTGAGGCTTCAGTTTTTAGGAGACTAGGAACTGAATGTTATAGGTCATCAACGTATACTGTACTGTCTTCAGTAGTGATCAGCCTCAGGGGAAGAGACGTGGTCCCCATAGCAGGCAAAAGCCTCTGGAAAACTTTTACTAATTCCTTGTGCTCAGAGATTAGACTAAATAAGGAAACAAAACGTCCTTGTCCTTTTAATTTGGTTTTGGAGTATTATAGCTGGAGCTATTCTGGCTGTCCATCTAAGCATCAGCTCCCTCTCGTGAGTTCTTGGCTTCAGTGACATCCTTTGGGAAGGAGTTCCCCAGTCTAGCTACTCTGTGAATGAAGAGTTTCCCTCCTTCCTTCCATTTTGAATTTCCTGTGTTTCACTGTAATGGTGCTTGGTCTGTGTTATGAGACAGGGAGAATAAAAGCTTTAGACCTGTTTTTTTATACCATCAATTTATATATACTTTTAATGCATTCTCTCATACATCACTATGTTGAGGAAAACAATTCCTGCTTTATGAGTCTCTTTTCATAAGAGTTTTCTTAGGTATGTTGTTCTGCTGTACTTTCTCTGAACCTCCTCTAAATCTGTCATACTTTTTTTGGAAAGGGCTGAGCCATTCTGTTGTTAATATTGGAAATCAGAGAGTACTGTTGGTATTTTCCTTTCAACTTTTCTTGTCTTCAGACGTGTTTTTAGCCTCAGCCATGAGCATGACACCAGCTTCACAACTAACCTCGGGCTACTGGAAGGGGTACTAATAGATGCAGTTTTCAAGCTAATGTTTCCACACTCTTCCCTGGACTCTTTCAGAATTGGTCAGGATGATGCAGCTCTCCATCTCTTTTTCTCACCTAGAGATCATTTAGTCAGTCTTGTCTCACTCTGGAGGAACTAACAATACATACTTGGAAGGCCTTCTGTCTTAAATTAAAGAGGGCATTGGTGGAGGTCACCTCCATAAACTACATTCTGGTGATGCAGGTACCAACATCATATATAATCCCCTTGTTCCTTTAACTTGCACTGAATTTTGAGAAGTATTTTCATTTTCAAACTGAAAATAAAATAATGTCGGACAGTGTTGCATGAAATTGCATCTCCGGTGCTGCCTCCAGTGAAAGCCTATCATCTAACTTCACCTCTGTGCATCTGCTCAGGATAATGCATTTAGAAATCAGGAATGGTTTGCTTTTTTCAGTCTCAGAAGCAAGTGACCTGGATTCACTCTTAAGAATATGATTTGCAAACTTGTTGACTAGGATTCTTCGTTTGGAGGATGAGTTGATTTGTCCATATAAATCCCCTTTGTCAAATTTAGTAGATGAACAAAATGACCCCTTGCCTTCCATAGAAAAATGCATAGTCCTTAAAAAATATGCAAATTTTTTTGAGAAGTATGAGAGGGTTTTAGATCTTTAAGAAACCAAACAAATTCCGAACTGAATAAGAGTGAGAGAGAGAGAGAAGGTTGCCTTTCTGCAAGCTGCCAGCTTTCCCAAGTGTCTCATCCTCTCCCCTCTGTCATCCTGAGGCAATGTGCCTGCATTTGTGTGTAGATTTATAGTTTATTTTTATCTATGGCTTCATCTGTAGGTAGCTATTATAGCCGCCTTGCCTGGATATTGTTTGGGCCTGATAGATCTGTCTGTAGTTCATCAAAGGGGAGCTGAGTGGCTAAAAGCCATTGGGTCCAGCTGAGGATGAAATACGAGCCATCAGCCTTGGTAATGGCTGTAAAATTTCATAATTACACGGCCTTTATTACATTGCATAATGATCCTGAAGCAGTATGGAACAATTAATTAAGATTTTCAACCATGGCTCTTTCAGAAATTAAAAGGTGCTAGTGGCTGAGAAATGGGGAAGTGTCTTGTCCTAAAAGCATTAGGGATGCTTAAGAAGTACTTCCTGGGTACTTAAAAAAAGGGGGGGGGGGGGGGGGGGGGGGGAGAAGGGAAGAAAAAAGGCAAGAAAAAGAAGATCAACTAGTTAGGCAGCTAATGTCAGAGTAACATTTTTGTACTTTACTGCTAGTTCTTAATGTCAAAACTGATTCTAAAACTCCTGCAACAGTCACTGCCATAAAGCTGTTCCTTTTCTGTTCTGTAAAAATTTTCATGCCTTTTTTCCCCCATGTTCTGTTCTAGCCATTTGTCACATTTATAAAAGTTGAGCTCTGCACATTATTAAATAAATGCATGCCATGACTTAGGAGGAGGGTCACTTAGCTGCGTATTGGGGTGTACTGACCAAGGATTTTCTCTTACGCACTTTCTCGTGTCTGAAGCCATTGAAATTCTTTGAAGATCTCTGCAGTTTGACAGACATCCCCAAGGAAGACTTTTTTTTTCTTTACTGTTTTGATATTTTTCTTCTTTGTAAATGCAGCATGTCAGATATAATATAATGTTTTCCATGAGATTGACCTCAGACCTGATCAGAAGTAATTAGATTCCTAAGGTGCTGCAAAGGTGTCTCACGGGTTTCTGATGTACGTACTGAAAGGAAAAGTGTTTATATATGTGCAAGGAATACGCAGGGAGAAACAGGAGGCCTGGACCTGTGCATGTACGCATTACCTGTTGTGATCAATTGCTCAGTATAATTCCGAAGGCCAGCAAATTGTGATCCATATGGGGTGTGGAGTGCTCACTGTGCCAATGGTAGTAAAACTGATGAAAAGACAGCAAAAATAACCCTGGTGTTCTCCACACACCGTCAAAACTTTCAGGTCTTACGGGAAGGAATCTCCTTTTCACTATGTGCCTTTTTTCCCCCCTCAAACTATTTTGATTCATACAAGCTCTCAATATAACTCTTAGATAGGATGAGCATTGAGTATTATTGGTTTTAAATTGACCGGTCATCATGTAAGGTCCTATCATTCTAAATATTTTATGAGAAGCTAAGGTTTCCCCAAGGCACCTCTAATAATAAACTTTCTGCAGAAATTTGGAAAGGATTATGTATTTCAAGGAGGAGCAGGCTGCTTGAAGTAAATTCTCTTGTTGAGTCATTTATTCCCTTAATAGGAATTTTCTGATCTGCTGTCATTCTTGTTCACACACTGGGTGTCACTGCCTCTAAAACACTTGTCATTCTTTAATGGAAACAAAATAGTCATTGCAGTCAGAGCCGCAATGTCATTCCACTACCCCTTGCTGCGTCGGCAATAGTGAAAATGACAGAGCGGCTCTCAGTAGGGGTAATTAAAATGTAAATATTGATATTTTATTATTTGAAATTACTTTCCAGTGCGGCATTTAATATCTCTCCATCTGTGCGGCTCTGTTTAGCGGTCACTTTAGTGCAGCTCTGGGATGCCAAGCGGCGGCTTGATCCCCGTTATGTCAAAATGCTTGTTGCTGCTTAATTTTGATATCTAATTAAGTGGAAAAGTACAGTCCACACTGTAATCCATGGCATCTTAACCAGCTGCTTGGGTATATTTAGAATTAATCTCCACTATGGAATCATCCTAATGTATGCAATTAAGAGTCTGCCGATGGCTAATTAGGTGTATTAGAATCAGGCAGCTTCCTTTTTTTTTTTCCTTTCTTTTTTCTCTCTTTTTTTTTTTGCTGTGTGTGGACTGTTGTAGACTTAAGACATAGCCTCCAGAGATTATCTTAATGGTACATATACACTCAACTAGGTAAACTAGAAATTTCACATTCATGTAGGAGAATATTTGTGACTCTACCACCAAACCAGGGAGACTATAAAGATCATTTGAATTTTTTGGCAACTGCAGCACATTAAGAAAATCAACTAACCAGTAGAAAAGTTTTAAAAATTGGGAAGAAGGAGGAAGATGTGTAGGACAGTGTTCTGAGCTGTCATTTTCCTGCCAGAGGGTGAAGGGCTGTATTTACCCCAAATTTTGCAACCTGAAGTTTTTGGTTTGGCTATGGAAAGATATTTTAGCTAGCTCAGCACATACAGGGTTAACACAGATATGTTGATTGGTTATTAAGCATGGTTGTCTCCATATGCTAATACATTCCAGTATTGGATTCATATTATTAACATGATTGGGGAATTCCTGGAAACCTGACTTTGCCTGACGGAAAGATGAAGGGAGCAGGGATTGCCACAGCTCTCAGTGAGGAAATGACTGGTGGCTTCCCCAGGGGAGCAAAAGGCAAACAGCAGTGACCCAGCACTCTTTGAGGAAAAGCGCTCTCAAAGCAGACCCGTAGAGGTTATTAATAAATGGCAGCACGTATTAAATGCACAAGAAATCCCTCCTTTCTGTGAAGAAGAAAAAAACCCAAAACTGATATAAAATAATCCAACAAACTTGGTTTTGAAGCCTAATGTGCACCAGGCTGAAGAAGCTTGAACTCTGAATTTCTTGATATTCCCAGTCTGTGTGTGCAGTTCTTGGGAGGCTGATGCGTACAAATATTTGAAGTGAGCAGTACCTGACCTAATGCTGATCATTGTTATTAGTTTGGTTAGCTTCCTCTCTCAACCTCGTGTTCTTTTTTTTAGTTCGGTAAAATTTTTTTAAAAAGTGATAAGGGTGGGCTCTTTTTGTTTAATTATGTGTGACTGTAGTTTCATTTCTGCTAGCTGAACTCTATGAAGGATCTAGGTAAGGCATACCATGCACAGGATATGCATGTATAGTGCTGACTATTCTAAGCTAAACTGTGTTACCATTTTCTGGATTGGACTTTGAGAAAGATTCAGCCCTATTCAGGTTATTTGCTGGTTTTCATCTACAGTCTCTGCTAATGACAGAATGTAGTTTTTATTTTTTCACCCACAAATCTGGCTTTAGTGTACCCATACTCAAATACATACATCCACAACAGATTGCAGGAAAATTTGTGTGAAATTAATATTTATGTTGAAAATATGATTGGCCTTTTTTTATAGGCTCAGTGAAAGAAAACAATCAGGGTCATAAATGCAATCCTACTCCTTTTTCTCCCATGTAAATGTCTGGGCACACAGGTGATACCTCAAAATATGCTAGACATTTTAAAAAACAGATTTCATATAAAATGCTGTACCCCAGAGGCAGACTTTTCAGGTCTAGGGGCAGAGGCAGTTTTGGGAGCACACTATGTCATATCATCTGCCTCTGCTATCTTCAATAAGAGGACAAAACAACCCCCATAGTCTAACCAAACCATGTTCAAAGGTTACAATTTAAAGAACTGCAAGAGTTAACTTTAAATAAGCAGATCAGATCACATATGTAGTGCATTAGAAAGATCACCTTCAGGAATCTGCAGGTTCATATTGCTGACCTTAAGGAGACCTACAGCTACACTGGCCCATATTGGACTGCTAGTCTGAATTTTAAAACTTTTTCATTGTCCCTGTCTTAGAATTCAAAACCTCACTACAGAGAAGGTAATACACAAGAAGTGCCAACAGAAAAAAAAAAAAAAAGAAAGCGGTTTACTACTTATCAGGTCTTCCTCTGTTCTCAGAACATCTAGTGTTAAATCAAAATATAAGTGTTTGGCCTGGCTTCTTTTTAATGTAAGGTTGGTATGAGTTTGGAGTAAAGCTATTTAAAATTGTGGAAGTTCCAGTGGTAAAACCAGGCCAAAGGGAAAATTAAGAATTAATCTGTTAAAATCTGTTGTCTTATATTTTCTTTTTTCTCGGTGAATACTGAAATAATAAGCTATGAAATGGAAATTAATGGAAATAAAGAGTACAGTACTTCAAACCATGTGTTTCCAGAAATGCCATTATAAAGTACTCCATACATCGAGGTCTTACCAAATCTGTCCTGAAGCAAGGGCGACTTACCAGGTTTTTTTTCATCTTTAATGTTTCACTTCAGAGCATTAGCAGCTGAAGGTGGTTATGTGAAGTCAGAGAGACATTCTTAAGTCAGTCACGTTTTCCAGCTCCTTTCCATTACTATGGCTAAAGAAGCAGCTCACAAGAACTTGTGCTGTAACTAGAAATACGATATTTAAGAGTAACTGCCTAGAAATATTTGGGTGGTTAGAGAGGGGTGTCTCTGATTCAAGTACTGAAATCAGTTTGAACTATAGTGAATTACATCTCACTATATGCATCTTACCCTGGGAAGAAATGACAAGCTTAAATTGTGCCTGTTTACTGTTATCATGTAAGGTTTCAGAGGGTAAAGACAAACTAGAAATATTTCTAACTGGTATTTAAATTACATTAACACCTTTTTGTATAGCTTGAGTGAAAGGTCACGCTAGACAAGCAGCATCTTCACTGTTTGTAAATGTCTAATTTGCTGCTTTGAAATTGCTGTGAACTTCACTTACTTAGTCCTGCTGAATGAATCCAGTGTTGCAAATACTTCTGACAAGCGAATATTTGCTTAGTGAGAATCCATTGTTTGTAATGGATTGAGAGGGACATGCAGTGTGAATGCATTTTTATTGCTGTGCCATCTCTCTGCTGTTGTTTCAGTGAGTTGGAAGTAGCATTGTCATAAAAGCCCCGGGTTTCTTAGTGCTCTGTGTGGCATTTCCTGTTTTACTGGTAGGTGTTAGTGAAGAAGTTCTTATCACAGGCATTTTTTCGTGTTATAAAATATTTAGAAAAAGTATATTTTGTAAGAACTTGGACAGCAAGAGTTAGGAATACAAACATGCTTAAA
The DNA here is from genome assembly GCF_900496995.4 of Aquila chrysaetos chrysaetos. Lineage (NCBI taxonomy): Eukaryota > Metazoa > Chordata > Aves > Accipitriformes > Accipitridae > Aquila > Aquila chrysaetos. The sequence goes on from NC_044016.1 coordinate 9,939,636, forward strand.
TAAAACCCGAGAAAGAGCACAGGCTTGGGCGAAGACATCCTGGTGCTCTCTGCACGTATTTTGCTTTTTGTACTTGCATCGGAGTAATTCTTGGGCACCTCTGTGTATGCGATCTGATCTTCCCTCTCCCGCGGCCGCACAGCTAACAGATGGCAGTCACAACTCGTAGCGCGGAGAGCGCTGCTCGCAACAGAGCCCCAGTGCTGCTTTTGCAGTGCTCTGCTGCGGAGAAAAGCATCGCTCAGAAAAGGCGGTGGTTTTACTGCGCAAAAGTTGCTGGATGAAACTAATTTCTAAACGTAACTTGAACTGTAGCACATCAGTTCTAAATAGCTTGGAAGCTGAATCCAGCAAACAGCGTTAAGTTGAGCCTTTGGCTATATTTCTGGTCAGTTGTAGTTTCTGCTTTGGGATTTGATTTGTGATTTTCAAGTTTGGGCAATTACCTGTGCTTTTTGTTTCATGAGCTGACACCTTTCACACGGAAATCCTCAGTTGTACTTAAATTTCAGCTTGCTGTGGCATCACATGCAGTTATTAGCCCTTCGACCAGGGCCTCCATGAGCAAATGGGTATGGGGAAAAAAAAAAAGAAAAAGGAAAAAAAAAAGAAATAATGGGTTCACTCTGGTATAATGAGTCGTATCTGTTTCTGTTCCAGCTTTCACCAAATTTCATCCATAATCTGTGAAATATGTTTAGTGATTAGTGAGAGCACTCTCCTTCTGTTTAATGGATTTCATAACAGCTGAAATGTTTGTGGGTCTTGATGTATATTTTTAGACTACAGAGTATTTTGAAATGCAGTTAATTCCGTTTTTTCTTGGATTAATATAATAAAAAGGATCTCTTAATTGAGATCTACGGGGACATTCAGCTCTGGATGTACCCAAAGAAAATGAATCATCCCATCCTCTTCCTTGGATTTCTGAGAGAATAATATTAAGCGGCAGTCAGGCTATGAAGGTTTCTTTCAGCAAATACCGTGATCATGTCTAGAAAATATTATGTAGCCCTAGCAGAAATTTCACTGCTGAAATTTCCCTGGCCTTTGTTTACATCCCTGGAAGCCAGGTGAAGTTGTACGATGGATCTGGGCAAGCGCTGAGAGTGTGCCAGGAAGGGAGAGGAGGGTGGAGTGACAGCTGTACATCCGAGAGCACACTGGACCTGAGTCTGATCTTGAAATGGAGCGGAGTTTCCTTACATTCACTTCTGTGCAGCCGGGATAAGCCTTTGGCCCACTGTTTGTCATTTGACCATGAGGCCGCGCACTCTCCAAATAAAGTAATCTGAGCGGAAAGCAAAGTTTTTTTAAAAAGTGTTTACAGCGTCAGTTTGTTCTTTTGACAGTGGTGACTATACATCATTTTTTGAAATCAGGAAGTTGTGCTGGAAACATCAGTACCCATAGAACATTTAGAAGGAAGTTAATCTATCAAAATTAAATGTAAATAATTTTAAAATCCAGCTCTGGTATTTCAACTGTGTAAATATATTGAATCTGCAACACACTAGTAAACATGTCCTTTTCAAGCACAGCTTTGATTATACAAAATGTAAATGAAGATAAGTACAAACCAGGGCAAGATGGAGCAATATTTTACTCATAAAACTAACATTCACAAAAACAACTGGTGAAATAAATGGGAGGTGATTATCAGAAAAAGCGAGCAATTCCCAGGTTTGCCAACAATTTCATACCTGTTTTGATCAAATATTTGGATTTCTAAACAACGTAACAGAGAGGAAGGGAAGTTCATTCCCTGCAAAGTGAAATAAACTAGGCTTCAAGTCAGAGTAGCCTGATGTAGGCGTTGCATCAAAAGTTTAAGGCTGAAAATAATGGTAGGCTAAGTCCAGCCACTGTCTTTTTTTGTCCAATAGGTTTCAGAGTGCTGTGTGCAAGGCACAGATCTTACTTTGGCACTTGACCATCTGCAGCTGCTTCACTCTAGCCCCTAGTGAGTTAGTGTCCATGAAGTCCATCTTAATGAAGTAGAGGAAAGGGTCTTCAGGAATATAAAAGATTTACCCTGCTTAGCATGGAGCTGTGTGCAGTGTGACATAGAGAGCAAGTAGTGCATGTGCTGATATTTGAAAAGATCTGTGGTTTAAACAGCCCCGTCTAAGAGACTGTGAAGGGTGTTTGGAGCTGGCTTGGAGTGCTAAGCGCTGCAGAGCACGGTCAACTCGCCGCCGGTTGCTCCCATAATAAAAATGCTAAGGCCTTTTTACCTATTTATTTCTGCTTCCTTTGAGCTTTGGGTTTACTGGTATGCGAAGGGGAAAAAAAAACAAGCATATGTTCGGTTGCTCAATCAACCTTTTCTCAATCCACACTCTGTGATCTCAGTGAGTCATTACAGCATAATTACAATTTGAGTGCGATACGCTGTTTGTAGAAAAGTATCTATTTTTAGCTGAAGAAACACTACAGTCCCTGAAAGGAGCAGAAAGAAAGAAAAAAAGGAAGGAAGAAAATCTGTAACCAGCAAATCAATGCTATTGTTAACTGATATTACGAGACACCCTGTAGATTTACAATGCTTGCATTCAGCCACATAAAAACCACACTGAAAAGAATGCCTACCAGGGGTTAAATTCATATGCCTGCGCTGCAGCCTATTTCTGTCAACACTCAGCTCAGGAAATAAACATTTATGCTTTCTGAAATGAAAGTGTATTTTTGAAGACTAGCCGTCAGATATTTTTTGCCCTTCACACTTTCAAATGCTTAGCCTTTTTTGTAAGTTGACTGCAAAGTGCATCAGTTTGCTCGGCAAAAAAAAAAAAAAAAATCTTGACAAGTGCCCATGGCATCGTTGTCAAGCGCACGAGTATCTAGTAGAAGATGGCAGGAGGGTTGGCACAAAACATGCTTCCTTCAAGCTTCTTACCTCAGGGGTACCTGACTCTTGAGAAGCCTTTCAATCCTTCCAAATGACGTTATTGCAAACTGTCATCTGGTTTATTTGGAGTGAGCTGTATCGCAGATAAACATGCTATTTAACTGCAGGTCAAGGTACAGAGTCATTCTGCTAGCAAATGCCTGAGATACATTAAATGGCATTGACTTGGGGAGGGAGATGGAGAGAGATCAAAGTTGTCACCAATATGGTACGTGCTAAGGGGGAAGAAGGTACACAACATTGTACTTTAAAAAGCCATTATGCAGTTCTACATTTAAAATGTTGACCTGCAAGACTCTTAAGGGTTAAGGACCCACACAATGCACGGCAAAGTTCAAAACCACACCATCCTACAGCATCTCAGGGCCCTTTGGAAAGAGCTTACAGCTGTGACTGGGGAGGCTAACACTGGTCGAGAAACCTGGAAGTGTATTTTGTCTAATTTGGAGAGTTTTTTAAAAATAGTTACATTTTAAAATAGAAAATGTCCACTTGTCACACAATGTGGTTGATCTAGGGGATTCATATAACAAAAGCTCACAGAATCAGAGCACAGTTTGGCATGAAATAAGTATAACCTCTTCCAAACACTTAAAAATAAATCTCTGTACATAAATACATATGCCCGTGTAATCTATTCTTTCAACTGTGACTTGCTGAACATTTTTAAAAGGGCATTGGTGTTATACAAGAAACATGCCGGATGCTTTCACATTTTCTGAAAAATCAAAACAAAACAAAAACAGATTAATTACAACTTGATGCAGCTTTACATTCCCATGAGGGATGCCTTTAAAAGTTAAAACATGCTTTCACTGAGCAGGCTTTCAAGGGAAAGTTACTTCGATCAGGAAGAAAATAATCGTGTTTATTTGATTTATTATTGGAGAGCAGAACAGTGAGGTTTATATTTGCTAGTTTTTCTAGAAAGTAAAAAATCTCTTGATTTTTTTATGTGTCATATAAAAACAATTAGTTTATTTACTGCACCAGAATGCAGATTTTTCAGGAGTGCAGTACAATAAATTATAGACAACATCCCATTTTTCCCCCTCACAGGGCACATGTAATTTCCTTTGACTGTGGCACACAATAAATGTTATTGAAACATAGCATTATTTGTTTAAAAAAAACCAGAAAAACAAACCTGTGCTAAAATAGATAAGTAAATAAAAGAAGGAAGTTGGGAGTTTTCAGAAGAAAAAAAAATAGAGAGAAATTGCAGGTTAAACTTTTTTTAATCAAAAATGATTTTATTGCTTTTTGCTTAATTAAACTCCTCAAAGTGTGTGAAACATTGTTATACCTGAAAAATTGTTAATTTGTAAATCACAGGGACAAAAGGGCTCCACTGCAACTTTAAAGTTTCTATGCACGTAAATGTCAATAGAGTGCCTTCTCCATCATCAGCACTAAATTCACATTGATGCCTCTTTTCTTCTCTGTATTGATCCTTCCATGAGAACGTAGATTTGTATCTGTTAATTAATGCGTCCTGAAACAGCGTTTGTATTAATCAGGCAGATAAGAAAAATTGGATGCCTGCACCCTCATGACAACCGTAAAAGTGCTGGCCCTGATAAAATCGTGGATGGACCTCAATAAAAAAGTTCCTCCTTCCACTCAATAAACTAATCATCCTGCTTTTAATTATTCGGCAGAAAGATGTGTGGAGATTGGAGAATGTGTAAATCTATTTACTAACAGCAGTGTCTGGGAGGGAGAATGGGGCTGTCACAGGACGGTGCTGCAGGCTACGTTCTCTGTCCATCTGCTACTGCAGAAAAACTGGTTCTTGAAAGACGGGAAGGAACAGAAATGTTGAAGCTAATTGAAATCATGAATTCCTCCCTATAACCTTTCAAATGATTATTTCTTCTCCATTTCCCTCTTACTTATTTTAATCGTAGATGTGTTATTTTCCATTGTCACCTCTTCAAGGGTTTCCTGTTGTTGTTGGCTCAGTTTTTGTTGGGTTTTTTTGAAGGCAGAGAGCTACAGTTCTATCACAAGACTCAAAAGACAGTAAGAGAAAATGAAAACAAATAAGGAGGGGGGGGAGAAAAATGAGAGAGAGCGAGCATGCAGCCAGTTTTATGTTTCATTTTTTATGGATGCCTGGTGGTTTGGATGTGGGGTTTTCTTTTTTATTGTATTAGTTTTGCTGCTTAGTGCTTAGAGAGAAAATCTTGTTTGGAGTAGATGCCTTGCAGATTTGCCAGTTTATGATATATTCCTGCTTGACTGTAACTCTTGACTTTCAAAACAGAAAAATGCATTTAAGTGTAATTGAACGCCAAAAAGAATGTTCTTACAGCAGGAACCCTGTCAAAGGACATGTAAGCAGCTTCATAAACAACTAAATGAAAGCCTCAGACATGTCTTAAGACCCTTTAAGAAAAGCTTGACTAATCCCCTTTGATGATTTTATTAAGTACTTGCAGTTGATGGTGCCAACTGGCAAACTACTGCATTTCACCAACAGGCCAGGAAAATCACTTCCTCTCCCATATTGTTTTGTAGCTCCTAATGTGATTGGGATATTAGCAGTTTGATATAATAAATTAACAGGTACTGTAAACAAGAGTCTGAAAAGGTAAGACAGTAAAGATGTTTGCCCTTAGTGATCCTATTAGGAAAGGCAGCAGGGGGGGGAAGAAAAAAAGCAAAAGTTAAATTCATTAAGAGGCATTTATTAAATTTTTGGTTGCCCTCAGAAAAAGGATGGTGTGACTGCTATTCAGTTGGCACTTCAATATGCCACCCTGTTATTTCAACAAGTGTAATAGAGGCGGGAGCCGTTACGGAAGTAATTACCATCTTTTCTGAGGAGGGTAGGTGTTACTTCTCTTTCCCCTGAGGTTAAAGTTCAAAGAGAATTTTCCTCTTTGTGATAATCACCTTAATTCTATTAAAACATGGAATCCTCACTTTTAAAAAAAGGGGGTTTTTTTCGTCTCCTAAATTATCCTTATTGGTTTATAGTAACAATGAGCAGAGTCATCAGATCCCTGTTTCACAGCATCAGGTTTTAGAACTAAGCAGGAGTATTTCAGAACAAAGGCGGCATCATACAAATCACAGACTATCACTGCAATACTCCCCAAATTAATATGATTCTTACAGAAAAAGCCTGCAAATTCCAGATTGTTTATAACTTCATACATTGACTAGAAAACCTTTGATTTTATATTGATAACACTTTCCTGTAGTAGGATGGGGAGGAGAGGCACAAAAGCAGAAGGGAGAATAACAGAGGATGTACATGTTTTATCACACTGTATATAAAAATAAATCAAAAAGAGGAGCAGATTTTTGACAAATCCAAACGTGCTTAATATTTTTCCTGTATTTTTTTCCTATTCAGGATTCTCTACTTTGTCTCTAGCTGACCAGATGAGCCTTCTGCAGAGTGCTTGGATGGAAATTTTGATTCTCGGTGTTGTATACCGGTCACTTTCTTTTGAGGATGAGCTCGTATATGCTGAAGATTATATTATGGATGAAGACCAATCCAAATTGGCAGGCCTTCTTGACCTTAACAATGCCATACTGCAGCTGGTAAAGAAGTACAAGAGCATGAAGCTGGAGAAAGAAGAGTTTGTCACCCTCAAAGCTATAGCACTTGCTAATTCAGGTTGGCAGAGTGGCATAACGGTTGCTACATTTTTAATATGTCGCTTTCTTTTTTTTTTTTTCCTCCATAATACTTTCTGCATGCTTGTTTTAAACATGGGTTTAGAATAAGAAATTGCTAATCAGACTTTAGTCTAAAAGACAACAAACAAAGCAGTTCAAACTAAGAAGAACTTTCTGGTTCTAAGTAATTGTGGAATATGTTCCTAAGGGAGTGGAGAGTACTGCACTGTATGATTTGGAGAGTATTTTACAGGCAAAGATGCCTTCAAATGAATATAGATGTTGTTCTCCTAAATCCATTCCATAATCCAGACAGGTGTAATCATTGCAATTAAAATGAACAGAAAGGATGCATGAGAATATGCTTTATACGTTCTCTTTAAAGGCAGCTACTGATTTATTTGGTAGGGTGAATTCAGCATAGGGGAGGAGGGAGGAAATTCTTATTTAATCTCACAAGGACCACACCTTACCTTATGGATCCTCTGCATTTATGAGAATGCTTCTGCAAAAATTATTACCTGTGCAGCAAGGGTTAAAAATCTCAGAAAGAATTTTTTCCTGCATTTGAATTTAAAAGTGCTGAAGCAGTGAATACTGTCAGATAAGTAAAAATCGTTTGTGCTTTGTTGTTTTTCCTTTTGTGTCTCCTTAATGCTTTATTGTGGTCTTAAGTCCCTTTTAGCATTTGCATAAAGTTCACGATAGATCCCTCTTTAATGACGTGCCGATCATTAGATACCTGTGTGTCAATAACATGCTCTGATGCTATGTTCCATTGACAGTCACACCGTGCCCCTCCATCTGCTTTTGTTTTGACCCTATCTTTGAACTTTATCTTGGTTGCTGGCCAGTAGTTTTCCCTTTAATTACAAGAAGGAAACTGTCAATAAAATCTGTTAAATGGGATGCAATGAGTGGCTTGAATGGGCGGACGGCTATTTGTTCAAATTCTGCAGCATTCAAGGTATTGACAGTTTGTTTTCTGGGGCCATATGTGACGATCAATCTCAGGCTGGGCTCAGCCGCGCTGAAAAATGAAAAACCAGATTGCTTTTGCTTACTTGTGGATGACGACTTGTGATTTGGCGCGGTCCTAGTGAGATGAGACCTTCTGCCCAAATTGCCCCCCTGAGAGCCAGGACGCGTGACTGTTTTTAGAAATAATTTTTTAATTGATTTTGTAATTAACAGTTCATCTACAATATTGATGCATGAATCCTCAGATTGATAGGAGGGAAATTGTTTTCAACAATGAAGTTGTACTTTCCTATTTGTCTTTGTAATGTGATTTAGCACTCTGCATTTTTAATTGGAAATATAATTCAAAAACATGCAAAGCCAAAATGCTTATTAGTTTCTTTGTAAAATATTCTCCACCCCGCTGACTCTGCCCTTAGTTTTAGTATATTATCTTATTTCCAGAATAAACAAAATGCTGAAATGCCTCTCAAAGATCAAATTTTTTTTCAATTGAGGATTTGTTTATAATTTTTGATGATTGTAGATAGACATTAGAGGATGCTTTGCAGCTACAAGAAGGATTTTTCCCCAAATTAGTCATGCTTAATGAACAGAGCAAGCAAGTTACCTGGAATTACGAGTCTAAATTGAGAAGGTTTTTTGCATTTATTTTGATTCTGTAATTCAAAGACTGAATTAAAAATATTTGTATAGTTTACTTGATAAAAGGATAAGGGGCTAGAATATAGGGATATGGTGTTAAATACCACTCACACCTTCCCCGCCACACCCCGAAAAAAAAAGACATGCAGTGTTTAAGTAGTAATGAAAGATACTGATGCCAAAAAAAAGTTTAGTTGTATATTGTGCATAGAGTGTTATCAAAATCATCTATAGCTTCATTAACTTTGCTGGGAATTACAACCAGGATAATGTCAGAGATAAATACAATTCAGCTTACTAAAATTCAGGGCACATTTAAGTGAAAAAGTTTCCTTCCCACATCTTAAAAAGAAATAAACCTGCTGTTTTAAAATGAAACTATTGCAAGGAGGTGTTAAAAAGCAGCCCAGCCATTCAACTTCCCTTTCAACAGAATGTTTTGACTGCTGACATTCAACATTTCAGCTTCAGGTTATACATGCAGCAGATACCAAACTTCTATCAGCTGTAGCTACACTAACCTGTAGAAGTAAAATATCACCTGCAGAATTACAGCCTATCAAAAAATATCAGACCCCTAGTGTTTTAATTTACAAATGCTGCTAAAATCAAAGCAAAATTGAAATTAAAGTAAAATTAAAGTTTTTGTCTTTTTTTTATAGACAAACCCAGAAATAGCTTATTTTCACATAACTACGAACTTGATTAATGTAAATGCAGCTATATCAAAAAAAAAAGAAAGAAAATGCCGTTACAAAATCAATCAGTTAGCAATTCACATTTTAATATATTTTGTTGCTACATCTGCTTTCTTCCAAAACTTACACTATTTATTTTTCTGGTTTAAACTATATTAGCCTTTTTATAGCTGTAGAGCGAATGGATGAAGTATAATAAGAAATCCTAGGCATTTCAGACTTTTTTGCCGTATCCACACTGTCTAGAAAGATTCCCAGGTTGACTCTACTGTAAACAGTAGACAAAGATGGTTTTATAGCTCTGTATCTGTGTTAGTGATTTACGATACAGTGTCATAGTACTTTCCCTGCTAGTATATAGAAGCAGGAGGAAGAAATTGTAGATTGTCTTCATATTGATTGTATTTTGTTTGAATAAATACCACAAGCTTTGTTTTGGCCAACAAATCTCAGTATTGTGAGCATGAAAACACCCCAACTGCTAACTTTTCTTTAGGCCTACAGAGTCTATTTGTGCAGTACCTGATCTGAGATAATCCTCCCATTTGGTTTCTAAAAGGTGGGGAGGAGGAGCCGTTTTTCACGGAGATTCTCTGACAGCCATTATCAGATGTTCCTTTTGGAGGGTTGGCCAATGCCATGCCGCTTCTATAAATTTCCAGAAATGCAAGATGTATCAACCTCGTAAGATTGTCACTGATTTCAAATGGAGTGCATATAGCATCTGAAAAGTTTAAATACATACATAAGATCACAATACTGAAATGTATAGACATGTCAGTCCTGTGCATGTTAAAGTCTCTACAGGCATGATTTCAACAGTAACATTTAATATGTAGTGCTTAATATGGAATTTTATCAGGTTAGCTTTAAACATCTGCATTGATTGGATAGTAATTAATGCAGCCTTTATGCTTGAACTCCAGAGAAGTCCCTCGTACCACAGCATTGCTGTTGTCCTGCCAGGATCACAAGTCCCTTCCTTCTTTCTCTACCTTCTCTACACAAATGCAAGTAGGTACCTTGAAGCTGCAGGATGCAACTGCCCTGCGTTTCACTGCACACCGCCCAAATGAAGCAAGCTGGCACCAATGAGCACTTTGTTTACCCACGCAGAAAATCAACTTTGAATGGTTTCCAAAACATGCATGTACCAATTATTTCCTCGTGTGTAAGGGAAGGTGAAATATTTACAAAATATGTTTGAAGTGTACACAAGTGCGCACCCGCACACGTGAACACTCCCACACAGAAAAGATGACCCGCTCGTCTCTTTTGTATTAGAAAATGCTTTCATGTATCGATTAGGTAATACTAAACAGGGAGTTGCAGGTGAGCAGTTTTTTGAAATTGCCTAATCAGTAAGGACTAAATTGTGCCTTCAGGCCAAATGTTGCAGAAGAGCTTAAGACGCACAGTTGAGACCAGATTTTTAAGAGAAGCTCAGTTCCCATCTATGACCTGACATAAGGAACTAGAGTGTCAAAATACATTAGCACATTTGAAAATCTGATCTGTGTGTATGTGCCTAATAGAACGCTGGCATCTTGAAAAATCTGACCCAAATGTGGATGCTAGGCACTTAAAAGTATAACCCTATGTATGTATGCACTGTTGAAAATTTAATCTTAAACACTAATACTAGCTGTCCTCTGCACACCATCACAATTTCTGGTCTCTCTTATTAACTCTCCTAAAAAAAACCCAGCGCCCTTTCAGTACTGAAGGAGTTAGAACCAAGAAGTATCTTGTGCATTTTAGCATAATGAAGCACAGATCAACATTGATGCCAGTGAAGTTACACAATCATCTATCTTGGTAAAAAAATTAGTTTGTTCTTACAACTTACTTAGCTTTCCAGCCACCAAAACAGTGTAATCAGGCTATCACCATTAAATAATATTATCATAATAAAAATTAATTGGTAGAATCCTATACATCACTTATTCCACAGAACATCATCTTTATTCCCAGTATAGACAGTGGCTTATCTTATGTCACAACGTACTATATTTAGTTTCTAATAATGCCTATTTTTTTAATTTTATATTATTTAGTCATCTTGTTCCTGTTAGAATTCATTACCAAAATGTAGCTATTGTGAATAGGCATATATAATGTATATACACACATACCTGTGTGTTACTGGTGTGTTACCAGTGGGGTTTTTGCCAAATATAAATAGCAAGGTCTGTTAACTCTCTCATGTAATTGTGTGTAGAGAGTGGTACAGCATAGAAACAAATTTTTAGAACAGGATGTTGCTGCTATAGTCAAAGTTTTCGTGTTGCTTGAGCACAGTTTCCTCCTCATATTCCATTTTCACATAATCAAATAGATGGCACCCACAATTCTTAGAGAAAATAAATAACTGCTACCATTTGCTTAACAATAGCATTAAGCAAATGGTAGCAGAGTTAATTAATGTTTCAATTTTTTTTTTTTCTTTTTCTGGTCTAGTAACTGAATAACTTTGAGATATTAGTGAGTCTCAGGCTGCTAACATGTAAATAAGATGAAATAGGTGGGTATTATTTACGTGTTAGCAGCCTGAGACTCACAAAGGGCAAGAAGCGAAGCCAGCCCAGCGGCCAGTGGGAGGACGGAGCCGCAGGTTCCTTACTGCTGGGGCACGACTGTAAGGGGAGCGCTGTGCGGCGTCTGCCAAGGGCCAGCTCTGTGCTGACAGGGGGATTTTCTGGGTAGGAAAGCAATGATCTGAACTGCTGTGTCACCAATGCAATTGCTAGTCTTCACTGTTACTCATCCTGCTTTTCCACAGCACTAAACTAGGGGCTCTCAATGATAATTGTGGCAATTACTTATATCTTGTAGTGGATAAAAAGGATTCGGGAGCATTCATTCAACATTTTCTTTTAGTTGGTATCTTATCCCCCTTTCCAGAGTTTTAGTAGCCTTGTTGAGTAGGTGCTCGAACCGGTTCATAGTATGCAATTTGTTCTGCATTGAAGAAATATTCCTTTATTTATTGCCCTCACTACCTACCCTAGTGGAAAGTAAGCCATTTCAGGAATAAAAAAAAAGGTAGTTTACTGTGTTTTAACTTACCTTATGCCTGTGCGTTTAGTTCACTGCTAATCCAATTAGTCCCTGAAATAAATAGATGTGTTCCGTGGAGTAATTTCTTTTCTTACTACATCTTCCTTTCCTACCGTCTTTTAAAAACTGCTTTGAGGCTTCAGTTTTCATGTCTCTTCTTAAAAGTAGGCCAAACCAGTGCAATCCAGACTAAGGCTTTGTTCACTAAAATCAATCATATAAGCCTTTGTTTTACTTTTTTGGTTTCCACTGCGTAGAATTCCTACGGACAGGGAATTCTTAATTTACTCCTCTTCAATTTCCAACATACATTTCAATTGAATTGTCTGTTTCCGATAGAATAATCCAGATGTCAGACCATTTTTGCCATCATCTTTTGCAAGGGAAAATAATTCTGATTTTGTATGTGCTTGTCTCTTAGACTAACCATGCAGACCCCAGCAAATAGTTCTGTTCAGGAAAGACAGGCAAATAGGTGGTCAAAATTAAGTATATTTGTTGACCCTACACAGGAAGGACCAAAGTAAGTATCTGGGGCAATTTTAATTCTAGACTGGAAAAGGATGGGAATTCTTGCTGGGTGAGGGAACCAAGAACCTAGTTTGATTTGCTATCGACAATTTCCATGGGTTGCTTCTATCTTAAGCAATATGCTTTTTCAAATGTCACCGTGTTGTGTTTCTCATAAAAATGACACAGAAACACAATGTGGGCAAGCACTTTGCAAAAATGCAAGTTGCCCTGTGTAAATCTGGCATACATTTCGGGCAGGAGACGAAGGGGTTCTGTAATTCTGAGAAACGTTGACCCGTCAGTAAACGCTGAGGTGGTTTTTGTGGGGTTTTTGGATTGGCAATACAATCTAGATAATAAATTCCTCTCACTTGAGACATAATCCAGATTAGGATTTTGTTGTACTTACGTAAAGCAAAAAACATTTTGCCTGCTGTTCTTACTATTCATCCCATCCAATTCTTCCAGGATCCTACAACTTTCTAACCTGATTTATCCAATTTGGGTTTGTGAACTGCTCAGCTATACAGAATCACAAATGTCACAGTGATTGCTGTCTTTCAAGTACTTGTTGATATTTGCCTCTCTGATGTGCTTTCTCAGCATCTTAATGTGTGCATTCACTGCTGCATACTCCCTGCTGCTTGATTCACTATAATAATTTCTTCCTTTATGCTGTCTGATTTTTCTGAAACGAAGAAATACTTCATTTGAGACTCTGGGTTTCTACCGCTTCTTAGTGATGTTATATACAAAATACATACATACCAGCCTTTAACTTTCCTCAGAGCAGTATTTTGAGAGGTTTCCTTGCTCTCAGTTCAGGTGCTTTCCAATCCTTAGCTAGTTGTCACCCTTTGTGGTGTGTTCTAAACGATTCCTGGGTGGCTGGATGTTGGTTTGCTGCATTTGAGATGAAGCTTGAATTGTAAACGAGGTAGATTGTAATCTGAATTTCTGTCTGGACCTTGTGGTGTTTTTCTTGCATGAGAACTCTAGTTTTCTCCCATTTCTGCACAACAATACAATCAATTGGCTGATCAGAAGAGGCACAATTCTATTTTCCCATCCCGTGATGGTGAAAGAAGGCATTTGCAAGGATAGGACAAGATTCTCCAAGCATAGCTCAATGAGTCAATGTCCTCATTTGTTGATCTCACTCTGTCTTATCGCAGCACAATCAGTAACAACTTTCCCCCCTGCTAGACTGAAATCCAGTGTTCTCAGCAGCACGTTGTATCAACAAGTCTTGTGTTTGTCTGTTGAGCTCTTTAGTTTCACCAGCCTGGGATCCTTTTTTTTGCAGGGCATTTACTATCAGCTCCTGCTTGCTTTCAAATGACAACACTTTCAGATGGCCCTGTTTAATTTCATTGTTTATCTAGGCAGTGATTTTTAAGTGTATTACATCTGAGTATAGGTTTCCTCTGGATATTACCTGTGTAGGATGTAATTGTAAATAATTCAGACTGTCTACAAAGCCACTTAAAAAAAAAAAAAAAACAACAACAAACCCAAAAACAAAAGAAAAGGGTTTTTCTTGGTATAGGAAGAACATTCAAAATCTTTGTATGTAACTTATAATTCAATTTCATATTGTCTGTGGAATTACTTCTTTATTTCTGGATTGTCACACAGACTCCGCATTTCCTTAAATTATAGTGGTTCTTGTTGACATTGCCCTTTCTTACTAGTGAGGATTGGGTTTATCAGCAATAAGTTAACCTGCTCTGAATTCACTTCTACATCTGCCAGTCCGTAGTTACTGAAAAGATTTCTCTTTTCTTTTATTTTTCCTCCTCTTTACCCCTTGGCTAGTTCAGCGTTTTAAACCATTTTCCTTATTTTCAAAGGCTTATGCCTGAGGGATTAAGATCTACATTCGTTTAATATCGGGAATAAAGTGGAAGTTCCAGACTGCAAGGCTAAAACTTGAAGAAGAATCTTTGTAGAGATTAATATTTTCCTGAGCAATCTGTGAGCTGAATCATGGTCTAATTAAATAGCACAGATTTAGTGAGTTTGCATTTAAACATTAGCAGACCCTGGAATAGGTAAAGCTGAAATTAGTTTGAATCTTTTCTGTAAATGGGAAGTTAAATTATCATGGTAATTTGATTAAATCATTTTTAAATCTTCCAAGCTAAATCACCATTTTTAAAGAACAGTTTGATGTCTTAATTACTGTTTGGAAGTGCCCCTCTCTGCTTTTTTCTTACCCCGTTTCCTGTGACAAAATCTGTTTCCCAAGGCACAGCTTCCTGAACTGCTCCGTGAATCGCTGTTTGGCAGCGGAGTGCTCGCATTAGGCCAGCGGAGAGCTGGCTGGTCACATTCTTCCCAGCTGTTAAATTGATTTCAAAGACATCAACAAATACATTAAATGCTTTACTACTATTACTTTTGCATGTAAGCAATTGCTCTGTTTGCCAGAGGGATGGTATACAATCACCCCCGCAAGGGGAGGGTAAGATCCCTTGGTTTAAGATGTCCACACAGTGGAAGAGTTTGAGAGCATGGAGTGTAATAGCTGTATCAGAGGGCATTTTTTGATTCACCTTCAGTTCTTGCATTTTCTGGGGGTGTTCTCTTCCTCTTTTCCCTCCTCACTCAGTTTCTGTGTAAGAAATATGTAGAGCATAGGTATTCCTAACACTGCAGGCCAAATTGCTATCCAAACTGCAGAGCTAAAGATCTCAGGAAGTTTCATCTCTGTGCGAAAAATACATTAGTCTGGACTCCATCCGTCTATTTTCAAACTCAAACATGGTTGCAGTTACAAATACTGATTCTGGGAAGAATCAGACCTGTTTTGTACAGGTTTAAAAACTAAACATTTATAGTCAGGTCCTCCAGCAAAACCCGGCTCTTTATGCAGTATGGTGTAAAAAAAAATTCACAAGAACAGTCAGTCTTTGACTCGCCGAGCATTTGCTGCTGATAAAATGCTCCTATTTGGTTCCCCAGCAAATCTGGCCCTGGCACTGTGAGTCTGGGGGGAGGAAGAAAAGATGTGTAATTTCTGCACAAACTGTGCATGGTTTATGGAAAAACTAGAGTAGCACATCGTGTGTTCTATAGCAGAATGATGAATATCCAAGGACTTGGTAAAGAGTCAGGGAGTAAAGATGACAATTTGTTTGGAGTTTGCATTCCAGATTAAGCCCAGTGGCTGGACACTATGCTGAAGACATCAGTCACGTTTGTGTGTGTGTGTTAGCATGTCTGTAGCGATTACATCTGTTTGTAGGACACAGAATTCAGGGACTTTCCTTTATTGACACAGAATTATTTAATAGAATTGCCGTATTAGAAAACTATCAAAAATGTATGGATTTGGGGAATGGTCTCACATTAATTAGAACTGAATTTTGCTAGAGGTAATATTTCCCTGTAATCTTTTTTAAAACATTGTAGCCTTCTTTTTCCCTGAGATACTTTTGTGTTTCTCTGCTTTCAGCACAGTGCACCTTGATGTGCAGTATCACATCCCTGCAGCGTGTGTCTTAACTGCACGCTTCTTAGAGCATGTATTCGCTAAGACTCAGAATTATTAAACATGTAAAATTCCCATAGGACTCCATTATGTGTAATTAACAGATAAACTGTCATCAGAATCAATAGAACGTGCTAAATGATCCAAACTTGTATATAATTAAGTGTCTGTTTTAGAGCTGGAGCTGTAACTTTTATTTTTTTTCTTTTCAATTTGCACATTTGTTTTGACAATAGAAGCTGGAACATTTTTGTTAACCTGTTACTTACTGGTTTGTGTTTTAGTTTACATGTTTGCGTTTGAAAAGAGAGAGGTATTTACTATCTGGCCTAATTATCTGAGGAACTAGTTGCACGCCAGCTTTTAGGAAATGAATCTTAGATGCATCTTAATTCGCTGAATGTAATTCAGATATTTGAAGCACATGCAAAATTTGATGTTGTTATCATCAACAGGGTAAAACATGAGGCTCCATCAAAATACTGATGCAGGGCATCAGACTGCTTAATACAGGGCTTGGAAACGATGATAGCAGTGGGTTCTTTACCATCCAACTCCTCAGTCATTACTCTGTCTGGGAACAGGAGCTTTATTCCAAAAGCAAAAATTAAGATGCAAAGCAGCGTTGTACTAACTAGAGTTTTCAAGGATGTACTTTAATAACGCCATGTCCCAGTTTCACCCTGAGCTAAGCTTGCACAGTGTAGCCTGTCCCTAGGACTGGTACCCCTTGCAGCAGTTATATTTTCATATGGTGTTTTATTGGCTCTGTAAGTCTGTTGACCCCCCCAAATTTTGGTAGCTGATAGGGGTTGTTTGGTGGCCTCTTTCATCTATGACTGCTCTTCCTTACTTGCCTTCACCTCACTTGGACCATATTGGGGGGGGGGGGGGGGGGCATTTATGACTACATAAAAGTCAGAGAATTAGAGCTGCTCGTCTCAGGTCATTTCAGTGTGGTCCAGTAACTGCGTGTTCTCAGGGACATCTTCCCTTTCTGTATCTATGCTGTTGAGGGTTTTACAGTTATTTCAGTTAGGTCTTTTCTTTTTATTTCACACTTCCATTGCTTTAATCTTTCTGGGTCATGTAGCAGTTTAGTTTAGTTCCTGGTGTGCATTGTGTCTAGGCTTGTCACTCAGTACTTGCACCACCAAAACATCTCACCTGGAAAGGTACAGGGTGAGGTGCTTGCTTTGAGTGATTTAGAAAAAAATGCAAAACCCCAACAATAACAAGATAAACCACCCTCTGAGTGGGTGCGAGAGAGGGATTACACCTTGTAGGAGATCTTAGCTTCACAGAACAAAAGCTGTTCGGGAACATGCTAAGTGTTGCCTGTCTGTCTGAATGTGCCTGAGGGAGAAAAAATTTGCTAAACCGATCAGGAAATCACATCAAACCCGCTTTTCCCTTGTGTCAGTGCAGTGGTTCTAATCCCACGATTAGCGTCTCTGAGCAGTGGGTAACGACCATGGCTTCCAACTCCACAGCCTTGGAGCCTGACACAGAATTTTACTGAGCTTTTCAGTAGCAGGGCAGTGTTTCTTGCTTCCCTGATAAAATGCAGACCTCAATTCATACAGCCCTTTGGCGCTATCGTTTCTTCAAAGCAGTGACTGTAAGAGATGGTTTATGGAGCAGCAAGGGTGACTGTTTTACTTGTTTGAGGAGGATGAGGAGAAGGGATTACTTACACAAGAGTTATACATTTGTAGTTCCGCAATGGTTCCAGATATTTCCCTGTAGATCAATATAGAAATTAGTGGGTAATTATCTTCCTTCTTTGTGAAAGAGGATGGACAGAACCAGTGAAAGTGGTGTGCAGCCGTGGCGGTATCTGACTCTGGCACACCAAACTGAAACCTCCTGTTGCTCCTTTGTTTTGCAGACTCAATGCACATAGAGGATGTTGAGGCAGTGCAGAAACTTCAGGATGTCTTACATGAGGCTCTGCAGGATTACGAGGCCGGGCAGCACATGGAAGACCCACGTCGCGCAGGCAAGATGTTGATGACTCTCCCGCTTCTGAGGCAAACCTCCACCAAGGCTGTGCAGCATTTCTACAACATCAAACTGGAAGGCAAAGTCCCCATGCACAAACTTTTTTTGGAAATGCTGGAGGCCAAGGTCTGACTAAAGCATCATGGGCTTCCCCATCATGCACGTTTTAAAAAAAAAAAAAAAAAAAAAAAAAAAAAAAGGGAAAATAAACACGATAATAATGGCAAAGAAACTTAGTGTTTAATTAAGGAAAAAATGACTGCACTGATATTTAGCAGCAAGACTGTGAAGCAGCTTTCAACTTTTTCTTCTGTGTCTTTCTGATGCAGTTTTTCTTTTCCTTTTCCTTTTCTCTCTTTTCCTTTCTGTTCTTTCCTTTCCTTTTTCCTTTTCTCTTTTTTCTTTGCTGCTGAACTTTTTAAAAGAGGTCTCTAATTGAAGAGAGATGGAAGCCAGGCCTGCCAAAGGATGGAAATCCATAATATGGATGCCAGTGAACTTATTATGAACCATAATGTCCCCAATGACAAAGGAATCAAAGAGAGAACCACCGTACCTAGCAGTACAGTACAACACGATGAACTGACTGAATGCAGTATTAGATTTCATAGGAGCAGTCTCTAATTAGACGACTAAGCGACGATGCATCGGCTGCTTCTTATCATTGCATTTTCCATCTAGATCAGTTACAGCCATTTGATTCCTTAATTGTTTTTTCAAGTCTTCCAGATATTTCTTAGGTTAGCTACAATGTAACTTTTTCAGGGAATAGTTTAAGCTTTATTCATTCATGCAATACTAAAGAGAAAGAAATACTGCATTTTTGTGCTGGCTTGAACAATGATGAACAATAATGAAGGACAAATGAATCCTGAAGGAAGATTTTTTTAAATGTTTTGTTTCTTCTTACTAACGGAGATTTTTTTGTACCAGCTTTACCAGTTTTCAGCCATTTATTAATGTGGGAATTTACCTTACTAAAGCAATAGTTGAAGGGAAGGTGCATATTATCACGGATGCAATTTATGTTGTGTGCCAGTCTGGTCCAAAAACATCCAGTTTCTTAACATGAGCTCCAGTTTATAACTAAATGTTCACTGACTCAAAGGATTAGATTACACCTACAGTATATCCGAGTAGTCTAACATATAAATACTCCATGTCAAATACCAATCTGTAACGGTGTTAGGAGACAGCGACTGTACAAAGGTATAGTTGCTACATGATTTCTAACTGCTTCAGTTGCAAATGAATGAGATACTGCCTGTTTGCAAAATTATAACCTCACACGCAGAAAAACCCTATGAACCAATAGTAGCTTAGAGGCAATAAGGCAAATGCCGACGTTTGCAAAATTAAGAAATCAGAGTAGTAGACTTCTGACCAAATTGAAGAATTTAACACTTCTATACCTTATTTATTGATTTAGATTTTATTTTGTAAATGGCAATCTTTAACAAGTAGCTAAACCAGTATATGTGCTTTTCAACCAGTATTGTCACAGCATGAAAGTCAGTCAGTTTCAAGACTGTTACGAGGTGTAATCTAATGTATAAACCGATTAGATGCCCCCAGAAAACTACAGTCGCTAAATAACCAATAAACAATAACCTCCATCAAATGCTATACCAATGTACCAGTGTTAGTAGCTGCTCCCTGTACTATGTGAACATCTTTATTCTATGTACACAGATGTAATTAAAATTGTAATCCTAACAAACAAAAGAAATGTAGTTCAGCTTTTCAATGTTTCATGTTTGCTGTGCTTTTCTGAATTTTTATGTTGCATTCAAAGACTGTTGTCTTGTTCTTCTTGTGGTGTTTGGATTCTTGTGGTGTGTGCTTATAGACACAGGGTAGAATTAGAGACAATATTGGATGTACAATTCCTCAGGAGATTACAGTAGTATATTCTATTCCTTACTGGTAATAAGGTTCTTCCTAGTAATAATTAAGAGATCAAAACTCCAAACAAATACTCGTTATGAACAGATACACACTGAAATCATAATATTTTCAAAACAAGGGATAATTTCTGTAACAGTTTATTATAGAATACCAATGTATAGCTTAGAAATAAAACTTTGAATATTTCAAGATTATAGATAAGTCTAATTTTTAAACGCTGTAAATATAGCTTTTATTCAATCATCTCTCAGATGTTGTTATTAACTCGCTCTGTGTTGTTGCAAAACTTTTTTGGTGCGGACAAGTTTCCAAAACTATTGCTACGTTGTGTGCTTTAAACAAAATAACAATGGGCTGATGCTCCATCAGCCTCGTGCTAGGAAAAAAAAACTGTGTATCTATCATTAGCTATATGGGACTATATTGTAGATTGTGTTTTCTCAGTAGAGAAGTGACTGTAGTGTGATTCTAGGTAAATCATCATTAGCAATTCATTCAGATGGTCAATAACTTGAAATTTATAGCTGTGATAGGAGTTCAGAAATTGGCACATCCCTTTTGAAAAATGTCAAAAAAAAAAAAAATACAACTCCTGGGAAAAAGGTGCTGATTCTATAAGATTATTTATATATGTAAGAGTGCAAAAAAAAGTTTATTTTCCAGAAAGTTTGTGCAGGGTTTAAGTTGCTACTGTTCAAGTACACTATATATATATAAATATATAATATAAATATTGTTTTTGCTGTATCACATTAAAGAACTTGGGCTTCAGGGTCAAAAGCCAATCGACTAGAAGTATACAAAAACACACAAAAAATGGAGATGTGTTAAAGGCACACGGTGCAAACTTTAGTTTTCATTTTCTGTAATTTTTTGGAGCTGCAAAAGAACAAGTATCTCAAGACTGTAAAAGCATTACCTGAAACATAGCTAAAAGAACTGCACGGGCTTTATAATGTTGTTCATCTTAAACCTTGCTGGAGAAGAGTTCTTTCAAGACCACTTACTTAATGTGAAGTGTTGGGAAAATTTCAAAGGGTGTATGTTTTAGCCATAACGATTTAATTTCTATTTTTGCTTCATTTTTTAATTTTTTCTTATTTAAAGCAATATGATTGTGTAACTCCCAGAAGTTACACATTTGTTTCAATCAGATCAGATTGTTGTATTTATTCCACTATTTTGCATTTAAATGATAACATAAAAAGATATAAAAAATTAAAACTGCTATTTTTCTTATAGAAGAGAAAATGGGTGTTGGTGATTGTATTTTAATTATTTAAGCGTCTCTGTTTACCTGCCTAGGAAAACATTTTATGGCAGTCTTATCGTGCAAAGATCGCAAAAGGACAAAAAAAATTAAACTGCTTATAATAATCCAGGAGTTGCATAATAGCCAGTAGTTAAAAAACAAAACAGAACAACAAATAAAAACAAACATGTCTATAGCTGTAGATGGGCTTCACATCTGTATAGCAATCAACTGTATATTTTTGTGATGTGTATCATACCGTGTGCTCCAACCAATGTCCATTTGTGTAAATGTATTTATTTTATATTGTATATATTGTTAAATGCAAAAAGGAGATATGATTCTGTAACTCCAATCAGTTCAGATGTGTAACTCAAATTATTATGCCTTTCAGGATGATGGTAGAGCAATATTAAACAAGCTTCCACTTTTGATTGCTTTTATTTTATTTTTTGTGTTGTGGGGTTTTTTTGGTTTTATTTTCTTTTTCAGAGAAGGAAACAGAGCAATTAGCATTACCTTTTGTTACTTCCATTCAAAGAGGAGCCAGCGTTATCACTTCTCCCTTAAAGTACAATATGAGTGTAAATAAATGCTATATAAAGCCTTGTCAGAATGAATTCCGGTGTGGTACAAGACATTTTGCATACTCTTAAATATGCAAAATGTCTCATGGCACATTAGAATTCAGGCTGGCAGGCCTTTATATAGCACTTACTTAATCTTAAAGCATCTTCACATCAACCTGCATTACTCAAAATCATTGCCTCTCTGTCAATGTCATAAAAGAAAACTTTCCCACTATTTTAAGATCACATTAATATCATCTAGAAGTACTTATTTGCTTTCTCCATCAACAACCGAGTCTATCATTCATTTCCTACTGCAGGAGACTCCTTTTATGTGTTCTGGGTAAAAAAAAAAAAAAAAAAAATCTGTATTATTTGATCCAGCTTTTCTGAATGGAAGTAAATAGCCACCGGAGCAATAATATAGATTGGTGTTAATTAAGACCACTGATAAGTTGTCAAGATCTGGGGGGGTTAAACAGCAGGGCTGCAAACGGGCAGTAAATGGCTTCTCAGCCTTTTACCTCTGAAAGGCTGCAGCCCCCGTTGCTCGGGGTCAGCCCCTCTTTCCTGTGGACCCTTCTGGAACCATCGCAGAAGTGCTAATGTGTGCTTTTCTTGCTTTTTAGCCTATCTTGATAGTATTTTGTCGTTGTGTTTGCCAACGTATTTCTCACCTTCGCTGCTGGCCGTTCTCTGGAGGTTCTGGCTGATGGCACAAAGGCTACTGAACAGAACGGTGGTGCTCAGGGACGGGAATTGTTTCAGCCAAGGTACCGGGGCAGCGCCAGCGGCTTTTTGTGCTTCGCAGTCTTTCAGTAGCAATATGCCTTGAAATGGGGGGCACCTCTTCCCTGCTACCAGTTCCTTCTGTATTTTAACTATCCTAGAAAATAGGGGGTTTTGGAGGAAAAGGAGCAGCAGAACAGTAGAAAGACGAATCCTGCGTGGACTCTTCAGAGGAGGTCAAAATCCGTTTTTAGTGTTGACACTGCTGCGTACACAGGCATACGTACATACGCACATACGTACACGTGCACAGAACTGGTTTTTCCCCCTTCTTTAGTGTTCTGATTTTGAACTATTGCAAAGCACCTCTTCAAAGGAAAACGTAATACTGCACCATAACTTAAAAGTGAAAAACGTAGCGTTACAAATTTTCACACACAAAGGGGAGAAAAAAAGGTAAACAGTGGTACTCCTAGTCTTCCTCAACATGTGATTGTCTTTAATCATTGGTTAAAGTTTTCACATGCAATTAAAAGATCATGATCGATATTTCTGTACCATTTTTCATGAGAGGATCATGAAGCACCATACAATCATAAATTTAGCATCAGAGAAGAGAAAATACAGGGAACACTGAGATGAAGCCAATTCTAGGGATGCATTTAGGGATGAGTTGGTTTGGTTTTTTTCTTTCCGTCTTTCTGTCTTCTCCCGCCACCGTCTCTGCATAAAGCCAGGACAGGCACCGAAATCCATTGGAAACATTTCGCTAGGCAGAAATGTTTCAGTAGGTATCTGGGGAATTGGGCTAAGAGCGCAAACCTCTCTAAACTATGAAAACAGCTACTAAACCTTTTAAAAAAATTTTAAAAGCCCTTGGGGTGCTGGCACTCATAGCTTGACCAACACATCCTGCTACAGCTCGGAACGGCTGCAGCAACACCACTTGGCTAAAATAAGGAGATGGCAAACCGACAGAGTCTTCCTGTTGTGGGTACGGCTTAGCTCAGCGAAACTAGATTTTGACTGATGTGGGTTACACCATCCTTCCCCCCCCCCCCCACTACCCCCCAAAAAAAGAAGCCGTCCCAGCGTAAGAGCATGGTTTTGCCACCGTAGGTGCTTGTTTGACAGCCGCCTACCCCTGCTGCCGCGCCAGCCTGGCCAGGGAGCGCTCCGCTCCTCCCACGCCGGTACGCTGGCACCCGCGCCCGCTCACAAGCTGGCCGATGCCGTCAGTATTGATGCAAAAGGGAAACGCGCCGCTTGCTGAGCTGGCTACTAAATGGCATGGGATTTCTGACGGGCTCCGAGTTTTCTCTGGAGCTTCGTATCCAACTAATGGGCTAACTTGATGTCATTTGGGCTTTTTGTTTGGTTGGCGGCGGTTTTTGGCCTTGTGAGTTCACAGTGTGAAAAGGTCTGGCAAACACCAATAACAGTAGTCTGGTGTGGTCCCTCCAGCTGATCCCTTCTTAGAGAAAGAAATGGCGTGAAAATCATGCACCAGTTAGTGCTATTACGCAGGCAGTTATGCGTGCTTCCGAATACACAATGCCAATGCTGCTGAAATACTAACAGAGGTTAAATATGTAAAAAAAAACCCAAACCACCAAAAACAAAAGACAGATAGATTCTGAAAGATAACAGAGAGGGAAATGTTGTCCTTAGTAGGACAAGCCCTCACTGCTGTACATCTTTAAGCGTCCTCCTGCAGCATCACCCAGTAATGCCCTACTGGAAAAAAAACAAACACTTCTAAGCACAAAAACACCTGAGATTTTTTTTGTACAGGCTTTTGCAGCAGAAAACACCTCTTTTTAATTTTTTTAACATTACCTGTCCTGGCTCCTGCACTAAACTCAAGAATGGGACAGCTTCCATCTGTTTTCTGAATTTTTTTCTACAGCCTTTGTTTATTTTCCTTAACAGCTTTTTTTTTTACTTACACCTTTCCTTTACTTTGTATTTCGTCTCTCTTGTGTAATGTAGGTCTCTGATTTCACATGGCACCTTGCTAATTACTATATCCTTCGTTATACAGCCTGCCTCCTGTAGCTGCCTCACAAGGAGTGTGTTTTTCCTGTCTGATAAGATGCTGATTCTGTGTGTATAGGTTGTCTCTAACATAGAGATCACAGACTTCCTCCTTGGGGTTGCTATTAAAGAAGAAAAAAAAAAAAAAGTAACTATAGAAAAGAATATGGGTGTATTTATTTGCTTTTAACGTTTTTATTCACAAGTGTTCAAAAGTGTTTGCGTTGCCACATCCCGGCCATGCTAATCGTTAGTATTTTGTTAAGATTAAAGGCCGCTCTTTCTTAGTGCTCAGATTCCCAAGCCTGGCTCCTTACAATCTCTGTTAATATAAAAAAGCAAGTGGCGGTAGATTGATTACACGCAGGCTCTTATTATTAAGCAGAACAGAAAAGAAAGGAATTTCAAAATATAATCCTCTGTTCCCAGGAGTATTTGTCTTGTTCTCCATGAAGTTAAAGGTCTGAAATAATGTGCCCATCAGGAGCTCAATGTTGCATGTCCATGCCAGTTGGTCCAAGGGCTTGTTATGATGGTAATGACCTGCTGAAACGTGAGCTTTGATGGCAACAATACAATTGCTACCAGCTCACCCGCTGGGAGAAATATTTTATTATTGTCAAATGCCCTCCGCAGAGATTTGTTTTGCCTGTTCCTGTTTAAATTAAATTCAGAGCAGAACTGCATTATTATTTCTCTAGAGTATATTTGAAATAAACAACTAGTCTCCAAATTTAGGATTCCTGGTTAGTTTAAATTTTCTTATTAGCAGAAAAATTACAATAGGTGACAACATAGCTGCAGGAATATTATTATGGCAGCCATACAAGAGATTTACACACTGAGAGCATGGCCTAAAAGCACAAGAACTCCCTTCTACTTTACAAATGCCAGCCAAATTAATAATTAACTGTGCCATAAATTCTCCAGCCTTCAAGAGTGATGTCAATGCTCTTCTGTGTCACAGTAGAGGAATTTTGTCATAAGACTAAGTGGTGTTCTTTATAAAGAGCGTTACTTATACGTAGAAAGCAGCCCAAGAAAACAGCCCTTGCCACTCCATATTACAGCAGCTCAGCGAACGAGTGACAGCAGGACTTCAGAGTCATTTACTGCTGCTTTCTCAAGGCAAAACTATCTCCTTACGCCTGTGAAACAGAGCAAATTTTGTTCCACATTAAATGGGCCAGATTATCTCTTCCACAAGCTAAAGAGACAACACTAAATCCCAGCTCATGTAATTTCCTTCAAAATTGTTCTGCTCGGGCTGGGTGTTCCCAGGAGCGCCACCAGCAGAATTATCCAGCAATTCAGCTGTACTTAAATTGGCAGATGTCGGAGATTTAAGACAGTCCCGAAGCCTTAACACAAATCCTCTACTTCTGTACTGCCTCGTGGCCTCTCCTCGCTCGTCAGCCGATGCCACCGTTGCTGCCCGCTGCCGTGCAGCTGATCCTGTGGACCGACAAGCTGCCGGGCAGTGTCGTGATTGCCTTGTTCCATCCAGCACCGAGAGCTGGGAGGGGGGCAGAAGATGTGCTGTGGGTTTGCATCTCCGTCTTGCTAAAAGCAGGCTCTAATCCGGCGTTTCTCTTTCGTGGGGCCTGGTTGTCCACTCGCTGTTTGCCTTTTTCCCTGTCTCCTGAGCGCTCGCGCCAGTGAAAAGCAGCTCCGTCTCACGACTGGGTGATTTTTGTACCCTGCTTTGCCGAAAGCCGCTTTACCCAGAGAGGCACTTGAGTAGTGCGGGGCAGGCGTCTTAGCACGGGCGAGGCGATACCTGTAAGCTAGTGTTAGTGCAAGGGCAGGTTGTCTGCCCCACGTCAAGACGTAGACATCTATTAGAGGAGCCACCACACTCCTGAAGCGGGAGGAACGCTTAGAGGGGAGGGGAGGACTGCTGGGTACGCTGCCCCGGCGTGTAGGCGCTGCCCCTTCGCCTGCACCTCGCAGCCCCTCGCACAAGCTGCCGGCCACTCACACCGGCCGTGGTCTGAGCAGCGGCGAGCGGGGACCGCTGCGGCCACAGCCACGAGCCGGCGTGGTTGCGCTCGGCGGTCTTTACAGGCTCTCCTCGCAGGCGACGCAGGCAAGGTTTGCAAGCTGGGCGCGTTCGCCCGGCTGGGCGCTGGGGAACCTGCTGCAGTAGCCCCTCAACATGCTTTTTAGAGAGGGCTGCAGGGCAAATGGCAAGTGAAAGGGGTTAAAAAAAAAATAATTTCAAATCGCAAGTGCTTTATGAATCTCACTCCTAACACTCTCCAGTTCAATCTACCATGCTCTATGTCATTTCACAGCTTCACTGGGAATGTCCACAAGGTGAGGGACTGGCAGTAAGAGGAAGTCAATAAGGGCACAGTTCTCATACCAGGCTGTGAAGGAGTCACAGAAGTGCCAGTATTACTTGCTAACTTGGGGGTCTACAGGGCTCCTCAATAGTACTGAATGGAAAAACTCCATAACATCTTCAGTAGTTTCCTTCTTCACTGCTGCCCCGATTTAAATTAAAAAAAAACAAACACCCTGAGTCTGAACCCCAGTGAGCATCTCTATATTCTGACACAGAAATGCTTCAGTCTTCCCTAGGGCCTGCAAGCTTATGGCCCCACAGACTTGCCAGGTACACAGGTCTCTCCCCTTACCCACAGCTGAACCTTCACTGAATATTTTGTCCTTTCCTAGGTAACTAAAGCATCTTAATGAATCAGATGTCTATAGCCCATCGAGGCTGAGCTGCACAGCTTAGTCACAGACATGGAATAACCTCCTCAAGCAGAGGTTGAATCCCAGATCGTGCCCATGGTTTCCACCTCAGTTAACTCCTGACAGGTTGGTCCCACTCTGCTCTGAAACCTAGGCGTAATCATACAGCAGTTTTCCATGATCCCAAAAGAAGTGATGAGAAAGAATATCCTCCCGCCACCCAGCCTTTTCACTTCTCCTTCTTCCCCCCCAGGCTCCTCACTCTCCTCTCTGCAGGACCAGCACTGTGTTACCAATGCTGGCGCCAAACACTGGATTCAAGGCCTGGGGGGGATGATGATAATTTCCTCCTAGAAAGTGTGCTTTCCCCACCCTGCTGCCCAGCACAGCACTTGGCTCGCAGCTCTGTGCTCAGGGCCCCAGCCCACACTGGTATTTTCATCTGAAAGAAGTATCTACAGTAGCAGCATAAAGTTGACTGGGGCTGGCCCTGGGGATGTCGTGGAATGGAGGTTACCCATGTCCTCCAAGATTCATGCAAGTGGTATTTATTGGGCACTACAGATGCTGTAAGCTCAGGCTTGAGACCAGGCATTACAATCTAGAGCTGCCTCTCTAGAAATGCAGAAAGCAGTCCTTTATTGCTTGCTTATATTATTGCTTGCTAATAAAGAAAAAGGCAGGTGTCAGATAAAACCCGATTCTCCTGTTATGGAAAAACCTACAGGCTGCATTACCAAATTCTCCCTCCCCGCCCTGGGAAAGAAAGAAAAAAAAGAAGAAAAAAAAAAGTAACGCTGTAATTCAGTCTCACTAAACATATGGGTTTATCCTTTTTGTCTGGCTGCCACTGCAGTCTTCATGTGACTTTGGTGCCATGAGCTTTCCCTGAAAGGGCTCTTTCCCAAAAAGGGTGGCACTTTCCCATCTCCCCATGCCATGCTGTTGTGGTTTAAAGACACTTTGGGTTTTTTCCCCATTCCCAGGTGACTGGCTCAGTGTCAGCCTACCCTGGCAATCATACATTGCTCCAGACAACTGAGATCAGCCATCTTCTGGAGCATCCTGGGTTGGTTCCTTTTCTCTGTTCAAGGTACCCTAAAAGCTGTGGCACAAGTCTTGTACAATGGCAGCTGCTTCTGCAAAGTTTAAATCTGCAGAGTGCAACACGAATAGCTTACAGCAGAGACACCGACCTGGTCATGAGTGTTTTCTAATGAGTAGCAATGGGGCGAAGGAGTACAAATCTACAATACTCATTTTCTCTCTTGCTCTAGTTTGGTTATGTGAACTTGGACATCCATTTACTGGCTCTTTTCCATCTCTAGGGTGGAGATAAGCTCCCATGTCCCACTAATACTGTGGGAAATAATGAATCAGTCCCTGTATGTAGGCAAGGACTGATGTTGTCTATGTATTCCACTTCTTACGGATGGGTAAAATAAACTGTTGTGGGAGGGAATATGTCGCTTCTTGAGGCCAATTCCACATGTTGTAAGGCTACAACAAAGGATGCAGACAACTACAGCACCACAGCAGCACAGTTTGCTTTGCAACTCAGATTGGAGCAAAATGAACAAGTCCTTAAATTTCTTTCCATGACTCTTCGTCCTCTCCCACTTATAGCTTGTCCTCCGACTACAGCAACAAAAAAAATTTGTCTTTGATATATTCGAGATTGTGGTGCATTGATGGATTTCGGGCAAATTGCTAAGATGGGCCTCGATAATGTTGTAAGATGTAAACGTGCCTATACTTGCAATATATGAGGTTTTGCATAGTTCCTACATTGATTCCCTTGCTCCTTTGTCACCTCGACACAGAGACCCACTCACAAGGTGACCATGACAAAAGTGTACAATGGAGAGGGGGATCCCTTCCCCCTCCTTCCCTTGCTCCTTTACATTGACCAAATGTCTTTCTAAATGACTTGCTGAGCCAGGCTATTCTCATATCTTACATATAAATGGACTCTGTCTTACAACCAGAAGATTCAGGGGAAAAAAAATTTCAGCTCCCAATGTGAAAAGATTAAGGTCAGTCACTTTACACTACAAAACCTTTTCACAAGAGCAGCATAACAAAAGGATCTGCAAGCCTATCTGCAACATGGTTTATAGCTCCAAGAAAAACAAGAGAGTCTACCACATCCTTTTAGGACTGTACCACTTTTTTATAGACTTACAACAGAAACAGTTGGGGAGAGGAGGGTGATATTAAATAGGAAGAAAATCTAATTTGTCTCCCTACTTCCATTTACTTACTGGTATTATTTTGTGGGGAGAACATCTGCAGCGTAGTTGAACGTGTGTGATTCATAGAAAATCTATCACATTTTGATCACATTGGGTCACATTGCAGCAAATGCAATGGTACCTGGTAACCAAATCCCTAAAACGGGTGGCTCTGAGGCTTTATTCCTCTTTGTTTGTGTGGTGGGTTGACCCTGGCTGGACCCCAGGTGCCCACCAAAGCCGCTCTATCACTCCCCTCCTCAGCTGGACAGGGCAGAGAAAATATAACAAAAGGCTCACGGGTTGGGATAAGGACAAGGAGAGATCACTCAACCAATTACTGTCACGGGCAAAACACTCGACTTGGGGAAAATTAATTTATTACCAATCAAATCAGAGTAGGGTAATGAGAAATAAAACCAAATCTCAAAACACCTTCCCCCCACCCCCTCCTTCTTCCCAGGCTCAACTCCACTCCCAGTTTTCTGTCCCTCCTCCCCCCCAGCGGTGCAGGGGGATGGGAAATGGGGGTTGCGGTCAGTTCATCCCATGTTGTTTCTGCCGCTCCTTCCTCCTCAGGGGGAGGACTCCTCACACTCTTCCCCTGCTCCAGCGTGGGGTCCCTCCCACCAGAGAGAGTCCTCCACAAACTTCTCCAGTGTAAGTCCTTCCCACGGGCTGCAGTTCTTCACGAACTGCTCCAGCATGGGTCCCTTCCATGGGGTGCAATCCTTCAGGAGCACACTGCTCTGGTGTGGGTCCCCCACAGGGTCACAAGTCCTGCCAGAAAACCTGCTCCAGCATGGGCTCCTCTCTCCATGGGTCCGCAGGTCCTGCCAGGAGCCTGCTCCAGCGTGGGCTTCCCCATCCACCCGCTCCCCCGTGGACCTCCCTGGGCTGCAGGGGACAGCCTGCCTCACCATGGTCTTCCCCACGGGCTGCAGGGGAATCTCTGCTCCGGTGCCTGGAGCATCTCCTCCCCTCCTTCTGCACTGACCTGGGGGTCTGCAGGGCTGTTTCCCTCACATATTCTCACTCCTCTCTCCAGCTGCAATTGTGCAGTTCGGTGGGTTTTTTCCTCTTCTTAAATCTGCTCTCCCAGAGGTGCTACTGCCATCGTTGATGGGCTCGGCCTTGGCCAGTGGCGGGTCCGACTTGGAGCCGGCTGGCATTGGCTCTATCGGACACAGGGGAAGCTTCTAGCAGCTTCTCACAGAAGCCACCCCTGTAGCCCCCACCCTGCTACCAAAACCTTGCCATGCAAACTCAATACAGTTTACTCCACTGGTGTCTAAAACAGATGACAGAAGCTATGTCACTCAATACCTGTGAAGCACAACATGGTCCTTGGACTGAAGCAGCTTAGAAGTGCCTTTCATGAAGTCAAATGATCTTAACAGATGTTCCAGCTTAAAGATGAATTATTTGTATTTGGCACTGTGGCCCTGCCAAATTGCACTTCTTTCAGTAGACTTAATTTTGGCAAAACAATGAGTATCAGAAAGGACTTACCAAACGCATAAAAAAATCTATTTAAAATTTATAAACCATGCCAACAGCAATGGGGGTCTGGAGCAGAGGTTGGTTAATATAAATAGATTAACAGTAGCCAGAAGGGGTAGCAAACAGTAGTTATCAATCAAGCAAGCCCATGGATTTGGAAGAATCTGAAGATGATCTAACCTGTCCATGTTAGAAGAGGGAGGCAAAATCCGCAGAAAGGAAAAAAGACCTATATATGAAAGAAAATGCAGCTGGGCAGGGGGCTGGGACAGAGCCAAATATGGACAAGAAAGAGAGAAGGAATATACGTAGGAGTGGAGTACGCATCAGCATACTGAAGAGCATAAAAACTCCAGCTTGCCTTTTTGTTATGTCCATTTCATAACAGCCTACCCCTCTTGGAGTCAATACAGTTATATTCATTTATTATTATTATTTTTAAGTCAGTGCAGAATATGAATTGGGCCCACAAGGCTAATGAGGTAGCGGGCAGATACTGGGATAAAGAGGCATCTTGGCAGAAAAATCAGAACATTGCTCTTTGCTTTTGTGACAGAGACTGCTAGATGTACCCTATGTCTTGCTTAAGCAGCAGGACAGTTCTGGGGGGTGTGGAGAGCCATAGTGTCCTGGCTCCATTTCCCCCTTTGCCACTGCCCTGACGGAAGGCTGGTCTGAGCTGGGTTCCCCTCTGGAGCTAATGGAGCTGTTTGAGTCTTTGCTTACACCTGCACCCAGCATGAGGCTTCCAGGTGCTTTAGCCTAATTTGCTCTCAGCTGGCATAAGTTAAGTCATGCCCTGGGACAATTAAGCCTGAGGAACAGGAGGTCCTAATCCCTCTGTATTTAAGGTGGAAAGAGACAAGCCTGTCTTCTGCTAGATTGTGTCAGATGTGTTTTATAGCTTGTATACAAGATCTAGTCTAGGGTGCAACAGCTTTTTCTCTGTCCTGCCTTGCCAGGCACTATCAAAGAGGAATGATGGCATGAGTAGGAGCTAATGCAAATACATCAGGTTGGTGGGTTGTTTTAACTATGATTAAAAGCCTGGGCATACTGAAGCCTGCATGGATTATTGCTGTTTGGACTGAGGGGGTGATGAAGCACTTTACTAGCATGTACAATGAAAGTACTCCTGATCTGAAGGCCTTGGAAACTAAAGTACTGCATGGAAGGTAAAACATAATTAAGAAAAAAATTGTGGGTGGGCACAAATAACAGTGAGAGGATCCTGATCAGGTTACTATGTACTAAGCGCTTAATCAAGTGTGAGGGCTTTCCTATAAGCCGAGAGCAATAAAGTTTCATCCTGGTCAGTATGCAAACTGTTCTGTGCACTTTGGCAGCTGAAGTTGAACTATGTGAAGGCAAGCTGAATGTCTATGTTCTACCTTCTATATGAGCAGCTATTTTTGGAAGCTAATTACCCCTGTTTAGGGAGTTGGCTTAATATATATTTGTGGGACACAGGATTAGAAAGCAGAAGGCCTCAGCTTGTTGGAAATCAATTTTAATATCCCTATGGCTCTGGTAGCGTAAGTGTCAATATACCATATACATGTCTTACAGAGGCTTCTCTTTTACAATTAAGCTACTTGATTTACTGCAGGCATGACACTTGAACTGAAAGAGCTAAGGAGGAGTTTTATTTTCAGAGAAAAGGGAAGAACCAATGATACTGTTCATAAACATACTCCTAAGCATAACAGCTTATTTCTCTTAAGTTATCATATGATTCTTATCGAATTGTAAGTATATATTTGTGCCTGGAAGATGGTCATTTGGAAGAGAGAATATTTTTGCCACTCTGTACTTTTCTCTGCATTTCATGCTTGCAGTGTTATTGCAGTGCAAAGCTTGCCGACTTCTCTTCTGAACCCTTAGAACATCAGTCCTCAAACTGAAGGGATGAATCTTTGTATTGGGATGAAGCATGTATCTTGAGGTGGACGCAGAGACCTTACAAACACGAAAAAAATAATCTACCTCCTTTTGCAAAAAGGTCTCTCCTATTTGCCAAGTATATGGAAAAACTAAGATTGCCATGCTTTATCCAATGGACCAAAATTTGTCTTGAAGTGTCCTGCGCACAAATCAGTAGTGTGTGACACCTCTCTCTCTCTCTCTCTCTCAAACCCTGAGTAAGGACAAACTTCTATACCCAATAACAACCAGAAAACAAACTATTTTGTGTTATGTGAAGGAAGAGCACAACACTTGCAGCTCCCTCTAAGGAGAGCCCAAGGTCACTTGCTGAGGAGAGACACCTGTGTGAGTGGGGACAAGATGCTCTCGGAGCAGCCTTGAGCAGATGTGCTGGGGTATCAAGGGGGGATGTTTCTGGTGCTAGGAGTCCTTCATACCCTTTCTGTGGAGGGGAATTCCAGCTATGGAAAGGTGAGCTGCTGGGGAATGGACAGAACAATTGTGTTTAATAGGTTAAATTGGGCAGACCTGGTGTTGCTAGAGCCTCAATTGTAATTATTTTGTGGAGGGCAGAAGAGGGAAGGAAGGGCGGTGAAGGGGGAAGAGGAGAAGACAGTGTGTGTCTCCAAGGAGCTGAGGAAGGCCAGGTTATGGAAGGGGGGTGTGTTTATGGATGGGTGGAGGGGGTCCAGCTATCACAGAAAACAAGCAGCATTTCATCTGAAAACTACTGAATAGGGACCAGGGTGAGAATAAAGGCACTGAGATCGGGTGCTCCCACAGCTATTTCTAGCTGCTGGAGTGGCTGTGGGCCAAGCAACTCTTGCTTGGAAGGAGGAAGGGAAACCCAGGTGCAGGCAGGCAGGGCAGTTCAGGCTTTGGGCAGTGGAAGGCAGGAATTCTGCCACTGTTGGGGATCGTTTTGCGGGGACAATGCTTCACTCTAGGTCTTCTAGGCACCATGTTCAGTGTCCTTCTGCCTCCAACTTCCTCTGGAGACTGCAACATGGATATTCGTTCTTTTTGTAGTTTCTTCTAAACTGATACGTGCTAGCTCCTGCTCAGAATACAGGATTTTCTTAACAAGCACTTATGCCATTTTAACACTGGCTAAATGAAGAAAAATCTTGTGTAAAACCTCTTCCATTCTGATCTTTTATAAGTGTATTACACTGAAGTAATTTTGAAACAGTTTTAGCAAACAAACCAAACTAGGTAGAACTAATCTGCACAGATTAATTTTGTTCTCTAGCCCCTGTCTATGGGGCAGCAATCTTGCCATGCTTATTGATTATCAGACAAGACAACTAATCCCCTTAAGGTCATTAAGTGTACTTAATTAAAGAGCAGTTAGCAAGCTTCTCTTTACCAAGTTAATAGTGGCTGTTAAAAGTGATTTGTACATTACCAATATGGTAGCCATTAATCTAAAAGTCAATTTGTCATTTATATTTCCCCAAACAAATACATTCAGTAGGCTGCAAAGGCGGCTAGAAAGCATTCAGCATCTGTTCTTGCAGTTTGTGTAAGGAAGAAACTCTGCTTTCTTAAAACTGTAAGGCTTAGGCAGTAGCAATTTCCACCTACTCTCTTCTATAACCTGCTGTCCTATTCCATCCTGAATTGGCAGGGGAGGAGGAGAGGATAAAAATCTTGGGAATTTTCAGTTCTGACAAGTTTCAGGAAAGGTAACAGCAAGATGGAGAAGCTCAAATTAAAGTCTTCTCTGACAGAAAGCTTGAAGCTCAGTGTTAGTTTCTTTGGCTTTTTGACTGGCAATTGGTGCATGAGAAGTTTCAGAGAAGCTTCTCATTAAAGTCAAATAAAGGCTGAAGATATGGTCAGGCTGACTTAACAGATATGGAAGGGGAAACTGGGGATATTGACGAGGAGAAAGGAGAGTAGGGTAATGAAATTCTATAGAAGTCTGGATTTCATTGTTCTGTGAATATCAGAATTAATTTTTTCATTAGTCTATGCAAACACAAATACATATAAGTTTTAATATGATCTGTTTCAAGATTAAAGGTATAATGAAATACATAATGTTTTCTGGTTCTTATTGTGTACATAATTTGTTTTTTGAGACATATATAGGCTGAGTCTTCAGTGTAGATGTTTCACTAGCAGAAACCTATTGCTACAATTAAAGAAAAATTCTTTAGCAAAATATCTTGTGTCTGTCATGTACTCTGTTCTACAGACTTAAATATGTAATTTAAGACCAAAAGCAAATGTATCTAGAAAATTATGAACCTCAACTGAGCTTGCTTTTAGGGTGCAGGGTAGAATGAGCATTGCACTGGGGATCGGGTGTAGGGGTGATGGTCATTTACAACAGAAGAGCTGCTTCTCAGCATACCCAGCTGAACTCTGCCAGCAGGCACTGCTCAGCAGGGCTCAGTAGTGCTCTTTTGGAGAATCACCAGCTGGTGAGGAAAGTGGTTCTTTCCCTGTTTCACCTGAGTAGGTAACTTTGCAAGAGTGGAAATTTAAGTTCAGGGGACTGGAGAAAATCTCAAGGTAGAGGACTCACCTGTAGAGTATTTTAGACTTAGGAAACTTGCAAGGATAAAATGTCAGTCACAGAAGTATTGTTTTAACCTGTACTAAGGCTCATTTCTTTGCCTCTAATATTTTATTTTTCTGCTGTATCTGAGACATATATGTATATAAATCTTTTACAAAGATAGACCCCGTGTTGTAACTTTCTTTTCCCATTAAAAAATGGATTCTATACTTGCCAATGGGATAAAATTCTCATTTTGATCTCTAGATACAAATATATCCATAAGCCAGGATAAAACATTATCTGTCCTGATCATACAGCCAGTGTCATTCTGGGATAACACCTGCATTTGAAAACTTCTTTATATTATTTTTGCTTTACTAATCAAGCCTGTTTAGAAAGTTAGCAGGCACCTTGACTTATGGTGAAGGTCTGTCTCTGGCAGAAGTACTGATTTAAATCTTTTGCCTGCTCTGGTATGTCAGCAGATCTTTCTGTGATGATGCTGGAAACAAGACTAGGGAACTGATCTTGCTTTAAAAAAAACCAAACACACACATAAAAACCAAACAACCAAATAAAACAAACAAACAAAAAAAACCCCAAATGTGGCAAAAAACCAAATGTGGCAAAAAAATTCTGCTCTGAGTCAGTTCTCCAATTAAGGTCAAGGTTTGGCTGCACAAAAAGCTAAGAAAATGAAGGGTGGAAACAAAATTAAAGAGGGGAGAAAACTGTGATGGAAGGGAAGAACTGATTTCTTTCATGCTGGTACTATTGCTGAGAAAATGTATATGGGACTGTTCAGGCAAGGTGAAACAAATTGTGTGAAGTAGTGCAGTGTTCACCTGGGAACAGAAATTTGTTACCTGTGTTTAATATGAACTTAAGAGGACAACTTAGATTTTTTTTTTTTTTTTTTTTTTAATTCTTAAGGTCAAGCACAGTAGAAAACTATATAATAACTATTATTTGTGTATAACAAAAGGCAGCGAATACCTTTTAGTTATGAGGCTTTTTCAGTTTTTATCAAAAGACAGTTAACTCTGCATGACTAAGGGCCAAACCAGCATCTCTCCTGAAAAATCCTTTGGTTCTCACTAGGGTGCCAAGGAGAGGTTTTTCACAGCAACAGGCAGGGGCTGCAAAAGGCTCGGGGCTCAGCTGGAGCACCTGTGCAGTCATCTTAATTTTGAAAATGTATATACTGTTAAATGACAGAGCTCCCTCCCCCCAAATACATTTAATTTGGAAATTTCCAAGCAGCTTATCTGCTAACAATCTTTTAATATTCTATTTATTTATTTAATATTGTTGCTTGGGCTGCTCATATAATCAGATAAAGGTCATTAAACCACATTTATGATTAAATAGGATAAAACTATTTATTCTCTTTACTCAGCCTATTAATGTTATAGCTTATGCTGACTAGATGTCGATATTTCAAATGAAGTTACTACATTTTTCAAATATCATAATTATATGAAAAAGCTATATTATCTCATTGTGAGGATTACTTTCCACTACCTTATCTGCCATAATGTCTGCACATATTGGCCTTCAGATTTCCTCGTGTTGCTAACTGCAGACATTTCTCTAAGTCTCCCATCTGGTATCTGCATTAACCTCCACGTAGTTTTATTTTGTTATTTTATTCCTTAAGTCATTGTGAAGGATTTAAGGGACTGTTTCATACATTAGTCAGGCTTTGTGTTTTCAGGCTGGCTTGCAAACCAAAGTATCAAGTGTTTTCTCCTTTAACTGCAGCCAAATTGTTGTGCTATGAGACTGTCACAGTGTAAAGCAACTGCCTCATGATACTGGGGGGCATTAGCAGAAGAGTATTCTTTCAAAGATATATTAAGCAAAACGTAGTTGACTTGAGCACTTATCTCAAAGCTATAGACTTGCAAGCTTTCTGTTTTGGGAGAAACAGACCTTAAGCTGTGTATTTTCTATGCCAAACTGGGAGACCACCCTAAGGCACAATGCATCTTGCATCTCCTTTTGTTTTAAAAGCTCTGTGGTATTTGAGGGTTTTCAAAAACAAAGTTGCTGTAGTTAGGGCTGTTACTCTTTTGCTAACTTTTCTTCTCCTTTTAATTGCCTATGATCTTGTCCTCAGAAAGGTTTAATTAGAAGCTCATAATGGCCACAGCCAGTTTGATGGGTTTTGTGTAAATGCAGACTGCAAAGGGAAAGCTGAGTGCCTCAGACTGTCCCTATTGTTGCAGATAGCTGGCCGGTTAACTTCAATTTCTAGGATGCCCGACGGAGATCTGAACCCATCCATGTGTGGTAGAGCCCTAGAACAGAAGCGATGACATGACCAGCCTACCTGCAAATGACACCCTCCTAGTGTGGCTGCTGAGACCGAGTTTCCTTATGACACACTGGTGACCACACAGCAGCAGAGTAGGTCTGGCTCCAGCAGCAAATTAAAAACATGGCAGAAACCCCCCACGTTTTACCCAGAAAATATTTTGTGATAGTCTATTTGAAAGGTTCCCAAGTAGTCACAAAGCAGAAGAAATTAGATTTTTAAAATAATTTTTTCACCCTTTATATGCTGAAAATTTCTAATAACTTAATTTACAGTTCTTCATATGAATTAGTGTTTTAGTTCACCTCCAGATTGTCTGCTTTCTTGACTTTTTCCCTATAAAAATTGGAGAGTTTTCCCCTCATTGCTGACTTCTGTCTTCACCCTCATTCTTCCAGGTCTTTCTGAGCTTCCTGTTCTCTCAACAGCTGGCCTCAATTTCATCATCCAAAACTTCATTTCTCTAGGCAATCAGGCAAATGAATTGTCTTCATCCATGTTTAAAACAAATTCATTCTAAATTAGTCTGTGCCCCTTCAGCGTTAATTTTCCATGACTATTATAGTCATTGAGCTTTATAGCATGAACACAAGCAAATATTAAGTTTGAAGGCTTAAATGTTTTTCAGTGAATTTTAAATTGTGGGCTACATCTTCAGCTGTGATTTAAGTCAGTAGGAGTCTTTAAAGCCAAGGGATATGGTTTACATGATGTGGTGAGAACAGTAGCATAATGTTGTCTTCATGCTAGTTGAAGAGCTGGCCTGTAACTAGCCAAAATAAGTTGTTTCAAATTATGAATATTAACAACTTCTAAAACAAATTACTTAAATTACTCAACTATGGAACCAAAAATGTTGAATGTAGCTAAGAATCACTTCAATGTAGTCCAAAGTCGACATAAATGAGCTGCTTGCTATTTTGATCTGGGATAGTCGGCTGAAAACTATTTAATATTTATTACAGTAGTAAACATTTAAATATGAAATGCACAGAATAATTTTGCAGTTGATTCAGAGAACCTGGAAATCTCACACAGCCATAAGGTTTTAGAATATTTCTTATACCTAAGTAAGATATACCTCTGACATATGAGTATTCATATGAGGAAATCAAGATGCAAATCTTAGAGAGTCAGTCAGGACCAGAAGCAGTGGCTTGGCTCCTCCTCTGAACTATTCTCCAAAGGAACCTAATTTAGGTGGACTAAATTACCCCTCAGAAAAGCCTCTCTATCTGAAGTCAGTACAAAAGGCATATAAACCTATTCATCATGTATTTAAATCTTATAACCTTATTCTACCTGCAATTGCTTAGTTGAAGCTTATTCCACAGTTCTTAACAGTCTCCCCTCATGATTTGGGGTACTGGTAAATATTATCAAGTTGCTTAATATTTGAAGCACGGCTCAAGTGGAAAAGGAATGTATGAGAGTATTCCTTCAGTCTTATGTATGTATTTTTGGAATTTAATACTAGATGATGGAAATATTTCATTCCTTGTCTGCTGGTTCAACTTGATGTAGTTTGATTTGGTGACAACAAAGTGATTGTGTGGTGCTTGTATGAAGGTAAATTTGACTCAGGATATGTCAGGAGGGAGACAATGTAAGTAGTCAAATAAAGTAATTTCCACTGAGCAGATCTACTCACCACAGAACTTGTTAGCTTTCTAAGGAGAGAAGTGAAAGGATGAGAAAACATGGACTGAGTTACTTCTGTAGAGATCACCCTTCCATATCCAGGCTAAAGTGTGTTGGCAACCTGTCCATGAATATTTTATTTCTATATTCATCTGCAATAGTCAAATAAGCCCTCAATATTTCCACTGGGGGGGGCAGTTTATATAATAAAAAGCTAGTGTTCAGTCTGGCAGCTTCAAAAGGAAGGTTTTCAGCATCTTTGAAGTTCCCTATCACTGCTGTCCAGCCGTCATTGTGGACTAACATATCAAACAGGTTCCAGATGATTTCAGCGATGCTCAGTGTTTTATTTAAACTTGTAAAAATGTGTCCTACTTAGCAGACTAGTAGTGTTTCGCATATGCTTTTTATAGCCAGGAGTATTTGGCTTCATGGCATCATGTGAAACAAACACCCTCAAGTCCCTGCTCCTCATGCTATTGCAGCTCTCTTTTTATGCGTTGCTGTTGGTGGTTTAGTTCAGGCTTCCCTGATGTATCAGTGGAGACCCTCAGGAGCTTTACGTGGCAGGGAAAAGTATCCCAGCTCTTGATTGTAAGAGACTGACATATTGGTCATGAATGCTGAAGACTAGCAGGCACCTTCTATGCAAAAGCCTTTACAGAATATGCTCAAAATAAAAAGACTGGGAGTTGGGGAACGGAGCAGGGGGAAGACAAGACACTGTGTCTTGTCAGCTCCCTTTTTATTCTATTTGCCTACAAGGAGATTTCATCTCATTTGAGTAGGAAGGAACACTGGCAAAGGGAAGAAGCCAAGCTTGATACTGGAAGAAGACGGGTATGACAATGCATGGGTTATGGGGAGCAAACACTTCACCCCCGTTCAGTTTTAGTTATCCTTTCCTTAAACAGATGCCCAGGAAAGATTATGAATCAGCTTTATGGAAGCAGGCTCTACTTCAGCATTAGAGAGCAGGAATAAATTTCGAATTGCAGATTTCTGTTTTTTCCCTCTTGATAATTTCTGGGCTTATTTGTGATTAATTTTTTTTTTTCCTGAAAGTAAAGCCTTAGAAGACTGTCCTTCATATTTTTATTGCTTTAATTGTCTCACAAATTGAGTATGATCTTTACATAGGGTAAAGTATCACAAAAGCATCTTAGAAGCAAGGAAGATGAGAACAATTCCTAAGATCCTATTTAAAATATCTTAAGAGGAACAATGTCTCCTATAAGTCAGCATGTGGTAGGTGGAAAGAATCCTACATTTTGACCAGGAAAAAAACTGGAACTTTTGTCAGCAGCTGACTGTGGGCTTTGTCATCTGGCCAGTTCTGCTGTCAGAGGCTGAGTCACACTAATCTGTGAATCTGTCAAAAGAAAGAATACATCTCCC
Organism: Aquila chrysaetos chrysaetos; assembly: GCF_900496995.4. Classification (NCBI taxonomy): domain Eukaryota; kingdom Metazoa; phylum Chordata; class Aves; order Accipitriformes; family Accipitridae; genus Aquila; species Aquila chrysaetos. The sequence goes on from NC_044016.1 coordinate 9,980,315, forward strand.
AGACTGCGCGCACAGTTTTATTTTGACACTGAACATTTCAGTTCAGCAGTTGAAATGAGAAAACAAAACAGAGAAACAAGACTTAAGATGGGTAACATGAGCTGTCTTGTTTTGAGTCACACTGGAGGCCCCGAGTCACTACCCTGGGCTACCTCTAAACACCTTGAAGGCTTGAGCCAGCTTCAGGGTTTCCCAGGTTCCGCTTCTGTTGTACAACTGCTCTGAGTTCGACCATATCTTCCTGGATCGTGACTTCCAAATTAAAATTTCTTTAAAGCTGCTACAGATTCTCATATCAATTTTATGTCCCCCAGCCCTTCTGAGTAAGTTTTCTGGCAGATTTCAGTCAGGTTATATGAGGCCAAAAGATGGGACAGACTTCTGTAATACTGAATTGTGAAGGACAAAACTGTTTCAGTCTCAAATTTCATTTTTTGGATATCCAGGCAAACAATGTCTTATTGTGTAAAATAAACCGAGAAGGATGAATCCTAAATATGAATTTTCTTTTAATATGCTAAATTAGAATGGATTGACAGGGTATCTCCTTCAACCTGTGCAGGTTAAGGACACATTTCATGATGGAGAAATGTGATTTCACAGTGTACTTGGCATAACTACAAATGGGATGGCCTTAGTCTGTCCCATAGAGAGCAAATACCATTCGAAGTGCAATCTAATGCTCTGCTCATGATGATAGTGAGGTCCCAGGTTTGCTGTCCCTGGAGAAACTACAGTAGTTACCAATACTTTCACCAACATGACTAAATATCAACCTTTTTTTAGTTCCGAAACATTCTTGTCCTTTGCATTCACTAAAAAGAGAGGAAAAAAATAACTTAAAGTTGCTTTATACCTTGATTTTTAGGTAAAACCAAGTTGGGAGTTGTACATAGAACCCAACTGGTACAAGAGGATTAAAAGCCAGCAATAAATTTTGATGGCATTGGAAACTTTGAAAGCATTTTCCTTAAGTAGACAGCGATTTTGGTTGCAGAATAATCACGAGAACTTATATCTGTTCTGAAATCACTTAGGCTTCTCCTTTTTGTTTAAAGAGAAAAATTTCCCAGCAGAAATGATGTGGTATCGGTGATCCACTCTCTGCCCACAAATAATGAACTGTCAAAGGTAAAAGAACCACCAACTTGTCTCTTCATCTGAACCCTGATGCCATTACTAGCTCTCCTGAAAAGTTAATAAGCCTCAACAGAAGATCAAAGCTCAGTCCTCACAGGATTGGCTGGCAGGATCAGAGCTACCGCTGGGACAGATCTTTGTGAACAAGTTTATAAGCTGAAATGTGTCTGAAAGTTTACAGAATATCAAATTTTATTCTTTGAAGAGTCTATTATCTCTAAGTAACTGAAACTAGGAAGGAATATCACAAGTCACTTGTCATTCATAACAGTTTTATTTCTAGGGTGGACTACTGAAGTCGGTAGCTTTTGCTTTCTTCTAAATACAGTGCCTTACGCATTAAACTTTCAAATGCTTGTTAATTTTTCCAGCCGTAGGAACACTAGATTGCTATGGAGATAACTGGATAAATTCCAAAATTAAGAATAATTTCAAAACTGAAAATCAATTCAATTGATGAAAACTTCTGGAGTAGACAACAGAAGTATCAAAAGGCTTGATGTACAGTGAAATGCTTAGAATAAAAACCGTGAAGTATACATCAGTCATATTTATATGACTGAGTTAATTTTTAGTAAGTTTTGAAAAAGTTTAATGTGAATGTTTCTGGGTTTTTTGGTAGACAACTATTTCTTGAATAATTAGTAAAGATCAACTGAAAAATAATTGCATTCTTCTGGAAATTAGTTTCAACAAAAGTAGCGTGTATTCGAAGGACTTCTGGAATCTATTTTAGTGACTAGGAAGTAAATTGCACCTTTTAAATATGCAAATGAGATGATTCATTAATAGTCATCTTAGCCCTGAAAACTGTAATATGAGGCCACTTTCTCATTTATACTCAGTTATCCTCATGTTATGCTGATATGCTGGTATCCTTAGTGTTACTTGGTAAAATTTATATAATAAATTAACATCAAGTGTGTAGACGATGACGGTAATTACTTCTCTCTATCCCAAACATCCAAATGCTGGAAGGTATAAATATAGATGTTTGTGCGATTTTATTTTTTTTTTTTTTTTTTTGTCAAGGTGTCCTTGAATGAGAGGATTTAAACCTCAACACTGTTGCTTGGGTCCAAGCCAAGTCATGTGTCCTCATTGGTCTTGAGGCTTTTCCTGTGAATGCAGCTGTCACTCGCCTTTGCAGTGTATCCTAATGGGATGAGACTTCTCTGTCCAGGCCCTGTCTAAGACTATGGATGTGTAGCTGAGGCTATAGGAACCCCTAGCTATTTAGCACCTCTCACTTGAGCTTGATGGTTTTTCATTGCTCTGAGACCAACTCTGCAAGAAAAATCTCTTAATTATGAGATTTATAAAATATGTATTAAGCAAATGAGCTTGATTAAAAATATATACATACATCATATTTAATATAAATTATGTGCAAAGGGATCATTGCCTGCTATTTAAACCTCTTCTATATGCATAGGCTGCATTGTTTTAGCAATATTGATAAAGCTAAAGGAGTGCATTCCCCAGTCTTCAGCTATATCAGTATAAGCATATTGATGCACATACAGTTTATTTCTCTTCCCTTAGGGAAACCAGGACATTAGGATTTACCTTTCCTCAGAGATTTCAAAGAGGAGTCAATTGGACTGTGGCTGTACCAAATTGTTTGCATTTTTTGCATACTCCTGATGAAAATTGCACTGACATTTGTGCATATTCATTAGGATGGTCATGAAAATGCAATGATGATCACGTAAAATAGTTCTGCCTCAGAAAACAAATGGAACACATTTTCCTACATTTTTGTCTATTTAGCGATGTCCTATTTCTTACACACACACTCTGTCCCTCTTCCTCTGTTCTCTGATGTATATGTTAAGATCCTGGGCATCATGTGCTATGCCTTGTCAAGGAGATAAGTGTAATTACAGGTGGGCTGAGTACAGCCAAGGAGAACGTATTGTGACTCAGTTCTGCCTCCTTTTTCATCAGTGGTATAACTAATGTAGATAGCCCTCTTTGACTTAGCTAGTAGTTTTTGAGTTCTCTGAGCCTTCTTCCCCTCTACAGCTCCTGGGAAGGAGAAAGACACTATGAAGTATAATGTCCTAGAAAGTCATGCCTCAGTCTACGTAACTGGTTCAAAAACTGCTACTAGTCCTGGCCTTGGAAGGAGATTTTAAGGATCAAATAAATACACAACTTGGGTTATGTTTCCTCAAAGCAGACTGAGACCATCTAAAAGCTTGCTGAGTTTAGAACGGGTGATCCTGTTCTTGCCAATACCCTCGTACCCAATTTTGGCACTCACTTGACTCCTTGGTGAGTGGATTCAATCTGCTAAATCCTCTGGGCGGAGCAGGACTGCCCATTTGGGCAGCAGTCAGCTGTTAGATTGGTTCTGCTGCATCCTCTATCAGCACCCTTTCCCTCTGATTGTCCTGACATACTTCCTATGCAATGTCCTTATCTCCCACTTCACTTACCATGCTTTCTAGATTTGCATTTACTAAACTAGAATGCGGCTAAATAAACCTTTGCTGAAAGAGCTACTCCACTGGGAGTTTTGTGGAGAAAAACAAAAGGACTGTTTCCTCTACAGTCACTTCTCTTACTGTGGGAGGCTCTTCTGCCTCCCTGTGCTGTCGCCCAGCACTTTGAAGGACTTTCTAGTCTTTCTCCTTTAGAGCATCTTCATCAGTAGAGATGCAAATCCATGATTCCTTGCTGTGACTATTAGATTGTATTTTCACGTTATTGATCCTATTTCTACTTTAGCTGATCATATAGGAAAGATTTATAAAGATGCAGGGTCCTACTATCAATTTTCCTTTGCCATGGAATATTAATTATTGACTGCCCTCTAGCATTTCACAGGACCAGTCTGTTGGAGCATTTGGCCATCATATGATACTTCAATTTTTTGGCTTTTAACAGTAGATCTTTTTGTTAGTAGCTGAGACTAGATTTACTGCTAAGTTAAGCACTTTCTTGAACTTCAGAAAAAGGGTTGGTTTTGACATTTGACAGTTAAACTCAGAAATTTTACTGCACTTGATAATTCTTTGGTATTTTGTTCTTTCCTGCACATCTCATAGTGCTTTGCTAAGTGAGTATCAATCTTCTCGATTTGTAGATAAGGAAACTAAGACACAGACATGCACAGTTACTCATTTCTGAGCTCTGATTAGAATTTGGATTTTGACTGTTTTGTTTCCTCTTTCCCTTAATCTAGCATCTGAATTTTATTACAAGAAGGATGTCCATTTATTTTATTTAAAGTAGCCTATACTTATCCTACAATTCTAGAAAAGTACGAAATTCTACAGTGTATGCTAATGTTCATCAGAATTTACGGTATAGAATAAGGTGCACAAAATGACTTTATGCAAAAATGTGTATGCAGTTACAGCAGATATAATACTTGTTGAAGATAACTGGGAATAATGAATATCTCAAAGTTAGGATGATGAATAATGTTAATGCGTTTCACTTACAGGTGGAAGTGTAACAAGCTTAACTCAGTGGCTCTAGGGAGACTGCTGCCTCTTTGAATGCAACAGACTTTTTAAATGATTCTTGAAGAAAAGTGGTGCCAGGAGCAGAGGAATCACTCCTTTAAAGAAAAGCATGTGGCTTCTACAGGCACTGTGTGCATTTGAAAGATGGCACATAATATACCAGTGGAACTTTGGAGCGGAATAGTACTGATGGTAAAGTTCTTGCTCCGTATCAGTCTGAAGTGAAGAGAGGACCTGAAGTCAACTGTATTATGCTCCCAAGGCAGCTGTGTCCTTTCAGGGCTGAGGGAGAAAATCGATCCTGGTAGCTGGAAATGATTTGAAGAGATAACTGTTTCTTGAGAAGGCAATACTGCACTGTGCTGGCACAGGTGAGCTGTAAAGGGGTGGGAGGAAGGGAAGAAAACAGGCTCACACCCAACTTGGTTTCTTCTTAGCTCCTCATGGAGGGGAGCAGATGGGGAGACAGCAGCAGCTCCTCCCCTATGTCTTGCTCTTGCTGCTCATCAGGGATCTTGCTGGTGCAGCAGGAAGGGTTTAATTGCTCCTCCTGGCATGGGGAGACCTTGAACGTGTCCTATACAGGAAAGAAGGGCAGTGTGACTCTGCTCTGGAGATCATGAAGGTCCTACCTCACCATTACTCGGTCTGCCACCCCAGCAGCTAGGCAAAGCACAGCAATAACAATTTTGTGGCTCTGGAGTTTTTCCTCGAGGTCTCTCCCTGAGGACACAGAGAAGACAGCCTTTGAGAAGAAAAAGGATTTACCCCAAACTTTGGAGAACTTTGGACTGAGGCGAGTTCAGGGTGGAAACTTTCAGAGGGAAGGGAAGCTGAATAAGAAGAGAGAGGGAAAACTAAAGGTGGGAGAATTAGTAAGGACTGTGTGCTGTGAAGGAGAGGGATATGTTGAAAAGCAGAAGAAACTGGTGGGAAACAAGGATTCTGAGGGCAAAAAATAAAGGGTTGAGGGACTTGATGCTAGTTGAAGAGCTGGTCTGAATAGAAAGTCATAAGATCCTTACAGGAGCAAATAAGAAGATGATGTTTGGGGAAGGAGCATGTCCTTGGGAATGATAAATATGAGTGAATTTACTGTAGTGATTTGCAAGAAGCAACAGGAGGGGCCGTGAAATAAAAGTTAATTTAGATGCTGAAGGAGAAGTATATAAATGCAGAGGTTTTGGCAAAAGAGATGATAAAGATGAGTGTTTTGAGAACTGTGAAATAGGAATTTTCAGGAAAAAAAAGCAGAAGTTGAATATTTATAGGAGGAAACAATTATGCTTGTTTTTTATGGTGTAGTCCTCAATTGAATACCCAGTTCATCTGTCTTCAGAAAATTGCCTAATTATATGAAACTTGGACAAATCCTAATGTAACCTTCCAGTTTGTCAACATGTATATGCCAAGTCAAAGTCCACCTCTTCTGCTGTTACCTGAGGACTGTGCTGAAGACACGCTGACTGTAACCGAACCCAGAGAAGAGGAAGCAGCTGCAGAGCTGGAAGATCCTCTGGGATGGAATGAAAAGTTGGAAGATGATGTGGAATCATGTTTTGCTGAAAGAAGGCTTGGAGCAAGGAAGGTGACGTCACCCTGAATGCTCAAGGTTGAGCAGGATGCTTGTTGCTTAATGATGATAAAGCAGAAGAGGATGGAAGGGGCTGCCTGGTAAAGCAGCTATGGATTAAGCAGCTGTGAAATAGAGGATTAAAGGAGAAGGTCTAAAGGAAAATGAAGAATAGGGGCAGGGATTTGACTGAGAGTCTGGAGAAGATGTTAATAATCAGTTGATGAAAACAGATAATTGATTAATTAGGTACAGATAATGTATTGAAAGGGTTGAAGGCCAAAGAATGGATTAGAGAATTTGTGGAGACTGGGCTAATAAAGGAAAAGAGAAGCTGTTACTTGGACATGTCCTATGCTGGGAAAAGCATATGATGTGCTGGAAAGCATGTGATGGATTGGGGTGGGGGGAGGTGTGGAGGAAATAACAGATGCTGTGAGGAGAGAAAAGGTCAGTTATTAGTGCCCAAGTGCTTCAGCTGTGTAGGATAGCCCTTCCTGCTTGGACAGGCCATTAGTACAGCCTACCATGGTCATGCCAAAGAAAATCTGTGTAAAGAAGTCCTTGCAGAGGTTTCTTTTCACTGGATTTACCGTGTGGAGATGTACAGTCTAGCTCAGTATTTTCAAGTGAAGGAAGCCTGTAAAACTTGTTGCCTAAAAGAGTCTTTCATTTCTGCCTTTCTAGTAACGAAGAAAGTTTTTGGTGCTAAAATAAGCGATGTGATGTACTGTACTTCTAAAGCTGTTAAAAGGCTCTTAACAGCTCTATAAAATACTTGCCACCTCCTCCTGTGCTTTCAGAAAATTTTACTCTAATATTTATTTCACTGGCTTATACAGAATTTCCTCCCCTTTAAAACGTAAGTTGTTAATTATTTCTGGGTTGTCATGATCAACTCCCCTCCTGCTATTAAAATGTACTTGCATTGTAGTTCTATTATTACTTGCAAAATATTGGAAAAAATAATTTTGCTAGACAGTTAAATTTGAAATAAATATTGACTTGGCCATGCAAATGGGTCTTTTATGTTAATTTCCTGCAAATATTCAAATGGTGTAGTTTCACCAGAAAAAGCACTCATAAAAACAAGTCTTTATAAATATTCACTGAAAGTGAATTTTGAATTGTACACTTGAGCCTAATCTTTGAAAGTCATGCTGTGTGGGTTAGTCTACATAGGTCACTTCACACAATAGCAAAAATAGTAGCATGTGACTAGTCAACACTGCACAAATACATGCTAATATTGGTATGAGGTGTTTGCAGAACATGATACAAATGGACGCTTTCAATACACTGCAAAATTCTTCAGTTTTTCAGAACTCTTTATGAACAGAAGACAAGGCAAAACCGATGAAAAAATTAGTTGTCAAGACTTTGCTCACCACTAATTGAAATACTATTTAAAAGCAATTGTGACGGGGCAGAACACCCATGGTGTTTTGGGGAGAGAAATGGATTACCTGAAATTCTACCTCAATAGTTCCAGGAATTATGATTCTAAGGAATTATTTTAAGTTGGTATTGCACTGCATAAGTATAAAACACACACGTGCAATTGTACACTGTGCAGACTAGTTTTGTATTATTGGAGTTTTGAGTAAGTGTATTGCTGCATTCCCTGTCTCCCTTCATCATGTTTTTTTTCTCCTACCACATTATAATTGTTACAAAGTCAAGCACGTTGAAGTTTGGAAATGGTGGTGTTAAGTTTGCCCTGTATGTAAACTTAATTAGTCCCTGTGGTTTTACCATCTCCAACAAGATGCTCCACTGAGCATGTGCAAATTGGTATTTTTGAGGGCTTATAACTTGATTATAGAAAGATGACTTCTCATATCAAATCCCTGCTTCAGAGCATATAAATTTTAGACATGTGGTCTTCAAAATTTTCCAGTCAAGGCACAGACTGCTGTGTAACAAACAAGGTTTTATGGTTTCTTTTCTTTAGTAACCTGCCCCAACCTCCTGGAGTGATCAGTGGGTCCGAGACTCTGCTAACCATGGGTTAAAAAAACAGCTGATACGGAAAGCTTTTTTGGATGATGCTATCTGCCATGGATAAGGTGTCAAATCATTAGGATCAGGCTCCCAGTTATGTCACAACTTTCTGATGCAGGTCAGGTTCTCTGATGGCATCTGTATGGCTCAGTGCCCCAGTGGCTATTGAATGCTTTCTTTTCTGATGAGATGAACAGTCGTAACTAAAAGCTTGAAGCACTCAAATTAGGTAATTTTCCTTGTGCCACAGTTCTAATTCTGTTAAATGGACATAATGAATTCTTCACAAGAATTCATTGCATAATACTAGCACACTTTCTTGCCTGGTAGGATTCCCTGTTTTCCTACATGTGTATTAAAGAGGCTTCAAAACATGCTTGTGAACAGGATCCATAATATTTCCTGCAACATCATTCTCAGTTTTTTTTGTTTGTGGTACATTTTATGTACATGCCTGTTTCTGGCTGCAAAGGCCTTTGGATGCTTTCTCATCTATTTAATCTCCTGCTGGTAGTTTATTCATTTTACTTCTGATGAACAATGGTGTTCTTGACAAAAACCATAGTGATCCTTGACCTGGGTAATTGTGCTGTTGGCCTGCAGTGTGGTTTTGCAAGGTTTGTACTAACATCTTGTGTATTTGGAGAAATATGTAAAGGGAAAAATCATGATCTCTGCTGGACTGGTTATCTTTGGGTATAGAGGGTGTAACATGAGTCAGGGCCGTCTTCCCAAACTGAGCGCTGACTATGAAAGATGCTATGGTGTACTTGGGAGGTGGTGGGGCTGTCAAATATTTGCAGAATATAACAGAAAGTGCATTTTGTGATTAATGTGCTCTGAATTTCCTTTCAGATACCTGTTAGACCTGCAAGGATTCTTGGAGCAAGCCTTGCTGGTTGCTAGAAAGTGGCAGGAGAGCGCAAAACCTGATTTTTGTATTTCAGGAATGCCAAGAAATACAAGTCACAGTCTGGTATCTTTGGTCACTCGGTAAGCTCCCATTTTCGTCAGGTGCGTGCTCCGTGATTCATAGCTGTTCCTATCTTGTTTGATGTCCTGAGATGGTGGATAATGTCTGGGATTTTATTAATGCATTGTTTTCCATCTGTTCTCTTTCCATTGTGTTCTAAAAGACCTAGTTTGTTCTCGATGTGCAAACACTCTTACTGTTGTATTATTGATGGCACTGTGGTAGCCCTATGGTCTAACTGTATTTGTCTAGAAATGCTTTATGTGCTGAGGTGTTGCACCATGCCTCAGACCAATGTTTTCCCCCCATCCCTTCTGTGGTAAACAAAGTTCTTTACATTTGAATACTTTTGGGAAGGTAATTCTGACAACAGAGCTATGATGTTTAATGACTGCCAGAACAGGAAAACACTGCAAAGTGACTGGTACCACTTTAGCAGGAATTACTATTTATCTTTTATGACTTTAGGAAAAAGATCTGTATTAAAGCAGAGATGTTCCAGGAATGGTTGAGGAGCTTGTTTGATGCGGGATGAAGGGCTTGTTAAAATGCATTAAGAGTTATGACAGAGAATGATTTCTTAGCAATTGTGTATGTTGCCAAAGAATTTTGTCACTATGTAGCTAGTAAAAGTCCAAACATGCTAAGGTGACAAGTTACTGGAGGCTATTTCAACAAAATTGTCAGGAAAGATACCAGCCAGGTTGCAGCTCATACAACTTCCATAATAAAGATAAAATTTATAGATGCTTTATATATCCTCAGGGGATGTATTAATTGGTGCTTCTCTGTCCAGAAATACATATAAACAACCTATTGTAGCTCATGCTCAGCTCACTGATGACAACTTTGCAGCTTGTTTGTGCTTGCTTTGCATAGCCGTAACAAAGAGAAATGAGTTTCATGTCAAAAACGTCTGAAGGTCCTGACAATGTTTCTTCTCTGCACTTTGTCTGCTGTGGAAAGCATACCTATGGCACTTCGCTGCTCTTGTTCGTGCTCTTCTGCTGGTCCTCTGACTTCAAACTCCCACCCTAGTTTCAGTGTATAGAAGACATTAATTCCCCTTTCTCTGCCCAGTGAAAGCGTGACCCCAAAACTCGAGAAAATCGGACCCGGAGACGACTAACTCCTCGCTTCTGAAACTTTACAAGGCAGACGCTGACAAACGCGCCCCGCAGAAGGCCTTCCCCCCCCCCCCCCCCCCCCCCAAAAAAAAAAAAGAAAAAAAAGGCGGCCTGACCCCGCCGACATGGAACCGCGGAGGGCTGCCCCACAGAACCGCGGCCCGAGGAGAGCCGGGGCCTGGCCGCCGCAGGCCGCCCGCTCCTCCTCAGGCGACGGCCGGCCGCCCAGAGCTGCGTTCAATATTTCACACTGCGCACCCGAGCGGCCACGAAATGGCTCCCCGCGGGCCGCCCTTCTCACCCCGGGGGAGCGGTTGGTGCACGTCAGGCTGAGCCGGGGTGGGGTGAGGGAAGGCAGGAAGGAGCCCTGCGCCCCGGACCGCCGCCTGCGGCCGCTGCCGCTTTAAAACGCGGCGGGGGCCGGCGGGGCTGCGGCGGGCCCGGGCCGCGGGGGCGGGGAGGAGGCCGCGGCGTTGCCGGGCGACGGCGGACGGCGTTGCCGCGGGGAGCCGCCGGGCACCGCGCCGCTCTCCTCGCTCCTTGCCCGGGCGGAGTAAATAACGGTAAATCAATTTACTTATCGGCTGCCATCGCGCGGTTCGCCGCCTGCCCCTACCCAGCCTGCCGGTGAGCCCCAGCGCAGGCGTTCGCCATTAGAAAGGTACACACGGGACAGCTGGGGAACGTGGGTTTAATCGGCTTTGCCGAGCGCTGAAAGGAGAAGCTTCAGGTGGGCAGCAGGGTAAGGCACGAAGCGGGCCGTCTGCTTGAGGGAACGACAGAGACACGGCTGGGGGCTCAGGCCGCCGTTCCCGCTCGCTGGCACCCGGCGCGCCTCAGGAGCGGGGGCGGAGGCGGGGGGTGTCCCTCGGCGTACCCTGAAATAGCGCGGTGGGGATGGCGCCGAGCAGCTCCCAGATAGCGGTGTAAAGCTGAGGTAAGCACCGGGGGATTGTAAATGTGAGATTTGACCAACTGGCTTGAAACCCTCAGGAAAGGCGTTCGGACACTGAAGTTGCGTGCCCTGGTTTGCTACCTTATTCTGTAGTCGTTACCTTAACACGCAAAGCTGAGCGTCAGCCTCGCGTGACGCGACAGATCTGCCATAAACTCCGCTTAGCTGTGAGCGTGTGCGGGCTCGAGTCGGCCTAGTCCTGCTGCCCTTGCTTAGAGAGATGTCTTGGCCGTAGCCAGCGAAGGTGTGCAGCTGGGCCTGCCGGCTGAAATTTGGAAGAAGAATTCAAACCCTTAAAATCCGTAAGTGGGGCATCGCTTCCGTTGGTGCCAAAGGGCATGTTCCTGCCGCAGACTGTGTCTGTTTTCTGTTGTTTGCAGATGCTGGCTGTCACCCACGTGTGTTTCGCTGGCCAGAAAACATAGATGTCCCCTGTGACTGAGTCCTTGCATGAGTGTTTTGAAGATGAAATGCTACCTAAACTCTTAAAGCGTACCACCTGAGGACATTGTTACCGACATGGACATCATTATTTATTTACAGATGCTTTAATCAGGAGGAGCTTTTTTGTAAACATGAATCGCTGGGCTCTTTCCTTGAGGTGTCGTTTCTTGTTTCATGCTATTGAAACATTAATCTTAACTTATTATGACTCCTTTGTGTTGGTCAGCTCCCAGGGACATTTCCCTAGGCTTGAAAATGTGGGAGCTTTCAAGAATGTGTCAATCGTGCCAACTCAAGCCACTTGTGGGCTGCCAGACCGAAGTACTTTTTGTCATAGCTCAGTAGCAGTTGAAAGTATTATGTCCTGCACCCAGAGGTTTTGTGTTCAGGAATGTCCATACAGGTCGTCACTTTCTTCCTACAAACTGCTTCTTTCAGAAGGCCTCGGTACCTGTATCACAGAGGACAAAAGGGACTTGCATCCAGGGTCGTTCAGCAACGCTTCCAGTTTTATTTTTCATAATCACAAGGATTGCTTTTCTACTCCCCGTTCTCCAAGGCTTGCAGCTTCATTTACGTTAACTGTATGGTTGAAACCTGAGCAAGAAGGTGTAATGTAAGTAGTATTGAAGGTGTTTACTTTCCTGGTGCTCTTAAAAAAATTGATCATTGTAGTCACAGTCATTATTAGCAAGCTATTTAAAATTTTAAAAAGGTACAGTGAGAAACTGTGACGTTTTAAAGCTGTATTTAGGTTGGGGTCTTCGCAAATGTCAAGACAAGTAGGTTCAGTTTCAGTGGCATTGACTCAGATGACAGTCCAACTGCTTTCAGTGGGAACTGTTCATACATAATGTGTGTGTCTCTTCTTAAAAATCTAAATTTGTATTTCTAATTCACATTCCTTCTTCTAAAAGCTGCTAGAGAAACATGTTGTCGGGGGTTTGTGCTGTTGCTGCTTTCTTGATGGGAAAAAATTATCTAAAATTTTAGGAATCCCCCAACACAAGTTTACACCTTAAAAACAAACAAGGAAACCTCCCAGATCTTCCAAAATGATTGTTTCAGAGCTATAGAAGAGTGGTCATCATTTTTCTGGAAGATCTGGAGAACGTTGACTGAACGGGAGATCGTGTTGCTGCTTTAACAAAAGATTCCATTATTCAAACTGCTAGTGAAGTTTCAGTAGTTCACGAAATAGACATGGCTAAACATGCTCCATCTCTTAGTTGCTTACATGTCACATTTTTAGCAAATTTTGCTGGTATAAGGGGCCCTTCAGCTTGACTGGGCCTCACTGTAACGAAAAACTTGCTTTTTGAAAAATGCATCGCAAATCCTGCGAAAAAAGTTCCCTTCATCTATCACAAAATGCAAAGCCTCCTACTCTTTCTTACCATGGTCATGCAGGTCTTCTTTAAAGTGAAGCACACAAAAAGTATAGTACGTTCCTTCAGAGTATGTCACGTGTTTTTGTACTTGTGCTCATAACTTATTCTTAGAATGAAACTAAGGATCCGCTCTGTTGTAGCGTTCTCGATGCTTATTTTGCATGCTGCTGTCAAATAGTAAGTTGTCTAGGGGTGTGAAAATCGTCAGAAACAATAGAAATGTCTAAAATTATAATCATATATGTACAATTATAGTCTGCTTTATGCAAGGATAATTACCTTTAAAACAATCAACCTAGCTATAGAAGTTGTGGTTATGGAGGGGAAGTAAATGAGATCTGCAGAGCAAAAGTGACTTCAGTTTGAGCATAAGTTAAATCAGCTCAGCTGAAGGTATGTGTAAAGGTGTCTCTGGAGCTTTGGCCTAGTGTCTTTTATAGACAGCATTTTCTATATAATGTTTGAATATTGAATGCCAGAGTCCATTCCTGGGGTTGTCCTGTGCCATGGGTTCATGTCCACACATGTGTGGGCATATCAGAGTCTTGTTCAGCAGAGCATATGCCTAACTTGAAGCAGAAATGTCCTGCTAATTTCCAAGCAAGCTGTTGCAGTGACGTGTTGAGTGAGATCTGTGAAACTCTTTTGTCAATGGGATAGGCTTTTGCTTGCATGGAGCCTAAAACAATGAAATGTATGTCCTTAATCATTTGAAACTAACTGCTGTGCAGAAACCAGACTCTACCAATGTCTGATTATCCATGGACTAGTGTAAAACATTAGCCTCCAATTGCTATTGTGGTAATAACGACACAATGTACATATTCCTGTTCAGTGGGTTTTATAGATCACTTTAAAATCTAAATGTTTTTATTCAATTTTTGTAATGGATCACTTCATTATTCTGCCTTGGGAGATTGCTTCTACTCAAAACGTAGAAGTGACAATAGTAGAGCCCAGTCCTGAAAATTGAAGTTGGACAACAGTTATTCTGGTGGTCAGGATGATATGCCACTGTACAGACTCTTTTTTTTCACTGTTCACAGAAAGAAGCGTGTTAATTTTTCTTTCTTCATGAAGGGATTACAAAGCTTCAGTTGTGGTGAAAGAGTAATTGCACATGAATAGCCACTGAAGCTCAACTCAAAAGGCATCCTACAAAAGAGAAATACTTCGACAGCAAACTAAGATGTTTTTCCTTTTATTATATTGGTTTAGTGAGTCCTTCAGGTTGGCAGAAGGAGTTTGACTTACCAGATGTCCTACATTTTGCAGTCCCTGATGGGGAATTGTCCCTGTTAGATGTAATTTGCGAGACCTTTTAAACCCCATTATCACAGCAGAGGGACTTCACGGAACAGGGACTCATTCTAACAGAGTCTTTGCGCTGCCACCAAAACACTAGGAAGATGAACCAGAACCAGCTGCTCATTTTACCAGTAGAATAATTGAAAGTTTAACAAGATATTTTGTTTACTGGCAAAGTGTTCTCACATCAAGTACAGCACACCCATAGTTTTTGGACATGCCATACTAAAGTGTTTCTTCATGCTGAATGTTACATGGTTTGGCTGCTAGAGAGTGCTTAGGCAAGAAGCTAAGAGTGTTGCTGTATAGTATTCCATTGCATCCTTGTAAAGACTGTGACATTTCTGTTAGACGTGTGCCATGTAAGAGAATAGCAGGATTTTTCTGCTAGAAGTTACAGTGCTGGCTGAAGTGAGAGATACTGATGTGAGGATCCAAAGTCTGAAGGCCCTTTAAAGATTGTGACATTCTGGGGGAGCAAATATATGTGGATAATCAAAGACACCAAGAATTTCCTTCATCAATTTCATATACCAAGTTTTCTTATGTGAATCTGGGAAAGAATACACTTTCATACAAAGAAAGAGGAAAGTCTGGTCATGTTACAGATTTATTTGAAGCACTAATGTTCTTCTAAGATGTATAGTATAGATATTTGTAGGTATGCTTTTAAGTCACTGCATATTGGAAATCTTGAAGAAAAGCAAGAGACTAGTGAGAAAACACTGACATTTGTACTGCAGTCTTTAAATTTACTTTCCCTTTAGGCAGTAAGTGAGCAGAGCTCTCGTCCCTGAATTTTATTCTTTCCCCATGCTTCCCCTCTTACTGCATGTACTCATCTGTTAATATAAATGCTTTCAGTAAGCCTGTGTCAAGCCTGTAAGTAAGCCTTAGCACAATATAGGAAATTGTATATGATGATAATGCTTCACAATGACATAGGATAAGAATATGAGTAGAATCTTAGCATATATAAGTAATCATTACAGGCAGTTTATATCAATTTAGCGTGAACTGGGCTAACTGGAAGTTAGATGACCAGAAGACATTGGTGATGGGAGAGAAATGGGCTGGGGCCTTTTACATCAAAAAGGGTCATGGGGAATGGCCTGATTGTGAAGTGAGCAGTAGATGTATTTTTTTAACTTTATTTACCTAAAGGACTAAAATCATATCCTATTACTTTATATCCATTCAGATGCTTTACATCAGGAATTAGACTGAAAGGGGGATTTGCCTTAAGATACCATACGTCTGATTTTGAACCTGTGCAGATGTTCCCATTTGCAAGTGCTCCAGTTAATGTGTGGGGATCACCAGTGCAGCTGTGTTAGATTCTCTAGAATATTTTTCTCTTTGAAAGCTGACCAAGCAGATTTGAGTTGTTTGCTTTTTCTCCCTCCAACCCCACCATAGAGAATTAAGTAGTCGGGAATTGACTCTGTGGGACTGCAGGTTACCAGAAGTTGGAAACGTCACAAAGCACAGTGGTTTCTCTCTGTAATCATGGCTGGAACGGAAAATTGTGCTCAGAGTCAGAAGTAATGCTTATGCCTATTTCACCTGTGTTAGCACTAGTCTGGGGGTTCCCACCCTGCCCTGTTTTCTGCCTCGATTTTTCTCTTTCAGTAGTGAGTCACCAGTCGCATTTGTTCTTTCCAGTTTTCAAAGTGATGTACATCAAGGTCGCTTCCATTCTTAAAGTCATGACACCTTTGGGGATAAAAACAATGTGGGGATGTTTGTTTTAGATAACTAAAATAAACAAAAAACTGGATTATCCAATTATTGTTTATCCAGGAACTGGGTAAATCCAGTTCCTAAATATTTTGCTACTTAGCTGAGCCTTCCCTCACATTTATTATCTAGCAAAACTAGCATGTTTACAAGCAAACAAAATATTGAAAAGACCAGTTGACAGTATATTAAGAAATGTGTTTTTAGTAAGGTTTGGAAAACAGAAGTCTGCATGTTGCAAGTTGTTTTATTGACAACATTCCAGCAGGCTAAAATGGTAACAGTTAAGATGAATTAATTTTTCTCTTTGATTTAAAGGTGAATTAGTGAATAATGGCAGTATCAAAGAACAGCCTTTTTGATACTTTTCTTTTTATAAATGCATAGTAGGTGAAGACACTTATTGGTAGATAAGTGGTTTGTTGTTGTTTTGTTGTTGTTCCCCCCCCCCCCCCCCCCCCCCCCCGAAATATGTCTAAGTAAATCCTGGTCTCATACAAATTTTATATGCTTTTCTCTTGTGACTTAGTGCACTAATTTAGTCTGGTGTAACTGTTAAAATATTTGACTTTTCATGGGTCAGTAGATTGAGGACTGGATTTCTCAAGCAGCTGAAATGTGAATGCAGAACTTTGTAATTTTTTGTTGTACTGATGATTACTTTAGTAAAATACATAGCTGTTTCACAAGCATATATAGCCTATGCTTTCTCAGGACTGTTGACATCATGGTGATTGGATTGGCAAAAATATTTCAGCAGCTAGATATGCAACGTGGGTTGCTATGGTTGGTACTCTTTGTACCTGATATGTCGGTGTTGCATTTGATATTGATGTGAAATCTTTGTGGGGAAAAAAAAACCCAGAGAAGTTGCTGGATAGCCTTCTTGTCTTGCTCTGGTTCTCTTAGGTTAAATAAAGGCTGTGTCAAAGGGAGAGTGTAGGGGAAGCTGGTAGTGTTGCTACCTTACCTGGACTGATTTAGTAGAAAGATGGAAGACTTATTTCCAGAACATGTAATTTGTACTGCTTTTTGTGGTTATATTACATTTTGCCTTCTTAGACTAAGAAAAATGTAAGTGCCTCCACAGGTTGTACTATGTTGCATAGCTTTGTACAAAAATTGCAGCAGAGACCTGTGCAGTGCTGGCCAGCCACCGTGGTTTCTGTCATGGAACCCTGAAGAGAGATGGCAAAGTGGACCCTCTTGCATCTCCAAGTGAACTGAGGTTGCATGCACTAAATTAAAAAAAAAACCCAACCAAACAAAAACAAACCTCACAGATTAAAACAGAAAATATCTTTGTTAAAGTTTTTACACTTAGTATATCCTGTGACTTTCACTGTCACTGAGCATCTTCTCAAAAGCTGTATTTTTAACGTTTATTTTAATACATTCTGGTTAGCATCACTTTACAGGATAGCACCTTGGCAAGAACGTGTATATGTGTGTGCCTGTGACCTTATGTTGTTTTTCTTGGTTATTTCCAAAGGTGTGTGATAGAAAAGGCTATTGATGGGCAGACTGTGTTCAAACTCACAATCTCTGAGAAAGAGACCATGTTTTATTATCGCACAGTAAATGGTTTGCAGCCACCAATAAAAGTAATGACACTGGGGAGAATTCTTGTGAAGAAATGGATTCATCTTAGTGTGCAGGTGAGTAAAATAAAAACCATTTAATATTTGTTGGAATACAATGTTTGTGTGAGAGTAGTATAACTGTATAAATATAAAAGGGTAAACTGGAGGATGTAAATGATAACTCTTGAATCTTCTAGGTAAGGATCTTAATTTGGGAGCTCATTTTGAGGCGATTGCTCATTTAGCACTGCAAAGAAATGCTGTGCCTGTTCTTCTGAACAAACAAGACTGAAAATTCTCACCCTTAAGAACATGACTATTTGGGGTGAAGAAAAGCTACTTATTTCTAACATTACCAATAAGACTTGAGTCTCTGAGATTATTTCCTAAAAAAGAGGATGTCATCCTCATCTATACATGCTAATGTACTTATCTTACACAGAGGTGTGTCCCATTTAATTTTAAAAACTTACAGTGCACATAAGTAAACATGTATGAGTTTGTACAGCATCAATCAAGCTAGTAAGTTACAAAGCTATTACCTCTTATTTTAAAAATATGATTCAGAATTGTTAAAACACAATCCTTGTGTTGTAAAAGTCTTGTGTTGACATAACATTTTAATAAGTGTAGAAATATCCACTGAGGATAAAGCAAAATTGAGTTTGTTAAAATTTAAACTGTATGTACAAAAATCAGTAAGCAAACACAGAAGTTAAAATTCAGTTATTTGCATGTCTTGTAATTCCCAACAGACGCTCTAGCGAATTCTGTTTGTAAGCCAAGTTCAACTAATAATTATAAAACACAATTATGAGGTATTGAAATGTTTATATTCTCCTTCCTTCATTTCCTTTATCCGTTCTATTAAATTTAATTTGCTTTACAGCACAATCAAGAATTGTCTTGCTGCTTTCTTGAAACTTGCTAAAAGGTATTGACTGTTATTTGGATTTTTAGTGCTGATCTTGTCACTTCTAAGAAGTATCTAAGCTGACGTTGTGATTTTTTTGCAGTTTTCTTTTTTCCAGGATAACAGCATGGTAGTGCGAATAAGAGTTTGGCTGTTGGATTAAAAGAGTGACCTTAAGGTAGAACTAATGAACTTTACACTTCAAACACTCCAAGGGTGCTATATTACTGCTGTTGCTGTCAGCTGCATTTTGTACTAGCCTCAGAAACTGCTAAAGCTTGGGATAGCAAAGTGAAGAGTGAAAGGGCTGGATTTAAATACACACTCGTATCTTAAATTGTATTACAAAGAAACCTTAAGCACTCTGTAGAATTTGGTCCTTTGTTTCTTTGGGGCAAGTTGTTCAATGCATAGCTGGAGTAAAGAAGTGTAGCCTCTAGACCCTTAAAGGGCCTGCAGCTTAATACCTTTTCCAAATTTCTGAGCTCAGGGTGGAACCTTACATTCTGTGGTTTGTGGTATTGTAGGATTCAACTTCCCATTAAAGATGATAGTGGCTGCAGCACGATCCATTTAGCACTAGGTCTGGCTATGAAACTTTAGGCACAGTTTTTTTGTTTGTTTGTGTTTGGGTTTTTTTTCTTTTAGCAGCTGTCCAAAAGCATTTTTTTTTCTATAAGTGGAGAAATAAATGGAAAATGAGAATGAGAGAGACCATACAAAAATATGCAAAAGTAACATTTGTATGGAAGTGTCTGTGTCTTCAGACAATAATAGTATTTGATGATGATATATATTTGAATATAGGTGTTTCCTTAAGCTGATGAAAAAGTCTTCTGAAGATAAAGCGCTATGTAATTTTATAGGCATTAGTAATTTTAGTTAAAGGCAGTGGGAGAGCCCGGAGTTTACATGTAGAAGTACGAATCACCTGATCTTACCACCAGCGTGACTTTTGATTTGTCTGTCTAACCAGCCTTCTCCCCAGGCAATGCCCGTGCCATAGGTATGGACACTGCAGCGTGAGGGAGAGACCCTTCTGTGGGCTGTAGGTGAGCTACCTGGGGTAGAGGCAGCAGAGGGGGCTGAGTGCATTAATGACCTACTACTACTTTGAGCTTTTCCAAGTCAGACTATGTAGACTTCCACGCTGTCTCGTTCAGGTGAAACTGGCTCTAATACGTGTAAAGGATTAGCAGTCTCAGCTCTGTGTCACTGTTGTAGGCATAACCTTTATTTTCTAGCAAACACAAGCCCTAGGACTGAGCTCCATGGCTAGTAAATTAGGAAAGTTTGCAGTCATCCTACAGCCATGCTGGTTTTGAAGTAGGTATGGTGTTATCAGTGTAGTTGCTATATAACCTCCTACAGAAACAAAAAAGAAATTGTTGTTGGATGTGAAATGTCATGTATGTGGCTGTGATGTTTAGCCACAAGCTATTAGGTTTAACTAAACGTAACAGTAGATTCAGCACCTTTTTAGGTACTTTGCAGAATTTGGAACATTATTGCGCATTCTTTTTATTGGGGACGTAGCCAGAGCTGGGTGATGTGTCTTGATATTAAAAAACAAACAAACAAAAAAAGTATTCAGACTTTTTTGATGGCTTGCTCGATATGATTTTTTTGGACTAAAAGAAAATAATGTTTGTGGATGTTCTTTTATGGGGCAACTTTTTAACAGTGTAGCTTTTCTCTTAAATTCTGTGGTGGTTTAGGTCTGTGTAGGAAATGCAGGTGACAACAGTGGGTCAAAATAGTTACCTTTTAAATTGTATTGGATATAAACTTGACCGGATATTCTCCATAGCGTATTGCAAAATATTGTTCAAAGCCATGCATGGTATAGCATGTTTGTCTGGTAGACAAGGAGGAAAAAAGTTTTTGGCATGATGCCTTGTTGCTCAGCGACTGCAGACCAAATTACAGACGTGTCTAATTTGGGATGAGTCTGATTCAGGACTGAAGTTTTTTTACTGAATGCTAGCACCTACTAATCCGGTTATCAAATAGGGGTGTCTAATGGGTCCTTTCTCTGAGAAAAAAGCAATACTTTTTGGTTGACTCACAGGGAATTTATTCATCTTGTTTGTGACAGCACATGGGTGAAGGCCAGGGGCAGGCTGGCTGGCACACTTAGTGGCTGCAACCAAAGAATCAGGGATTGAGGCATAAGGCTTTATATGCCAAGTTGGTGACAGGAACAACACCTAAGGGAGACTGTGGGATTTAGTTTTGATAAGTGTTCACAGCAGATTGATGAATTTTTGTGTTTGTTTTTTAGCAGGTTAGTTGTAGTTTGTGAGCAGCGTGTGTGTGAGTGATGTAGCTGACCATGAAAGAGACCTCTTTGCCAAGGAGCTAGGGTCTAAGTCCATCTCTCAACACAGGTATGCCTAATATGAGACTGATTTGGGCCAAAGGTCTCTAAAGCCAAGCAGTCAGTAGGAGCTGGGAGCCTGCAAACAAGGGAGTTCCTGTGGTCAGTAGGGACAAACTGAAATATTTGTGCATAAATGCTAGGCAACAGACACCGTGACAGAGGAGTGTGAAGTATTGGTTACAGATGTGAAACTGAATTTAGAGAGAGCAGAAATATGGTAGGATAGCAGATATGTTTGGAATTCAGGTATAAGAGCATATGCCTATTCAGGAATGATAAAAATGAAAGCTAAGTGGTGGAATAGCACCAAATAGTAATTAAATGATAAGAGGGAAGGAAAGAAGAAAGGACAGCACAGATTGAAAATAATTTCTTTGGCATAAAATAATTCTAGGGGAAGAGAAGGCTAGTAAATTAATTCTACTGAGGTAATCTAGGAATTTAAATCCTTGGGTTTGGATTTAGATGTGTAATTCGTTAGAGAGAACTACTACTAAGAACTGTGTCATTGCAGAGACTTATTCTCCAGTTTATAGCTGGGAAATTAAAGTTCTACTAACAAGAGCAGGGCCCAAATATTCCTGTGTGTTCTGCATGAAAGGTTTCTTCATCAAGTAGTTGCTGAAGCAGAAAGTCTGGATACCAGCTTTAAGTGATGAGGGCATTATTAGAGATGTTGGTCTCAAAATTAATGTTGAGTATTCATAACTAGATTCAGATGTAATAGAAGAATAAACAGTTCTTTGGTTCTGTAAGTACACCTTTGGGTTTCAAAGAGAACAAACAAATAGGACTATTTTAATAAAACAAGGTGAACTGCGTAGCCCAGAGATTGAATGGAAAAAAAGCCTGGAGGTTATTAAAAATAAAAATAATAGAATTAAGAGGAATCTCTGCCCTTAAAGGAAAAAAGTTGGAGATGTAGTGCCCAGGCTTACCTGAGTGAATAAGCACCTTTGCAGTTAGAGATGGCGGAGTCTGCAAGCACTCGGGAATGGGGAAGCAAATTCACAGAGAATGCTATGTAGGAATAGAAATAAAACTGCGAAGATGTCAAGCTGAATTACTTTGCAATGACTGTCAAGTGGTAAAAAGTTCTTGTGTGTGGGTGGTTTTTTTTTTTTTTTTGTGTAGGAAGGCAAGACCTCTGTGTATGGTGAAGGTGTGCTTGAGATTAAGGATAATTTGAGTAAGGTCCCCAAAATAAATAAATACTTTGCTTCTGTTTTCAATAGTGATAACAGACACAGAGCAAAAACAAGCTGGGTAACAGAAATGAACATATGGAAACGGAAGTGATCATAAAGAGGTAGAAACATGAATTTGCAAATTGCAAAAGAACTGGTACATAAAATCCTTTGACAAAGAGATATTTTATGCAAATCTACCAAGTCAGAGGTGGAGCTATAATGCTTACATTTAGGAAGAGTGTCACGCATTGATGCCGGCCAGCAGCCAAGCACTGGGGCATCCCCCACCCTTGCCAGTGGAACGGGGGAGAGAATAGCAATAGCAAAAGTGAGAAAACTCATGAAGGAAAGGGGGGTGAGAGGGGAGCAAATGACACAAAGGCAATCACTCACCACCTCCCACAAGCAGACCACTGCCCAGCCAGTCTCCGAGCAGCAGCCACCTTGGAAGTAAAATTCCTGTCTCCCCAAAGTCCTTCTTTTACCCCCGTTTTTATTGCTAAGCATGAGGTTATACAGTATGGAATAGCCCTTTGGTCAGTTTGGATCAGCTGTCCTGGCTGTGTCCCCTCCCAACTTCTTGGCCCAACCCTAGCTTACTGCTGAGATAGGATGGGGGGACAGAGTGGTAAAAGGGAAAGACTTGACACTGTTCAAGCACTCTTCAGTAATAGCCAAAATATTAGTGTGTTATCAATGCTGTTTTAGCCACAAATTCAGAACACAGCACCATACAGGGTGCTGTGAAGAAATTTAACTCCATCCCAGCCAGAGGCTGCACAAAGAGGAAGGAGAAAGGATCTTGGCAATGCAGACCTATTTGTCTTGACACAGTGGCATATGAGGATTTAGAAAAGATCTTTGAAGGAATAGATAAAGATGTGGAGCTAAATGAAAAAGAGGATAAAATGCAACGTGGATTTACTAAAGATAGCTCATCGCTGTCTAACCTCTTAGCTTTTTTTGATGAGAAAACTGATTTTCAGGCAAAGTAAATGTGTCAGATTTCCTCTATCTGGAGTTCAGTTTAGCATTGATGTGACAACCCATAAGAAGTTGTAGGGTCAAAAGGAATGCTCATGGAGTGCGTTGGCAATAGATACTGCTCAAAGGAACTTGCTTATAATCCTGGGGAGGGGGAGAGGCAAAAAAGCAATTCAATTCCTTGAGAATTAGTCTTTGGACCAGCCTTGTGTTTTCATTAATGGTCTTGGCAGAAATAGTAAGAGTGTACTGATAATACTAGCTGGTAACATAATGTGGAGAGACATCCTCATAAAGAGGAACGGTAAGATGCCATACAGGAAGAATGGCATGACCGAAAGAACTAGGGTAACTGGCATGAAATAAAATTTGGTATTACAAAATGCAAAGTAATGAACTTGAAATCCCTCACAAAATCTTTTGCTAAGTAGTTAATCATTAGAAAATTGCTGAAGTAGTAGTCCCAGGTAGTGATGATGAGTTACTGGCATGATGTGACTACAAAAAAGGCATGTGTTGGGAAAACATATCTGGAGAGGCATTCCCAGTAGTGAGAGAAAAGCATCATTGCTGCTGCTCAGTCTCTGGTGAGATTTCATGCAAAATGTTGGGTACAATTTCCAGCATTCACATTTAAGGAATGTAATTCAGAACAGAGCTACTAAGCCTATGATGACAGTGAAAGGCTCTATGCAGGCCTTACAGAAGATGGAGAACCTTCTTTTGGGAATTAACTATAGTGAAGAGTAGGTAGTCATACAGTTTTCTCCTCTAAATCTGTTGGAGTGTAAACACCAGGCAGAAAAAGGGACTATTTAAGTTGGAAACCGAGTCTGTTCTATTGCAGCAGAGTGTTTCTGAAAAAGCATTCTGATCAGAATAGTAGGGACAAGAAAATGTTTGGGGTTTTTTTGTTGTTTTAATTTAAATTCAGTAACTTTCATAAAGAGGATAATGTGGTATAGTGCATCCAACAGGAAAAGATGGGAATTCATAACAATCAGTTGTTATGTAGGTGGACTGTGGCATTTTTTTTCTGGTTTTTTTTTTTTTTTTTCCCCCCACCTTTTCCTTGCAATATTACTGTAACATCTGCTGCCAGCAGGATGTTGGACATGAATCACTAGTAGTCTTGGAATGGACTGTTGAAAAAGCTACTTGAGACTAGATAGCATCAGTCTAAGAGTAACTTCATACTTTTTAATAGTTTATGTAGCCTTTTTAATATGCGGTATATTGCTGACAGAGCTATTGGCTATCCATTTCTTTGCTTTTTATACCCAATAAATATTTGAGAAAAGTCATCCTTGAAAAGTTCTGCTGAGGTAAGTTGAAGTGGATTTGCAACAAAAGTAAATTTTGACTATTTTTTTTCTGCTCTCCAATTAATATGACTTATTTTTCTCTAATGGTGTCTACCTTTATTTTCCACTGCTTAGGATTTGTAAAGGAACATACCCTTTCGTTTTGCAATTTCAAACAGTTTTGTTTGTTGGTTTTTTTTTTTTTTTTTTTTTTTTTTTAAGGCCATAAATTGTGGATCCTGTTTCCTTGAAATTACTGCCACTATTCTAGTTGATTTCAGTTGGTGAGGATCAAGTCCCTCAGGCTTCTGAAAGTTTTAGAGTCCTTCTGTGTGTTTGGTCTTGATTTAATGATATTTATCACTGTATCTCTTTAGGTATCTATTAGCAAAAACTCTGATTGAAGGTACACAATGGAGTAAAGGATATATAGCCTTAACTTAAAAGAATCTGATATGCACTTAAGTGAAAGCTCAGGAAAACTGGTGTCTTAAAAAATTAACTTTTAAAGAAATAAAAAATTTGAAAGCATAGCAATGCATAATTAAGGCCAATTGTGTACCTCATTATCTTTGCATAGTGATACCAATATCAGATTTGTGCCACTTAATAACAGCAGCTCCATTATGTACTTTCTTTTCCAGATTCACTGTTAAGGGTCTCTCACTTTTGCTTTGATACTTCAGAATTTATTTAACCAATTAAGAAGAGTGGAATTTAAACATGAATTTTCAGATACAGCCAAGGCTGCTGAAACAGGGGATTCTTTGAGAACATGTCAGATTGATGTATTTGTTTCATATTTAGTGTCTGCAATTATAAAAATAATCTTTTTAGTAGCCTTTATTTTGCCTGATCATATCTATGTAACTCTGCCATGTTTTGGCAGACTATAGCACATTAAAAGCTTTAGAAAGTAAGTTTAAAATCTAAATGCAGAGAGGTAACCATGACTGAATTACTCTCCTGGGAGGAAAATGCTCTTAGAGTGCCTATTGAAATCAGCATTATCATTTCAATACATGTCAAATATGAGTCATTTCCTAGTTTAGGCAAAATTTCTTTATAAATCTTTAAATCTTCCAGTTCTTTCAAGAAAAGGTTAAAGTACTTATGATTTAATGAGACTGCTTTACATCATAACTGTTTGACTATCAAGAGAAAACTTGTCCTTTCCAATTTGTGAAATCCTTTTATTTTCTGCACAAGTTTTTGAATACTTTAAGATTTATATTAAAAGCAAAGAACCTGAGACTTAAAAGCAGGGAGAAAAACATTTATTCTATACACTCTTTGTGTATGTATTACTGAATACGAGGTGTTTTAAACTGTATATTCCCTAAGTTTAGTAAGGACATGAGAAAGCAAGGAAGCATTTTAATTTAACAAATCTCTCTGATCTCCTGTTTGAAGTCATCACTTAGTATCTATTAGGAGTAGTTTATCAGTCCCAAAAAGGGAGGGGAGAGTTTGCATCAATTCTACATATTAGAGCTTCTTGTCTATTAATTGCAATTGTGTGTTGAAAATATTTGGAAGGATGCAGTCTGCCCATATGGTTGGTGCTATGGTCCCAACAGACAGCAGAAATAAAACACGTTACAGTCTGTATAATGTATTTGAGTGTCTGTTTAGAGAACTGTTCATAGAAACAATGAGCATAGCTCTCTTGGCAACTGGTTCATCATTTAATCTGCTGTGGTTGCAGGCCATTCAGATACTGCTGCTGAACTTGCAGCCTTGGGGTTCTTTGATATCAGTAACTTGCTGTGCTGCATGCAGAAGTCCTACTGTGGTGCTTGCCACCTCTTCTCCTGGTCCATGGGTACTAGGATGTCGACTGTTTGTGTTGATTTGAAAGCTCTTTGTTGTTTTAACTTCAGCTCCTTGGGAAACGGATATTTCCTAGATGCCTCTATCTTCTCTTCAGTATGCTGTCTCTTAAACTACTTCCTTTCTTGCCTGAATATAGGCAAGTTCTTGCATATTTGTAGATTTAGATTTACAGTCTAACAGCTGCCTGGGAACACAAGACAAGTAACTTATCTGGGCCAAGATTTTAATTTCAGAGAATGCCAAAAATACAGGTTTTGTCAATGCCATCTTGACTACACTTCTAGAAATTGTGAATGTTTTTTCAATTGCAAATGCAAATCCCACTGAAGTGTGCCCAGACTCTATATTATGTATGGTAGGAAGGGAATTAAGCCTTTGTATGACCAATGCTGGGAGGAGGCAGTATTGAATGGTTTGCAGAAGCTGTGCCTGATTTGTCTGGAGAGTTTCAGGTGAGATTTGAAATCCATCAAATTTCAATTTGTTTTACAAGCAGTGTTTCCTTATACAAAAATGTGGCAGCCAATTAAATTGTATTTTAAATAATGGAATATGTTAAGAATGATTTGCCTTCCTTTTTTCCTCTAGTCTCAAATCTTTAAACATCCTGCAATTCTTAAGGTTGTTTTTTTGGCATCTGGTGCATTTTTGCTTTTTTATTTAATTTTTATTTTTTACATAAAAATGAGTAAAGTAGAGATGAATAATGGTCTGTGCTACTCTAGAATTGGGGGTGGGGGGAGCAGGGGTGTGGTGTTAATTAGAAAATCACTTTCAGTGTTCCTAAGCATACCATAACTGTTTTTTTTAGGATAATTAATAGCTATGAATCAAACTTCTAGTGACCATTGTAATATGC